>NC_049170.1:5111344-5426904 GCF_009769625.2 Cygnus olor | reverse complement strand
TGATTTAGGTGAGGTCCAGAAATGACACAGGGCTTTCTGCAAGAGTTTGTAATAGGTCAGAGTTGATGAGAAAAGCACAGCAGAGCCACTGTGGAAAAATACTTTGTACCTGCAATATAGCAGGCAAAATTGCAGTTATTAGCATTTGCTAATATACCACTATTTCCACTGACATTGGGAGATTTCTATACTGGTTGTGTTTTTCTTGTGGTTCATCTGGGCCATGCTAACATACCAATTACTAAACTATCTATTCTGGCAGAGGATTGTTTTTTTTGAGCCTACCAGCATGTTTTGCTGGGGATAAAGTACAAGCTGCGGTTGCTGTTCTGTTTCTTCCTTCTTGCTGTGGGATGTTTTGGTGCTCTTCTTGAGATCTGTGCTGGCCAGGCTGAAGGGCGTAGACAGAAGGAGCCTGAAGTACAGAGGAACCTTAGTGCAATTGATGAGTTTCAAACTCTGAGTCATTACTGAATCTGTCAAAACCTGGTAGAAAAATTATTCAAAACTGGTTAGTTTAAACTCCCTTGAGAGCTTTGTGCTAGTCTGGTCTTTCAACGGCACCAGGGATCTGAAGGACTCCATCCCAAAGAAGCCCATTATTTTTTCCTCGTGTTTTTCAAAATTTCTTGAGTAAAAACCCAAAATACAAATAATGTAATAAGGTTAGAGTCTTTGAATGTCAAAGGTCACAGAAACGGACTACGCTGCTCTAAGTGACTCATTCTCCTATCAGACCTTTATGTATTGAAAAGAAGTACTTATTTTTCTACTTAAGAAATCCTCTGCAAATAAAATAATACTAGAGAAAGATGTATAAAATAGGCATTGTCTGAGCTCAGCTATGCTTATTCATGGCTAATAAGTACCTGTAGTCCTTTTAGTTTACATATAACTATGTGCAACATCGAAAATGGCAACATGGGGACACTGGTAAAGATGCATTTTAAAAACCATAACATGCAGCTGTGAATTCTCACAGTAGCACAACAGCACAGTCCAACAGAATACATCTGTGCGTGAAGTACTTACTCCTGACAGAGGCTGATCCGGTATGAGATCACTTGCCATAGAATAAAACATCATTCCTCCATCATGAGCCATGTCTACTTTTAACCTGCGTGTAAAGAATCAGAGCTGGTCAGAGCCCTTCCCTCCAGGCTGATTTATTCTGTGAGTGTGGGAGGTGTCAGTGTGAAGGTACTTACAGAGCGTGCCTTACGGAGGCTCTCAGGTCTATTCGTAACGGTGGAGCATCGTAGCCGTGTTTGCGGTTGACTTTGTCAGGCACTGTCTTTGCGAGCTGACAACAAAATCCAAGCAGAAGTTCTGTGTAAATGACAGCACTAAAACCCAAAGCCCTGCTTTTCACTTGAGAGGCTGTTAGCCGAAATGGGATTCTGCTTGGCAACGTATTGCCTGTTTGTAAGACGTGATGGCAACGTGCAAGGAACGGCAGAAGTTGAGCAGTATTTGGACTCTTCATGACTGTTTAATTCAGACACAGACAGTGCTTCCTCCAGGAGTAAGGAACATTAGGGATGTTTTTATTAAATATTCTGTTATTCATTCATTATACCTCACACCTTTGCAATGATTCATGTCAGAGAATCTCAGAGCAATTCACAAAGCACTACTCAATCCTCACATCAACCTACGAGCTGCACTTGCAGTTTTTGAAGAGGAAGCTTCCCGGAGGAGAGAGGTGCTGTCTGAGATCTCACAGGAAGGTTGGTGCAGAGCCAGGAACAGAACTCAGCAGTCCTGAGTCTCAGTTGCATTGTTAGCTCTTGTTATCAATAAAACCTGATGTAGTGATAGCAATTCAAATCCTGGGCTTTTGCCTGGGGTCTACTGCACCAGACAATGTAACAAGACGCTGACATTCCCACTCCACAATGCTTCCAAGCTAAAAGGTAAATGCAGCAAATGAACAAATCTAATTAAGGAAGGATGTTCGGGGTTGCAGGAAGAGGACTGTTTGCACAGACTGGCCAAGCATACAGCAGCCTGCATGTGAAGTTACAGGAATGGAAACGATTATTTCCTAGTCATCTTTAGCCCTGCTGCGATATCAGTTTACCTTGTCGTCTAGGCTCATGAATCCCAGCACAAACCCGCCACATTGCACTTCAGTGCCGCTCTCCGGGAGGACATGAGGGGTGAAGGAGATGCAAACGGAGATGCTGCCACCTCCTGGAACCACCTGCAATCGAGAGACGCCTGCTGAGCAGTGCAGGCAGCTGCCGGGGATTGCACAAGCCCTCTCAGCACTCAGCTGCTAAAACCGAGTTATACAAGCAGCCTGAAATCTCCTGGGAATGGGCTAAGCTCAGGGCATGCAGTGAAAGGACAACATGTGGCAACAAAACTGGTTTAATTATTTCAGCTGCAAATATCAGTATGGCTATTTTATCAACAGTTCAAGCGCAGTCACAGAACAGCTCCCCTAAGCACATATATACAAACCTGTCTGGTTTTAGAAATACTTAATTCTACCCAGTTCTTACCACTCTCCCTCCATGGCTAACTCAGCTGATTCTCCTACAACTGACAGTATCCAGAGCCACAAGAAGCCTTTTCTGAAGATACACAAGTGTGAATTATGAGTGCTTTACAATTCAGTTTACTCTTAGCCATATCTTACTTTACATAACAGCAGGGAATGTACTAACTAGCTACAGTGGATTTTCTGTGATGTACAGGTTAAATAGGTCCTGCACGATTAAACCACGTTATTGCTGCAAAAACACTTTTGCCATCTCCTGCAGAACCAGCCCAGGTCTAGCCAAGTTTGTGAGCTCAGGGGGCTTGTGGTGTGTGCTGCTGTCAGGCTCCTGCCGTGCAAAAGCAGCCTCCCCGAATTCATGTGATCACAGGGTGAGCTGTTTGGCCCTGCTGGACCTACGTTCAGAAGAAGCAGAGCTAGCTCAGCTCTCCTTGCACCGCGTTCCCCCACTCAGAGTGGTGAGGACTTAAGGAAGCTCTGCCTGAGGTCTATCCAGCAGATAGCTAGAAAGCTCTGCTGTGTCCTACAACACTGCAGGGTCCGTGCATTGTGGTCACAGAGAGCTTATTTGCTCACAGACATGGACTTGAGCCAGGTCTGGGTAGCTGTGCTGCACATCACCTGAGCTAACAGACCTTCTTGGATCAATAATGGAAACATGGAGGACATTTCTGCATAGAAATACCTGAATGGCTCCATAGGCATCAACTACATCCCACGTGGACCATGCTCTCTGCTGGCTACACTGAACAGATTCTCTCCACAACGGGGCACTTATGTTACCTATCTCAGTATCAGATCACCCCAGAGCTGACCGTAGGCTTTATTGCTTTCAGAAGCCATTTCCATAATTATTATTGTTATTATTTTTTCAATGTATTCTCTAGCTTATTCTAACTTGTAACTGAAACTCTTCAGCAAAAATCTTGCTAATCAAAACTGACACACTGGTGTTTTGGGCAACCCTGTCATTCATAGTTAGATGTTTCAAGAGCTTGATCTTATTTCTAAGGAATTGTGACAAGGTGGCTCCTATTTACAGCAGTTATTTTTGACATACAGTGGGTTACAACTGTTTATTCAGAAAAGCTGTCTACAGAACACCCCTTTCCCAGCAGCCTGCTTTCTAATTCTGCCAGTTTTACTTAGCAAATCTGCACTGATTAAATTATGTGCTTCTAGAGCATCAGGCTGGATGCCTCCCACTTCATGCCACACACTTCACTGAGGCAACCCAAGTGAGTTGTTCTCTGTTGCTGTTTTTTTTTTTTTTATTTTAATACTTCAATAGAAACAGATACCTCCAAGTCAGACCAGAGATGCCACTCTAGGGAGCCCAGTGTAACTGAACACCTAACTCCAGTCATCACATCAGTTAACTGCCCAAATGTAGGCAGGACACTTCTTCTTCTTTTCTGTCGACTGCGAAGTCTTCTCATGGTCACTTTCAAGACCCAAAAGCCCCCCAGGCCTACTGTTTAGTAGTCTGCCCCAAGACCAAGCTTCCTCTTCCTTTGTCTCCGCTATCCTACAGAAAACATGCTAAATCTAAGCACAAAGAAAATGTACAGCTTACTATCTGTCTTGGAGTGATGGAGTAGGGGTTGTTAGCAGGAACCCCTTCATGAGGCCGTATAAGTACAGAGACGATCTTCTGCACTGTGGGTTCTTGAGTGATCTCTTTGCTGTCTGTGTCTGAAGACTGCAGGGACACAAGGGTGGGGAATGGTTAAAACCGTTACGCTGCAAAGCAGGAATGTAAGAGAAGTGTACAGGGAACTGTCCGTAAGCATGGCCAGCTCCAGTTTCTGGCACAAAAGCTGGACACATGGATGTGTCCTGCACATACATTTTTTCATGCATAGGTTTGCTCTCCCCAAACCAAAACCTCTTGAAAAATGTGCATGCTTGGGTCCTGTTCAGCAAAGAGAAGCACTCAGCTGAAACAGCCCAGGCCCATTATATAAACCAGCACTCTAGGGAAACAACTCTCCCTTGTTGCACGTGGAACATTGGAGGTGTATTCAGAACAACTATGCCTTCTGAGCTGAAACAGAGAAAAGGTGCTTCCTGTGAAGCTTTTGCTAGACCCTGCATAATTATTTCTCTCTGTTGCTCCTAGCCCTTCAAGACAGTAAGTTGCCATATTATAATTAAACTTTACATATTATACTCTGTTATAATATGGTAACATCTAACAGAACCAGTCTGGTTTGGCACTGGGACAAATGCCTCCAAGACATTAGCTGCGATTTGAACTCTGCAGGTTAGATTCTGCTCTCTGACTGCAGCACTTAAAGTAGCCATGAGAAAAGTAGATCCAAACTGATTTGTTTGTCGATGACTATCTAAAAATGTACCTGTCCAGCTTTTCTAAAGAGGAGGAGAAGCTGAAGAGCTATTTGCTTATAGCTCATTTTGGAAACTGATTACTGATACCTATAGTCACCTACCGATGCATTGTTTTTTTGACTGTGAGAGGAGCTGACATTTAACAATCCAGGCCTTGGTTAAATGTTGTATTGCATGTTCTTGTTTTCAACATTTTATGCCAAGAAACCCATCATGTATCTCAGCAGCAGTATAAAAAACAGACTAACAGCTGACCTCATCGGTGGTTTGCAAGGCTGGATAAACGCTTCCACAGGGACTGGGGGGTTGATCCAATTTTAATGCGATCTCCGACTCCGAGTTGCTACCAGTTGATGCAGTCTCATTTTTATCCATGTCCTTAGGAGGGAAAGGGTCTCCAAAGAACGTCAACAGGTCCACCAGCTTTTTATCATCTTTTACTTGGTTGTAAATTTCCCAGTCCAGGCGGATGTCTGAATTGAAAAGGAGAAAGGACAGTTGTTTCTGGTCATTCAGAAGACCCCATTGCTTAGCTGGCACTATAGAACAAGAAGATCAAGTAAAGAATTTATTGTCTAGCAACTGGATTTGTATTAGATCACATGTTAAGCTTTGCCATGTTTGCTGTAAACAAACTATATTGATTTAAGAGTGTGTGTGCATACCCTTACTACAGTTTAGCTACTCTCTAGATCCCAAGGTATAGTTTCATTAACACTAACATAAATGATAAGTAAACATTAAAATAAATGGTAAGTGCTTTGTTTGTTAAGCAAACATTTTTGGTGGCATTCAGGAAAAAAAAAAAAAAGGTGATTGAGCATTGCCTTGAAGAGCTTAAAATCTCACTTGAGATAAAAAGACTAAACACAGAAGAGCCTGATGCCACAGATGCCACTAAGAAGCAGGTGAGAATTTCACAAAAACAGTATGGAAAATCCTGAATTCCCATCATTTCAATGAGGAATGAAAGCCCAGATGCACTAGGATAGGATGTGCTGTTTCATAGTAATAACACGTTGAGTCAGTTACACATATTTTCCTGTACTCTGGAGTTCAGATGATTTACTGTTGCAGAAAGCAAACTAATATTCATGGCAATAATGCCCTAATAATAAGTACTACCATTCAGATAAAGACCAGTCAACTCGTACTATTTTTCTGTTACAGTCAAGTTAGAAAACAGCTTTGATATTGCCTTACAGACTGTCAATATCTTTACAAAAAACTTCCTGATAAGGAAACGAGGCCAGTTAGTTAACATGTTAATGGGTTGTTCTATTTTTATTATTACAAGGAGCACAACGCAAGTGTTGATGTTTGTTTTACCAAAGTTAGTTTTACCAAAGGGAGTAGGATTGTTGAGCCGGACACTCCGAAAGACAGGACACCCTCCAGAAACGTGAGTGCCAAACCTGAGGGGGGAAACCTGCTGTTAGAACATGCAGAAAATAAGTGAAGGTCCAAGACAATTTTTCATTAAAAATTCATTTAAAAGTGGAACATATCTGGCTGCACTGGCAGCCTGTTAAGAATGGCCATCAGGTAACACATGGCCAATACTGCAAAATACAACATTACTTTCTTTAATCAGTCTTTCTTCCAATCTTAGTTGTCTCAGACATTTCAGGGTGAACATGTGAAGTCAGCTTCTGTGGAAGATGCAGGTAGTGGCAGCACACAGCTATGCAGCAGTGGAGTGACCCACGTCAGACACAGATTTCCAGGTGCACAAGGGTCTTTCATGGTGGGTGGCTAAATCCATTTTCTATGCCCCATTACAGAGCTGACACTGCAGACTCTCTTAGGTGCAGTACGACATGCAACGTTAATTCTTCTGAAGTCAGAGAGAAGTGTTTTCTGCTGAGCGTGTAGTGCCCCGGTCCTCATACACCAACCCTTAACGCTTTACCCAGATGTGCAAATGGAACTCACTGTGTGAAAAGACTGAAACCTTCCCTTGCCCCTGTGTAATCGGGGCTGCATTTTTCCACGGTCCAAGCAAAGGACAGGGAAAAATGTACTGGGGATGATGAGAACTGCCACCGTGTACAGTTGGTCTTGATCCTGGAGGTCTTTTCCAACCTAAGTGATTCTAATTTCCATCCCAACTGAACTAGATAATTTTGGAATTAATAAATTTTCATGACTGTAAAACTAGAACAGTGATTGCTGGTAAACCTGGGAAGATTTGTTTGCAGATTCTTTTCTAATTATGCTGGCAGAGACAAATGCATTGATGTTATAGAAGCAGATATTGTACTTTGACAGTCACTGTGCTGACCTGCTCATTATACCACAAAAAGACGGGAACAGGTATATATGTTGGCTATTGCCCAGTGGTATTTAATTGCCTGACTTCTCTGACAGTATTTTGGGCTGTACCTGATTATGGGTTGCTGTGTTTGTGGTCCTGTCATCTGCAGGAAGATTGGACAGCCTTTCACAGTCATTTGCATAGGAATTAATTTAGTTTGTAAGTCTCCCACCTATTAAAAATGAATTTTTGCTATTAGAATCAAGATATATCTCTAGTACCTGGGTTACCAAATTATGTTTTGAAAACCAATTTGGATTTTCCTATGTTTTGACTGCTATCTTTTAAAAGCACCTAATTCATATGCACCTAATTCACAAGCTAAAGTTTTTCTCAGCAGGAGAATGCAATTGTTCATACATTAATCAGCTTCCCTGAGGCTTTTCCATACAACATAATTAATAATTATATTGGTAGAGAAGAACAGTGCACTGGCCAGCTACCAAACAGATTTTATATGTCAAAATTGCTCCAGTTACTTTAAAGACACATGGAAAACTCCTCAGGGACAGACCCGTTACCCCAGAACTACACCAAGCACTGCAAGAGCAAACAATTGTTCCTTACGTGTTGTTGGAGGTAATGGTAGCAGTATCTACCCTGAACTTTTACAGAAATCCTAATAAACTGAAAAATAATTTTTAAGAGAAAGGAATCTGGGAAATATAATTGGTGTCAAATCTGCCATAGCAATATTTCATTTGAAACCAAGCCCCACCTACCTTACAGACAAGATCATCATGGTATTCTCCCCACATGTTGTTGTAAGCTGTTATTTCTATGATTAGCTGCTGGAAGGCTTTCAGAGTTCCTGAGGAAGGTTGCACATGGAAAGCTACTCCCTTCCCATGAGACAGCAGTGCTGCTGCAAACTCTGAAGGAGCACAGCAAAGAAGCATTTGATAAGTTTTGAGGAAATGGAACAAAGTCAGCCTTTCAAAGAAAACACAGGACTGATCTTTAGCTGGTGTTAATCAGGATAACCTCACTGGCTTGAAAGAAAATGGGATCACTTACATAGCCCATATTTTTACCGCTTTACTCCCTTCTGCAGTGGGCCTTAAAAAAAAAAAAAGGCAGTTTAAGTGAGTCAGTTCTTGCAGAGATTATTTCATAGTCTCCCTTCGAACAACCTGTTCCAGGACTCCGAGATATGCAAGGCAACGATTGGTTACATAAAAACACACCCTCAGTTTGAGAAAAAATAAACTGGAATTTGTGCTAACTGGTTATCTTTCTATTAGCAGTTGCCTGTTTACCTCTATGTGCTGTTCAACACGAAGAACGTGAATTACAAAGAGCAGAGCCTTTCCACATTCTGAGTCACTTACTCTTCTAAATCAATACGCTTGCATGGAATCTGTCAGAACAGCTTTTTTCTAATCTTAAGGGCTAATTCAACAGCTGAAAAGCTTTGTCTTTTTAACAGATACCAAACACTATGGCAAGCTACCAATATATCCACGTTTTATTTTGGATACAGAAGACGCATCCACACTTTATAGCATTTTGATCCCACTTCCCCCCCTCCCTAGGTCCCATGTGGCTCCATGTGTTATTGTTTTCAGTACAAAGCATCAGAAATGATGGATATGCTGTGGGGTAGTTTTCTATATCAGGGAGATAAATAAAAGGGTTTGAGGGAGAAAAGCCTGCTGCAATGGTATCGGAAGACAGTATAGAAAGGAAATGGCCAAATGTTACACATCTTATCCATACTGGGAATGAGCTATAAGTAGAATCACCCATCTTTGTTTATGACCGTCGGTTTCTTTTAAAAAAAATAAAAAAATGACCTAATGCTTATGCAATGTGGAGTTTCAGTCTCAAGAATGAAGTGAGGAACCAAGCTGTTTAACAGTGTAGACTTAGCCAAACATTCCAAGAAAAAAACTATGTGCCTGACTGGCAGATTTAATGCTGAATGTGGTAGTCAGCTGTTTTTTGCCTTCTCTCCACTGAGTGGGATAACAATTATTTCTCATACCTGACTGTGCTCTTTTGGCTGCATGTTTTGTGATGGGCCCTCTCCTTTTCACCAGGCAGCCTGAAGAGCTTGAAAAAAAAAATTAAAAAAAAATGACAATTCTGTAAAATGAGCTTGTCTCTGCTAAAATAACAGCTCCACCTGATTCCTAAATTAGCGTCCATTATTACTTAAAGAAGGGCTGCCTGCAAAGTATCTTTTGCAAGTAACATACGTGAGTGTGAATCAACTTAAAAGTTATGAGGCTGTGTACAACCCAGCACAACAGAGCCTTGGCAGGTACAAAACAGCTTATATCCATTGGCAACAATACTGTTTTGCCATTTATGCTAGCTAAATCTTCTGTCCTGGCACTGCAAGCTATCTGTTCCTGCAGGAAATATCATCAGCATTTTTCATTACCAGAGTCAAAGAGCTTAAAAAAAAAAAAAAAAAAAAATCAAGCAAGCAAACAAAACCAACCAACACTAGAGCATTGCAGAAAATGCATCTTGTGACACAGGAAACAGCACTCTGTCTTGATTTCTGTTTTAATCCAGATCTCCATTAGTATTTGAGTTATTATGCAGAAAGGTTAAGACTTACAGGCAGATTTCTTCTGGAGTAGGTGAGGAGCCAGTAAAATACTCAGCTTCTAATTTAAATGGTGCACTGATTCCAGTGTGATTGGTAAGAATCAGCTGACGCTTTACTATGTCTTTGAATGTAACTTCAGATCCAAAGTCCAAGAGAAGATCACATGGGCTTTGTAATATTTGTCTTCCATCACTGTAAGAAAAAAATAAGTATTAAAACATCAGTCCTATTTTCTTATGCCATAGGCAATTTCAGGAGATTTAAGATATGCAAGGTGCAATGTCATTGTGAAGACCCGTATAAAAGGACTAGGATTTTTGTCATCAGCATTTACTGCTTCTAATTTTTTTCTATTTCTACCCTTGTAAGGATCTATTTTGGGTAGAAAGTTTATTGTGTATAACATGGTGACCTACCAAATTAAAGCCATTTTTACTTATATAAAAAAAATAGATAAAGACAACCACATTCAAAAAGACAATAATCATGCTACATATAAAAATATATATCAGTCAGACATACCAAGTCAAAGAGAACTCTAGCAGTGCAACAAGAAATCTTAATGGTCCAAACTACTGGATATTGGGCTTAATTCTGTAAGAGCTGAATTTGCGCATTTTTGGCACTGCAGAAGATAGCTGTTCCTCACAAACATGTTACGGACTACAGAGGCCCCACACTTCAGTTAGCAGGCAGAAAGGTAATTTTCCACGCTCTCTACACACAGAAGTGTCATGACAGCTGGCAGGTGACAAGTGCCAGGAGCACACGTGAGAACAGACAAAACACAACCATGAGTTTCACTATATGCAGTTAACTTCACACCAGTTTATTATTCACAAATCAACTAATTCAGAGTTGTTAATTTAGTTTGTTTCAGCTAAACAATGGTGGGAGTGGAATAG
The DNA here is from genome assembly GCF_009769625.2 of Cygnus olor. Taxonomy (NCBI): domain Eukaryota; kingdom Metazoa; phylum Chordata; class Aves; order Anseriformes; family Anatidae; genus Cygnus; species Cygnus olor. The sequence continues at coordinate 5,416,258 of NC_049170.1, read as the reverse complement.
TGCTCTAAGAGCTCAAAACCTCTTCTCTTGGGTTTACAAGGATGCTGAATTTGGGTATGGTGCAAACCCAGTACCTTTTCTTCACTCCACCCCCTTCAGTGAATAGTCCCAGCACATTTTACTGTCCTTGCTGTCCATGTACAGCAGGAGGAAGAATAAAGCTTACACAAACAGCATTTTTTTTTCCCCTCTATTGTTCTTTTGCTCTGGAAAGAAGTAATTTTTGTTCTGTTAATTTGGAAGCCCAAGATACACAGAGATCTTCAGTTTTATAGGGTGGTACTGTAAAATTCTGCACTGCGCTTGCATGCTGGAACATTTAGTTTGGAAATAAAGTTTGACTGTGTCATTATGATCTGCCTTAAGGTCTGGTGCCATGGATGTTTTGTCCATTTTTTGAAATGACAGCACTAAAGCCTTGCAAAGAGATATGTAAATTATAGTTCAATGTCTTCTATCGTTAAAAGATTTTTATTTTTTTTCCCCAAAACAGTCTTTGATATAAAGCTGATCTATATTGTATCCAGCTACAACAAAACTGCAGAGGTTTATCAAACATTACTCTTGCCATGACATTCTTTAGATGTTTTTAATACTATCAGACACTTGGGTATGAAGTATTCTACAGACAGACAAGGGTTTTGCACCTATTACAACTGTTCAACAAACACAACTGGAAGATGACTTTAAATGATGCCTTGATTTACCTGGCAGCTCCACTTTCACAAGGTACTGAGTAGGTGACATGCAGTCCTTTTACATCACCAGAAAAGCTCAGAAAGAGGGGTTCAGTCATGTCTACTATGCTACAGGAAATGACAAGGTCTTTCAGCTCACCCTGATAGGAAAAAGAGTCAAATTTGCTTGTGAATCAAAGATCAGAGGAAAGGCAGCTTCATTAAGAAATCTATTTAGAAAATGTGTATAAACCTCACCGGACAAAAAAAAAAAACAGAACTACAACAGAATCCTGAAATTTTTATTGCATTGATTTGGGTGTACTTCCTGCTAGCATCAGATTAGCTTAGAAGGATGTAACAAGGTAAAAATTTCTGTCTGATTCATATCTTTGTATCTGTATCTGTCTGTAACCCTAAAACTGCTCCATTAGTGATTTTTGATATGCTTCCTGTGTTGCAAGTTTTGAAGTTCTAAGTATTAATCACTTTCAATCATACTAAAATAATTTTCCAGAAAAAAGTTTCATTTCTACCTGGGTCTAAAGCAGGACTTGCAGGATGAAATATGTGGCAAATACACCAGTACTCTAGCTAAATAAACACTACCATCCTTTTTGGCCTTACCAATACATGAATCAGTGTATCCTGCATAAAATAATAAACTGGGATTCATCTCAAGATTCAGACTTCTAAACGTAGCTCTCCAAACGTGAGACCTGGAGTTCATCTACGAAGGGGGTTTCTAAATATGAGTTCTAGATCTCCACTGATTCAGTAAGGGTACTTCGCCATCTAGCTCATTCACAATGCAGACAATCTTTCTTGTAGGTGACTCAGATGGGATTCAGCTCCCCAGCCATAACCAGAAGTGCCCTTTCAGATGCCCAATGTGCCCTGTTGAGCTTTCAGCTTTGAATGAAAAAGGCTCAAGTCTACTGGAATCCTGTGCCATGTATACCAAACATACATGTTTGGTATCATGTCTGTGTTTCAGAGATATGCTAGGGCAGCTCTAGTGGTCCTGAGCACCTACTTTTAAGCAAATAACCGTGACTTAGGTCTCCTGTGACTGTAGTGGGAACTAATACACCTCATGAACAGGGAGTTTCTTTATTTAAATGCTTTAAATCAGATGTTTGAATGCCCCCCATAAAGTCTATGGCTGAATTCACAAAAGTTTGTGAACTCTGCAGTCTACACCCTGCAGGGTTTTTTAATTTTGAAGACTCTCAGTCCCAGCAGTCTCTTTTAATTTGTTTCCAAATACCAAAATGTCATGAGCCCAGCTGCATTCAGAAAACAAGTACATGCTATATATGTCAGTCTGCTATATTTTATTTGGGATAATCATAAGCATGGATCTGTATGCTCCAAGAAAAGTGACAAGCACTAAGAGTAATTGAATAAGCATTTAAAAAAGAAATAAAACAAATATAGTCGGGAAACAAACAGGCAGGGTAGAAAATTGCACACCATGTGGACTGCTTTAATGGTTGCGTTCAACCATGGTTACCTCTAAAGCAAAGCAATTTCAGAGATATTGTATGTAAAAAAGGAACATTATATTTTGTATATAATAATCCTTCCTTTTGCCAGATGGAGGCGAGATGAGAATGCCAGCATTTCTGTTTTGATAAAATTGCATCCGTTTTTGAACTTACTGTGATGTTAGTCGTCAGTTCTATGCAGAATTCTTTTTCTTCATTTGGACCTAAGGTGCCACTGGCTGGTGACACAGTGGCAGAGCAGAAAGCTGCCTGACTTCCAATGAGCTGCCAAACAGACAGGACAAACACTTAACTTTGTTAATTCATTAACTCCGTTTCTCTTGGATTTTCTTTTCAGATCACAGAGGACTATAAAAAGAGTTATTCTAAGGTTTAGGAACACTTCCAGGTAGCAACACGGTTTGCTGAGACGAAGCTTGTTTTACAATTCCCCTCTGTCTGCTAAGATTCACCTGCTTAGATTAATTTCAAATGTCTTCAGGTGCTCAACTGAGGGATCTGGAGTGGGAGCAGAGTTGCTGTGGACCGTTTCACAGTCACAAGCCATTGACTGTATGAATGTGGTAGGATTCAGTTACCTAAACACAGGTACACAGAGTAGCAGCTGGCTGGTGAGACAGGACTTACAAGAGACCACACTTCTTGAGTGACACCTGAACGTCACAAAAAACATTTGGTGGCACCCAAATTGACACCTAACATCTATGTTCTAGTGACTGACTTCCTGCCCAGATTTCCCCTCACCAAAAAGAAAGTTCAGAAAGCAGCCCACATACTGACATTAGATTTATCTGTCCTAACCTGTGAACTGAATCCCATCCAGAATGTGGAATTTAAGTTTAGACACAATTCAAAAGCAGCATTGTTTCTTTGCTCTGTTGAATTAAATGCAGACCCTAAACTGCCATGATACTTTAATACCCTGATAGCTTGCATCCTATTTTCCCCTCCCATTCTGCCCACCCATTCTCCAAGAAATGATTGACAGATAGAAAAACATATTAGCAACAATGGGTAGTTTAAACTTTATGTTCATAAAGTCTGGTCTCAAGCTGAAGTCTAGCTCCAAAACCAGTAAACAGCAGTCACTATTCAAAGGACACATCAGAAAAGCTCTTAATTATTATTTCTATTTTTGATAGAAATTACAATTCATCCATGCTTTATTCTCCATCCATCAGAAACACACTTACCTTTCCCCAAAGGTATTTTGCTGGCAGCAGGGTCTGGTTAAAAAGTTTGCTGGTTGCTTTGACAGGAATTCCAGTATAAATTTCAGTGAGTGCTAGATGGCTAGACATCAGGCACGCTTGGGGGGTCTGAACTTCAACAAAAACAGGAAGATGACTGGAAATAAACACGCAGATGGTCTATTGTTATCGCTAATGAAATGTGCTAGACATACAACAGCATGCTGGAAAGAATGATGATTATGTTTATTTAGCAATATTAGTGATTGGATAGCTCTTTGATAGGTTACACAAGCCCATTTCTGAGCTTCTGCTACATATTTTCGTTTTAGGAGATAAAACTACCTGCAGTGAAAATCACACGTGACTCTCAGGAAAAAAATAAAGCAGAACGTGATTTTTTCCCCTTACCTCCCTTCTCCGTTTTCTACCTCTAGTTCTAATATTGTCTGGAGACGCTGGCACAGCACTGATGTGAACTGAACGGACACACTGCATGTCCCCAAAGGAGGTATTTCTCCAGCAGATGGTTGAATGGTAAAGGGAGATACCTATGAGAGGAGAGAGGACACAGGAGTTTTATTGACGCCTGCAAAGCAAGTGTAAAACGCTGTACCTACACACTCCAACTAGGATTTGCATGCATCTAGTTTTTCCTCAGACATGTCCTTTTTCTCTACCCCTGGATTCCCATCTGTGTGGATTTTAGTAAGCACAACACTAGCTTTGTGAAAACCTGGCTAGACAAGGAGGAGGGACTTTGCTTCTATGGGGACAGCCAGTAAAACAATAATGGCTTAACAGGGATGCCTGTGCATAGGGTGAGGGGGAGCATGAAGCAGCCAGCAGTAGCAGCAGTGTCTCCTCCCAAGTAGAGAGGCTGAGCAGCAGCTATGCAAGGTGCTAAGGGGAGATTCCTGAACATAGACTCAAGAAAGGAGGGCTGGAGGAGCACAGATAGAAAAAGCACAAGCGCAGGATGGGGGCTGGAGAAGTTCTGGAAAAGGAAAGAGGCAGCTTTTACGCAGGAGGAAGTGAGAACTTGATCCCAGTGAAGATCATAGATATGAACAGACTCTGGGAAGATAAATTCAAAAGCTTAAGGCTCAATAATCTCTCTGAGGTCCTGGGAAGTGTTGGGAATGCCAGGGGACAAAGAAATAATAACGTGAGAAGGAAGAGTTTGAGGACTGTGAGGACAGGGTCTCCTCCAGGGCACCGTGATTCAGGCACTTGTGATTATAATTGTTTTGTGGAAAAGGGACTGACACACACACAACTGTTTTGAAAGGCTGACATAGCCACCACTCATATAGCCTTCTTTTTTTGTCATCAACTTTCACCCAAAGTTGGTGATGTATCTGCATCACATGTAAGAAAAACAAATAAAAAACAAAGCTCCTGCTTAATAAGCTGCTCTTTCTTTTGCAAAACTGACATAAACTGTCCAGAAAAACAGAACTTCTGAACAGCGTTTAGATGAATTTTACCATGAAACTAGCAAACTCAACTCCATGCATGGTCAATTATGTAAAGAGAGTTTGGCCTCTTGTTACTAGGAAAAGCACTAATCCTTGAGTGCGGATTTCCTCACTTCCCTTTAACGCTTAACACCGAGGAGAACTCTATCTACAAAGTCCACTGTGTGCCAGAAATAATCAAAATAAACATTTTGCTTGTAGGTTTTTGTTTGTTTTTATAATATCAGAATATACGATGGTCTGCAGACAGCAGCTACCTGTATCACCTCCAAGCTGCTCTAGTTATTTCACATGGAATGGTGGAATGAGCTCTGAAGTCAAGGGCTGGAATGGACTGTATTTGAGATTTGACCTAGATAATACCGAACAGTAGTTTAGCATTCACTGTGGTAAGAAGTAGTCATTTTGGGACACACTTGTATGTTTCAAAGCTATCATTTGAAGCCAAAAAGTCCAAGTCGGTAGGTGCTGAGATTCTTGTGTCTGATGCTGATGTGGGTGCGTGGGAGGAGTGCTGAGCAGCCTCCATTCTGATAAAATCCTACCCCCTACATACATTAGCAGCATCTGAAATCCCTGTCATACAGGAGATACTCCATGTCTCTTTGGATCAGACTGGCAAGGGAGTTGAAATAAATGGAATTTTAAAAAAATGCAGATGTATTCCATTTCAAAAAGACATGTTACATAAGTACACAAGTTAACTGTGCAGAACCCATTTGATAAGGGGTCACTGAAATCAGAACTTTTGATATCTGGAATGAACAGTACAGTCTGAGAAAAAAAATAGCTAATGAGGAAGCACGGCAAGTTACAGCAGTGACTTACCTCTTCATTTCTTTCAGCTAGACAAACCTGGCTTTCTTGCATTCTCCACCGTGCTGGCAGCTGACACAGATTTTTAATCTCAAAGGTTCTTAACACACTCTCACCCCACTTAATCAAGCCTAATTGGAGTGATGGAACATCAATGCAAAGAAGAGGACCCTAGGACACCAAGAAACAGATGTCAAAATGGACATTTCTGCCAAAACTGCCTAATTATAAAACATTATTAGCTAAGATTAATGTTCAGCTTCTCAGAGAATAGCAGAAAGCAAATGCCTTGCGTGTAATACAGAAAAAATCTTACTGTCATGGGAGTATCAGCATTTACACAGCTGTTACTAGACAGTAAAAATGCCTGCTATTTGTAACTACCCTAGATTTTTCAGGCCTTCAAGAAGCAAAAGGCTTTTTACAGTCAACAGCCAGGCCTGCATCTAGTCACACTGCACCACTGAACTGGTCCTCACCTTGAAAGCAGCCTCGACATGCAGCATGACTGGCTCTGGAGAGTGTTCAATTTTACACGGCAGGTTATGGCTGACACGCCCAGGTTTGCCTCCAGTAATTGTCAGTTCAAATTCACAGCATTTATTCATATCTAGAAAAGAAAAACAAACAAACAAACAAACAAAATCACCCTCTTGAACTGAAATAACCCACTGTAAGCCTAGTACTGAATCACACAGAATCACAGAATCGTCTAGGTTGGAAGAGACCTCCAAGATCACCAAGTCCAACCTCTGACCTAACACTAACAAGTCCTCCACTAAACCATACCACTAAGCTCAACATCTAAATGTCTTTTAAAGACCTCCAGAGATGGTGACTCAACCACTTCCCTGGGCAGCCCGTTCCAATGCCTAACGACCCTTTCAGTAAAGAAGTTCTTCCTAATATCCAACCTAAACCTCCCCTGGCACAACTTTAGCCCATTCCCCCTCGTCCTGTCACCAGGCATGTGGGAGAATAGACCAACCCCCACCTCTCTACAGCCTCCTTTAAGGTACCTATAGAGAGCAATAAGGTCGCCCCTGAGCCTTCTCTTCTCCAGGCCGAACAATCCCAGCTCCCTCAGCCACTCCTTGTAAGACTTGTTCTCCAGACCCCTCACCAGCTTCGTTGCCCTTCTCTGGACTCTCTCGAGCACCTCGACGTCCTTCTTGTAGCAAGGGGCCCAAAACTGAACACAGTACTCGAGGTGTGGCCTCACCAGAACCGAGTACAGGGGGACAATCACTTCCCTAGACCTGCTGGCCACGCTGCTTCTTATACAAGCCAGGATGCTGTTGGCCTTCTTGGCCACCTGAGCACACTGCTGGCTCATATTCAGCCGACTATCAACCAATACTCCCAGGTCCTTCTCGGCCAGGCAGCTTTCCAACCACTCATCTCCCAGCCTGTAGCGCTGCTTGGGGTTGTTGCGCCCCAGGTGCAGGACCCGGCACTTGGCCTTGTTGAAATTCATACAGTTGGCCTCAGCTCACCGGTCCAGCCTATCCAGATCCTCCAGCAGAGCCTTCCTTCCCTCGAGCAGATCGACACATGCACCTAACTTGGTGTCATCTGCAAACTTACTGAGGGTGCACTCGATCCCTTCATCCAGATCATCGATAAAGATATTAAAGAGGACCGGCCCCAGTACTGAGCCCTGGGGGATGCCCTGAAGCTCCTGGAACCAACTAAAGTCTTCCACTGGCTCCAGTAGGCTAGGGATCAGGCCCTGCTTGCATTATAATGCTCTAAGACTTTTCTCTTCCACGAGTACCATTTTAAATATTTCTATCATTAATTGACACCTAAAAGTCACAGCAACTTTACCTATGACACCTGTATGAGGTTCAACTTCCACAATGTCACAGGCTGTGATTTTCTCCCATGTGTACTTGATCAATGATTTGCTGTTATTCCACATCTAGAACAATTAAAATCACCAAGTTAATTAACGTACTTTAAGCTTTCATAGCAACAAGTCAATCTGCTGAGAGCAGTAATGCACTGCAAATGGTATTGCAAGCCTCACATCACATACTTATCTTTGCAAACCTTAACGATATCCTGATTGCCACTAAATGTTAGAACTTACTGATGTATCTTGAATCTAGCTCCAACATACAGTACCTTCACCTGAATCTTGAAATAAACCAAGCAAACTAGAAGTGGAAAGACACAGAACTTCATCTGACTTGAACAGTACCAACCCAGTATCATGCACTAACTACTGTTATTTTCATCATATGCTGTAACCTTCCTTTGCTTTCCTCCTCTGTCATGTAAAATGAAGACAACAAGAAGTAGAAATCATCTGACTGGATTTCAGATGTCTTCAAAATAGCTGAAAGCTCTACATCTGATCTCATCTCCTAGCATTCTCTTTACAGTCAATAAAGCCAATTTGATAGTGCTGGGAGCCATTCCTCCCATACATTTTAGCCTATAGGATGTTATGAATCACCCTCTGGATGCTGTCATATAGACTCCAAGGCCTATAAGAAAAACTTAGAGAAGGTAGCTCAGAGGTGGAGATCTATGCCAAAAGCACTGTATTTAGTCTGATGAACTTGGTAGCTACCTTCACACTGGTGTTTGGCGTTTTCTGGAACTTGAAGAAGATCCATTAACTTTTACAGAATGTTATCTGGAAATATTTGAAGCTTGTTAAGTCTTTCAAAAATGTAGCAGAACTTCAAAGCTTAAACTTGAAATCCTTCTTTTGAAAGCAGCTTTTTTTTTTTTTTTTTTTTTTTTGCCAAAGGATCTGTTTGTGAGGGAGATGTAAGCTCTTGAAATCTTTGGCCTGCTCTTCAGATCTATTCAGACCGTACTCTTAATTACGGCCAATAAGGTTGTTCTCTGAAGCACGGTCATCTCTAAGCAAAGCTCAAACTCTTATTTTTTTAAGACTAAAAGAAAATTGAAAACATTGCGGAATGTTATTATATTATCATTAAATGACTTAATTACCTATATCACCTTTAACTATACCGGATTGCTGGAAAGTATGAAATGGCTGCCTTAAGCTGAAAAAGAACTTGTGGGAAGAGTGAGCAGAGAACTAAATGCCAATTAGCGTACTCTCTAAGAAAAAACATGAAGACCATTAATGGGGAAACCTCTTCCTGCCTGGCCATAGCTAACAGGTTTATTTCTATTTAGGTGAGGCTATGATCAAAAGGATCTTGATCTATAGCAAAAAGGATGCTGAATGAGTGGACAAGTGCAGCAGGAACCTGTCCCATAATAGTCAAACACAAATTATCAGGACCTGCAGGAATAGCATAAGGTCTAGGAAGCTACAGTCTAAGTGACTTCAACTTTTCTGTGCTTGCAGTAGTCCTTCAAGCAAACAGTGCCTCTATTACAAAGACATTTAATCATCCATTGGCTGTTCCCTCTAGCTGGAAAAATCTTGCACTACAGGAGTGACAGATTGATAAGCAACAGCTTTGTGACCCAGAAAAAACATTTGGAAGCGTAACGCTCTGTGATATCAAACCTGAGAGATGAAAAAAGAACAAAGCCTACTGCCTGGAGTGCAAGGCAAAGGAGGCCTGCTAGGGGATTTCAGTACAGTAGCTATGGCCTCCTTTAAAAATATTTAAGAAAAACTAAAATAACATGGATCATCTGATAGCTTCTAACACCCATGACATCCAGTGACACAAAGCACATGATAACAATGAAGTAAAAAGCAAACAAACCTTAAATGTTTTTCTGACATTTACACTCATAAAGCTTTCTCCAGGGATGATAATGGCGTACGGCTCCAGAAGAAGCTGAAATGGTTCTGTTGATCCTTTAACTTCTATTTCCAGCGCTATTACATCCTCTGCCTTGTATTGTGGGATGTTTTGAAGCATTCCCTCTTTCACTAAACTTCAGGAAGAAATGTAGTAGAATTATTAAACCTTTTAAACTTCTGTTTAAACTGGATGCCATCTTTTAATTGCCAGATCAAAAGTAAGAAACATCAAAAGTTTCTCTACTACTGACTGCTGGAGTGCAATTAAATACTGGAAAATTCCCAGCGGTCTTTTAACATGCTCTGGTTGTCCCAGTACATTCATGGAATAAGTATCTAAGTCATTACTGTTTGTCACAGCAGTCTATAAGAGAAAAAACTGCTGGAAATCTCAGCAGAAAGCATAGGAAACGAACAGACAAAATGTCAGAATTATCTTTTTTTCAAGAGAGGTGCAGCCCCAGCTAGGGCTAAGGCATGTGTTCAGACATGATGGAAGCTCACAGCTTCCATCACAGCTCGCTTTGTACCACTGTTAGTTGTGCACATACAATCCTTTATAACTGTCAGTCCATCATAACCAGAAGGATAAAAATTCCTAGTAAATTAATGAAATACCATAGCTAAAACGTGGCTACACGTTACATGCAAAACTTGTTTCTCAGCTTACCTAGGTGATTCTGGGATGTCCCTCAGAACCATCTGAATCACACTGTGATATGTCTTCAGCTGTACAGATGAGGAAGGAGAGGCTTTTATCGTCAAGTAGGCAGTTACATTGAGAATTCAAAAATAGAGATGAAAACGTAGTTTACATTTAAATTATGAACAATCACCATTGAAGTACTAAACTCCGAAAAAACATATTCAAAATAGAGTTACTAAAAGAAAACATTGGACTGCAAAACATTAAGCCAGATTCTGATCTCATGGTTTATGGTTCCAAGAAAAACACTCATTTTTGACATGCCTGTTATTATTTCCCTTGTATATTGCATACTACAGCAAGCATCTGCAAATACTCTGCAAATTAAGATTAGTATTGCTGTACTAACTTAAGGTTTCTTTAGCCACTCCAGGGCATTTAACTGACCATCAATCTAATTTCGAATAAAAAACACTATTTTGCCATGATGGGGAAGGAGGATGCCTCGTATATTCTAATGGCAAAAAAAACCCACACCAACAACAAATAAAACAACCACAGAAGCAGGCCTTAAATCAGAAGGGCTTTGCAAAGGATTCATTTGTTTACAAAGAGACATTTATCTAAGTGGGTATGCTAACGTATTTTTGTTAATGAATTAAAATCTTTAAAATATCATCAATATATTTTCCTATTAAAGTATTTTTTTAAGTTAATTTCTCTTCCACATTTACTTGAGGCATTCATATGTCTGTCAATCAACGCGCCATGGGACTTACTCTGGATCAAGTTTCTTTAAATACAGTGAGCTCATACTCCCTATTTACATGGATGGGAGAGCAGAAACTAAGACAACAGTCAGCCATCCACTGGTACAGCTGCACTCAAACATCACTGCACCCCCCTCTTTACAACAGCTGCATGTCATCATTCCTCTGCCAAAATCTACTACTACCCCTTTTATTTACTGCAGAGCTGTCCATAGGTCCCTTTTCAGCCCAAACAAGCTACAGTTGGAAACGGTTTAAATAATCAGTTTGCTAACCAAGACTTTTGAGCTATAATGTGGGTATGGGGTAGGTTCCCCCAAAGGAACTCCGTTAGCAGATCCTGATTGTCAGGGGATTATGAAGGGGCTGGTAGTGCAGTAAGGATGGCAACTTTATCAGCCAGCACAGCTGCAGCTAAGAGGACGTGTCCACAGTTTCAGTGTAAAGTTAATGGTGTCCAATCAGTACCAGAAATGCCATGAGATCAGAAGCTGCCTCATATTTTGCAGTCAAAACATGTTTTCTTTCAGTAACTTTCTATATTTTGAATACTGTTTATTAGAGCATGCTACCAGCCAATTACATTTAATTCAGAAAGCTGCACACCATGGGTTTTACGACTTGCATAAAAATACACAGCTGGAGTTTGTAGATAGGAAGGAATCACAAGCCATACCTCCTGTGGAGCATAAGTGAGAGTAAACTCATGATCAGCATGGGGAAGCAAAACTCCCTGCTCAGGATTCAGGGAGAAGGCAGACTCTGTGTCTCGTTTGTATTCGATCTTTGTGAAGTCTGCAGCTTCTTCTGGCACTGATGGCTGCAGATTAGGCTTTATTATCTGCCAGTAGAAAGGAAGTTCTACATGGCTACAAAGTGATCAATAAACAAAAAGAAACTATGATTAAAAAAATTAGACATTTTTAAGCAAGATATTGAGAGAAATTTTTCAGCTCTTTTTTCCATGCAGCAAATTCCTCTCCTTATAGATTATAGGGGGTTAAGCTTATCAGTGCTCGTGAGCTACAAAGCTGATGAGACAGCAGAGAAAGAGTCAGAGTATATAAATTCTCCAAACAATATATTAATATATTGAAATAAATTATATATATATGCACAAGAGACGTTAACACTTTCTTGCCTTATTTAACTTGTTATGTTAATGCAACTTTTAAGAAAGTCTAAAATTCTTCTTTCAAGAATTTGAGATCAACAGGACCGTTCCTGCTGGTATCAGTGTTTGCATTGGATCACTGCTAATAATCTGTGTGACGTTCTGAATTTAATCCAAATGCAAGCTCTGGTCTTTAACAAGTCAACAAACAGTGGCTCCAGCTAAGATAATAGCAGTGGCTCTGCAATACTATTTGTAATCCAGAAAACATTGCTTAACTGGGTTGCTTCAGCAGAAGTATATTCCATGGAACGTGTTCACAGGTTTTAAAACTTTGTTCATTTTGACCTCAAAAACTTTGCCTTAGAAAATGGAGAAAGGACACTGGAGTTTCAACGTGAAATTAATGACATAAACCTGAACAAGGATAATGTCTTGTATCACTTTCTCTAGCATTATAAAGTTTTCTCTTGACTGTTTCTGTGAAGTTCAGTCTCAGCCTGTCCAGTTCTGCTTCACCCTAATGCTGACACCAGAAGTGCATGGACTGCTGTCACGATGATAGAGCAGTTCACTGACTCACACTTTCCTACACCCAAACAGCATTCTGTTCTGGCATTGTGCACCTATGGTTTCCAGGCCAGACTGATAACAAACTTCCAGAAATTCACTGTAGCGATTTACTTGCGTGTATCTAGAAATAGCACTGGGCTCCTCACTGTTTTGATGGTCTGCAGCTTCTAATTACTGCAATCATGCAAATTAGTATACTTCTATTATTGTCTGAGTGAGTTTGATCAAAATCAGGACTCCACCATGTTCAGTACAAGGTAATTATGGAGGGACATATTCCTTGACTTCAAATAGAGTTTATATTTTAATTTTTTTACGGCACAATAGTAGGAATCACGTGAAAGTTTTAATCTGAGCTAGTCACATTGAGCTCCCCTTTAATCAGGGGAGATCCAGTGCAGTCCAGGATGCATTATGTCCCGTTCTATGGGAGATGCCACAGTCAGGTCAGAATTGTACCCTAAAAAGCACCTATTTCCCTTCACTATGAAAGGAAAGGTGTACAGGGCACTTTGCTCAGCTGTGCAAATATACCTTGTAGACACGTAAAGTTAGATGAGGTAAATCCCAGCTAGTTGACCCTGTTAAACACTTTCTGCAACCATCTTGTTCTTCCAAGCATATCCTTGACCCTCAATTACTAAACAACAGAGCAAAAAGAAGCATAAAGCTTCTGCACAAAGCTTAACAAGAGCATGGAAGTTTCTCCAGTCTGAGAGAATATGGTATTACAAATAAGGTCCCTACCAGTATGTTTAGACTTCAGAGCATTACTCTATTAATAGTAGCTACGTACGTAGAGTTTCTTATAAACAAATTCTTCTCCTCAGTGGTGTGTGGGTTTTGGGGGTCAAATCGTATGAGGTGCTGTGCTGTGACATCAGTAACTTCACCAGGTTCAGGGCTGCTTTCTCCACCCGTAACATGCAAAAGCTCCAGAGCTATCAGCTGGCCAACCCCTTGAAGAAATAAGTAGGTATTACTGTTTTCCACCTTGTTTTTAACTTTGTTCATATTGCTCATTAACACCAAATACCAGCAGTGGCCATTACTGGTTATATCTGGTGTTTCCTCAGGTTTCAGAGCTCCACTGTGTTAACAGCACAGTATTTTCCTGATGTTCTTTGATTATCAATATCTATCAGTAGAGATCCCCTCTTTAAGAATTTAACAGATTTGGATTTCAGGGCCACAACCTCAGCCCATCTACATTAGCATTGTTTCCTTAAAGCCATCAGAATGTTTGCAATGGTTGATAATGCGGCTTCCAGGCATTTTGAGCAGTATAATGAAAATAAAAATAAGCAGCAAAAGCACTCTTAAAAATTCCCAAATGAAATACCTGTAATAAAGTGATTGTATGAATTTCACGTTAAGCCTAATGTCATAGTACTCACATTACAGGACAAGCACTAACATTTACAATAATTTCAACTGGTTTCATTAGATAACCCAAAGACTGCCTGTCTCTCCTGATACCCTAGTCCAAGACATGCCCCAGATTTGCTTCGCACCCAAATGCACATCAATCACCACTCACATTAGCTGAGTATCTGCAGTGTTAGCAACATGATCTCTGAAAAGTGTTAGGAACAAACCTGTGACTGTAACATCATTGACCTGGCAATTGTCACAAACAATGGTGTATATCTGCTGTGAGACTTCTGGAGAAGAAGGGAAAAACACTACCTGAAAGAGAGAAGCAAAATAATAATGTTTGTAACTGATTTTTCTCCAGGAAGTCATAAACTTCAATTCATAAGTGTTCACTAAAGGACAGTTCTAATGGTTAATAATTAAATAATGTTACATTTACAAGAATGAAAATTAAGTAATCATACATTTACAAGGAACAGAGTCATATTCCCTTAACATAGCCCAGAAAGAAACAGGTACTTTCTGGGTAACTAAACCTACAGGAGTGTACTTGGCTGGTCACCACAAGCTGCCTTTGTAGTCACTGGAGTTGAGGGCAGTTCACAAGGTTAGTCATACAAACTGAACCCTCAGGATCAGATCTGTCCTCAGTCACTTCTTGAGCAACACCACTGCTGCCTGTAAAGCAGTGTGAGCAGGGTCAGATGCTGTGTGCCTTCCCCAAGCTCCATTTCAACAAAAATGATTCAGGGCCCAAACTGTACAACCTTTGGCTTCAGTAACGTGCACCATGGTTCTCCTGCCTGCTATCCATTACTGCCTGCAAGCCCAACCTGTGCTAAATCCAGCTCCTCTTTCTCTCCCACAAGTGGGTGGCCCTCCTGAAGTAACACAGCTGGGAAGAGAGAAGGAGAAAGAAACTCTTCTCCTTTACCCACACCTGCGTGACTCATTGATTTAGCAGCAGCCAGGAGTTACTGCAGAAAAAAAAAAAAACAGGTTGGAGGCTGGCTGTGCTCCCAGTATCATTCTTCCTCTCCCCATCGTGATGCTATGATAAAATGCAGCCCACATCAGAGAAAGCAGTGGTTGTAGCCAGTACTGCACACCTACTGCAGGATCTTTTTCAGTAAAGAGCAGAGCAAAAATAAGGATTTGTACCTGCTGCTCTACACTGAAATAATTTGTTTCCCAAAATGTGTCTTTCCAATAAAGCTCACAAAGGAAAAGTTTCTTGGAGTTGATGCCCCAGCTGGAGTGAAATAAGGACTATTGTCTTCTCAGATTTCTATTTTTTCTAACAGGATTCTTTGCATGGGGAAAATGTGACTGGTCTCTGCTAGGTAAGCAGAACTTGGAAGCTACAATGAAAGACCCCTCAGTAAGGCTCACAGCTGCAATTCTTCCAGAATCATTCCCCAAAAGGACTTGGAGCTTTTTTCTTCACACAAACTCAAATTTGCAGGGTCCAGCCAGGACATCCTAAACTGATGTTGTTTTGCTAACGTATTTGGTAAAATACAAATACTTTCTACAGCAGTAGTTACTAACCTCTACTGTTGTACTCTGCCCTGGAGCTAGCTCAAAAACAGCAGGATAGATCCCAAACGGATCTTGCGTCACAAAACCAACAGTGGCAACAGCCTAAGATTTAAAAAATAAAAATAAAAATAATTATTAAATTAAATCAATCAGCTTATTGGTTTACTGTCTTTGTAACACAGGGTTACCTGAAACAGGCAGTATACTACATTATCACTGTTCTACCCCTTCCCATAATTGTTTTATCACATCTCAAAAGTATGTGGCTTATTTATATGGCTTAGTTAGAAGAAGAGCTCTGTGCTTTATAATTACCTTGGTGAAAGCTGAAGGAGGGAAGGTGCTGTCTCCAGACATAAATCATCATGTCAGGTGCCCTAACATTCACCTTCACAGGAGAAACAGCTATGCCTGAGCACAGGAGCTGTGTCTGTTTCTGTATGCTTATGACTGAGTGGGATCTGAAATATTCCAGGAGGAACAACCTAGAACATAAGCTATTCCAATAGCTCTTCCTCCAACGCATAAGAGCAATCTACCAGTCGCATTTCATCTTTGTCTGTATCACTTATACCCTGTTCTGTGATGGCAGGCTAAAGAAAGAGCAGCACTGCAGTGGATTTCTAGGGTCTGCAGGTGCAGCAAGGTCAGTATGTGATAGCTTTGGCGGGGAAGGGGAGGAAACTAGCTCAAGAGTGCTAGAATTGATTTCATCTTCGCTTCCTTTCTGCGTAATAAAGACAACTCCTTCCACCGGTAAGCCAGAGCACATGCAGGAGGCACAGACAGCCAGGGAGACTGGACTGAGGGTAAATGTAAATCCCTGAGGGAATGGGCCAGTACAGATGCACCCAGCAAGGTCTCATGAATTGTGCGCTAATATACCACAATTACTTCAAAAACTCTTCACATCAAGGCATCTATACCATGTCCAGCGATCACTCACCCTGAAATTAGGAGGTGGCCAGGCTTTTTTCGGCATTATACAGAACTTCCCAGTGCTAAATCCCTCATTTCTGCACAAAATCACTGTTACTTTTATTCCTCCAACAAGGCAAGAACCACAGTCTATAACACGAGGCACTGCAATGAGCAACAAAGAAAATCAGCTACAAAGCCAGTGAAGGTTAGCAGCTGGCAAAGCCAGTTAGTGCTTAAAGAACTTTTTTTAAGACAACACTGCTGCAAATAAACATGCTAGGTCCTGTCATCCTAAAAGCCTTGAATTCTTTCCATTTGAATATTAAACTATGTGAGTTGCATATTTCTGCATTCATCTTACAGTTGAACGGTGCTTCCTACTTAAGAACTCCATTGAATGATGACAGTTAAGTAAGATGATTTTTCAAAACGATGAATTTTAAATGAAAGCAAGTTTGTGCAAAAGTAGTCCTGATTGCTACAGCTGAGGCTAAGTATTCGAGAGGTTAATTCTGCAGATATATTATATTCAATATATAATGAATGTAACATGAATTTATATTAATCAATAGCAGCAAATATTTATAACTAAATCATAATTCTTTAATATTGAAGATTAATATTTACAGTTAGTAGTTTAGTAATTGGTGAGATACAAACCTAGGAAAGTGGTTCCTGTTCATTCCTCTAATACAGTGAAAATAAAGAGCTCCATGCGTCATGCACAAATAGAGGAAAAATTTGACAAGATTACATTTTAATAGCTCACATATCTATTAGGAGTGAAAATGAGATAGGTATCAAAATGTAGAAAATGCACTGCCACATTTCTCCACGTTTGTTTTGTAACATAAAATTTGAGACAGTCAAATTAAAAAAAAAAAATCCATTTAACATAAGAGAAACTTAAGAATTGGATATTACTCACATGTTAGCACTGGAGCTGGTCTTTTTGCTTGGATCTGGATCAAAAGAGGTTCTGATACTTGAGTCTCCACTAATATATAATCTTCATAATCTGCTAGATATTCAGGAATAAATTGGACTACATACTGGCATGACATCCCAGGAGCAATCATTCCTCCCTTTCCTGGAAATTTTCCTTGGAAAAACAATGCAAGTAACTAAGAAATTAAAACCTCACAAAGTTGACATAGATTTTTATGATCATAACTCCCTCTGGAAAGGTGCCTGTAAACTCTCACCATGTATTGCTTTCGGTCAAGTTGATAAAAAACCACAAAGGGCCTGCCAGTGCAATCTATGTATCTGCCAATCTTTCACTGAAATCCAGAGATTTTTTTTGTCTGAAATATGTTTCTCATAACTACAGAAAACTACAAGAGAGAAAACTGGAGATGTTACCCAGTTTTCCTCTGCTACAAAACATGATTTACATGTGCACATCTAGCTTCTAAATATCCTCAAACCTTGACCTTCCTTGCTAGTTTGTTATTTCATGCCCTCTCCCCACGCTGATTTGAATGGACGCTAAGTCTGTTCCTAGCTGAATTCTGGGTAAAACTCAGTCTAGGTATTCCACAGATACATATCAGTCTGACATCAAACATTTTAATGTTAGTCTTCTTGAATTCCTCATTATGCCATTGGAATCTGGTTATGGTTTATGGTCGTGAATGGTTTGAAAAATGTAAAACAACTTTCAGTTTCAATGACCTTCAGTTTCTTTTACTGAGCAGGTTATTGTTGTGATCTGCTATCCAGAGCACTATGGGTACCAGAACAAAGCAAAAAGTCTCTGAAAAATATTAGTTCAAGCAGATAAATTAGATCTTTTAGGTGTTACCATCTTAAAGGCAGCAAAAAAAAAAAACAAAAAAAAACAAACCACTTACCTGGTCCAATGGCAAATGCTGAAGTAGAGGGAGGAATAAGTCTTACACGGTGACACGTTGAAGTGACGTTCTGTATCTCTACAGTCATCTTCATTTAAAAAGAAAATATAATAATACATTGTATTTATTACTACTTATTATAATGTTTGCAATTCCCTAGTGCTCTGCTAGTAGGTGATAATTTAACATCATGACAGGCCTAGAAATCAAAATCAGGAATACCAAAGTAGCTGAAACTGTTCATTCTTTTCAGTTTATGTAAAGTCTCAATGAAATACTAGCAAAAACAAGTAGATATTGAAAAGGGTCCCCTTTAGTTTTCACTGATTAGAGTGAATTAGTGGTATGTGTGAAAGAGTATCTTGAAGGAAACTAAAGGGTCATTAAATCAATATAAAGTAGAAACTCAGACTTCTGTTAAACTGTGGAAAGCCAAAAGACTGGGTGAAATCATGGCAGGATGTAATGTTTCCAGTGGCAAAATTAAATCCATGCAAAGAAATTCTCACCTCATAAACCTGGCCAACGTCATAATCAGAAAATAAAACAATAGGTGGATTGACATGAAACACAGGAACAAATGAGGTATCACTGAAAGAAAGGAGAAAAAAAAAAAAAAAGGAAGATTTTCTTACTGCCTGGTTCTTTACATACCGACAAAATGCCAAATTTCAAAGCATATCCTTTAGCAAAAAACAAAATGTCATACAGACATACTCAATTTCCTAAGAGGCCATACAGACATTTAGCTCAAAATACCTATGTGTAAATGCACAGTAATTCTATAGTGGAGCTCTTTGTGGGCTCTAGTTCAGAAGCAAAGAATTATATATACTGCTTACCCTTTATTAGCTTCTGCCATGATTTTTTCCATCTTTTCTTGAGAAATGACAAGGGATTTGCCTCCATGAAGAGTATTTGGTGGGAAAAAGCGAGGGTTCTTCAGATAGTTCTGTCTTTTCTCAAGTGTGGCAAGATAAGCACATTCTCTTTCTCTCTCTGCTTTACACTTACTGCCTTTCCAGGCCACCTCCTGTGAGGCATTAGATTTCTTTGAAAAACAGAGACCACGGTGCAAAATTAAACACTGCAACTTTGAGGGTGATGAAAAAGCTATCTGTACACGACTAACTGAAGCTAGACAGCATTGAAAATTCATATAAAATATTGTATTTTTCTTTTCTTAACAGACCAAAGAAAAATACCGGAGACAAATTAGTAATGCAATGAGGATTCAGCCTTTGTTATAGGATTAGCAACAGGCCCCACAGTTCTGACAGACTAAAATCAACGAATCTGTAAAACTTACCTTATTTGTCTTTTTGGTCTGGTGGCTAGAGTCTGGAGTTGAAGGTAGAGTTAATGTGGATAAAGACACATTTGACAGGCTACCAGATATTTTCTGGAGGTGTGCAATTCGTGTAGTCATTTGGTCCTGCAAGTCTGAAGAAATTCGCTGTTTAAAACTAAATGTCTCCTTGATGTAGCCAGGTTCTGGTTTCCCTGTAATTCAAAGAAAAATATAATTCTGTAACAGGAAAACATGAGTTAAAAGCATTTATTCTAAGCATAAGAACTTGTTTTAGTCTCATCAATGGTAAAAAACACACTTTAAATCCTCTAGAATTTCATTTATATTTATAGTTTATTTTGCAAAAATGAAGCAAAGTAATAACAAAACATTTATAAGTATTAGTTACACAAGCTATGTAGAAAGTTATATTACTGTCAGAAAGCTGTATTAATCTTATGAGTGTGACTTAGAATGTCCTGTTTGATTTACAAGAAGATCTATATGATGGACCTATGATAGCCAGAAACTCCCCATAAACAAGATGTACCATCCAGCCCCATGCCCTTATACTTGGGCAATGAAATTGCCACCTTAGAGGAAACTCCAAGATTTTAGATTTTTGGCTTTCCTTTGTATTACAATTGATAAACAATCTAAATCGTGGGATTTGTGATTAAATATTACTGTTCTAAAAAGTCTAAATTATTTTCTGCTGTAAAAGTTACCTTTTGGTGCTCTAGTAACAGGTAATTTATCAGTGATGTAATCATCAGGGCAGGTTAAATGATTTTTTCTAAGAAGTTCATTATCTACAATCCACCTAAAAGAGGACGCCACTACAACAGTAAAACAGAAAACCAAAGATAAGTGCAAAAGCTTAAGATACAATGATCTTGATCAACTCAAAGTTATGTTTTCTTTTTAACCCATCACAGTCAGGTAATATTTTTGGATAGATAAACTATCTGGTATTTTAATCCCAGGACGTGGACACGTATCTCCACAATTTTAAATTCAGTTCAAACTCAGCTATGCAGTCATCAGAGAAACATCTGATCTTTGTTAGTTGCTGTTACATAGCAAAGCGCGTATGTTTGTCATAAAGCTAGGTGGGAAAGCAATTAATAGCAAGTCTAATACCTTGAAAACGACTTGGTTGTTTTGTTTCTTTCAGTGTTAAGCAGATGTTACCATTCTTGAAGGTCTGCACAAAATCTATCAAAGTTGCTCTGTTGATGTAAAGCCAAACCAAAAGTTCACTGAATCTAGTGTCAGACCTACCAGTGATTCAGACCAACATTGTGTTAGTCTCCCAGTACTATAGGCACATACTGGGGAGAGACCCAGTACAGGGTTTCCTGAATTCTCACCTGGTGGTAATCCCATTTTGTGGAATTCTTCCCCAGCATCTGCCTTCAGCACATTTAGGGCCCTTTCTTCTTCAGCTCTTGCTCGAGCCTGGGCTTGAATGATGTTCTCTTCTACTCTATCAGCTTCTGTCAGTCGGCAATTATACTCTGCTACAAGCTGTCATAGGCAAGGATGAAATGACTGTAGTTTAAGCTGCCACAAATTATTAAATATCTCCTTACAGATAAATGGTTTCTATTTGCCTATGAGAGGTAAATAGAGAGCTTAATAAAACATCATTAATTTACATCAATAAATTGGCTTGCTAAAACACCGTTTCCATCATTTAACTTGTGCTGGGTGAGAAGCACTATCCAGCTATCCATATATCAACAAGAATGTGTGAAAGATGACGACACCCTCTCAGGAGGAGAGAAATGTCTCTTTTACCTTCTGTGGGACACTAGCTACTGCAACAGATTTTGCCTAAAAATGTAGGATTAAGTTTAAAGTGAATGCTCCCTCCTAATTATTAGGAAGGTCCCCAGTACATGCCAGCAGTGATAATTTACTTCTCCCTAGGTATTTTGGATCACTGCTCAGTGTGGTAAATGCTTTATAAGCACATCTCAGAAAGAAAGAACCAGCCTCAAAGAAGTTTTTAAAGAAAGAATAATAGTGGAAGCACAAGGACATACAAGATGAATACCAAGTAAAACTGAGAATCATTGGTTTCACAACACCTGTAGCCTATCATGTCACAAGGCTTAACCATTTGGCTTTTTTTTTTTTTTTGCTTGTTTTTATTAGAAAGGGCAGGATGCATTCAGCTAAAAATAGATGATTTCTCCAGCCTTCTCATTCTAGGATCCTTCCACTGTCAATGGAATACAGGTAAAATTACACCCTGTATCAAAGTAGGTACCTAAAATGGATCAGACAGACTGTGCTCCCTAAAGCTGCCTATTTCTCTCTTTTCTGAGGATATAGAGAGCCTTGGTTGATTAGTTTAGATGTAACATACAAGTAAGAGACATGCACTTTCAGGTGAAACAAATCTCAACCAAGCAGCCAGTGTCAGGAAATAGTATTCATATTTATTACTCGGACCACACTGTGTCCACTGATGCATCTATTTGCTTAGCATTCATATTTGCCTTCTTATTTTATGGAAGACCTAGAAATTAAGAAGTAACAATGAAACCCAAACAGAGCTCCAAACTTTGCCTTGCTTTTTATTTGTACCTTCTGTAGCTCCTCTGTGAAAGCCTCATGATAAACATCCTCTCCTCCTTGGGACTTGATCCAGTTTGCCACTATGTCTGCCCCTATAACATCTCCAGTGTACAGGTCCTTAAAGGTGCTGGCCAACAAGTGGGAGATGTCCTGAAGAAAGGAAACGAGGAGATTAACGCTCAAGGCCTGAGAAAGGAACAGAGAATATCCTGGGAGCGAGACGGGTTATGAAAGAGAACATGCTGCAGTGATTAAATAATTACGTAGGCCTGCAGAACCTCGTGTAGACACACACACACTTATTCCCTCATGGGCAGTGGAGCTTTAGGGATTTCATACTGCACCACCGAGCTCCAGTGCATGCGTTCAACCGACTGGGATTAAAGGAGGGAGGAGGAGAAGTGGTGAAAAATGCCTGAAGAAAGGGAGGGATGTAAGAAAGGGTTGTATGCCCCGTTACCTTACCTGTGAGCGGTTGGGGAAGCTGCACCCAGCCATGGTGCCGGGGTCCCTCTGGCTGTCCTCAGCCTCCGGCCACCTGTTGCCCAACGACCTGGCGGAGGGCAACGGCCAGGCCCAGCACACGGGGAGGAATGGAGCCCCAATACCAGGGGTTAACCGAGCCCCAGCTCTTCCCTCACCCCTCACACACCGCCATTCCTGCCGCCACAGCAGCTCTGTTTGTGTAAATTGTCACGGTAACAGGAGCGGCTGGTTGAGGGCAGCAGCCGGTGTCTCTGTGAGGCAAACTTACAGTCCTTCTGCCCTGACAGAATGGGTAGTTTCTGCCCTCTTTTAAAGCAACGGAGTGGTATACATTAATAACAATAACAACAACAACAAAAAATAGAAACAAAATGTTGATTTGAACCTTCTGAGCTGATATGAGCTTTTTGCATTGCCCCTCCACCATCAGCAGGCTGCGGTACAAATCCCGAGTTTCGCAGCCGAGGAAATGAGGCAAAGCCTTTCCTATTCCTAGAGCTTCCCCAGCCGCCCGAAGAGGCAGGCTTTGTCCCTGAGGCTGGGCTGTGAGGGGAGAAAAGCTGTGTAGTTCATTATCAACCCAAAAAACTATCAATCTTCCCTCTCGACCTGCTATAGCGCCGCGGCTGTGTATGCCGGTTGCTAACAACAGCTGCTGGAGTGGGTGATATTTTCCTTAGAAACCATCCTTGCATAGCTTTTTGTGTTTGTCTTGCCTGCTTTCTTTTATTTTTTTTTTCTTCTTTCTCCCTGCATCTTGCTGAGAGGGAAGGAGCCAGCTGGTGGGTCATGGGGCTTCTCCCTCACTATCCGGGTAGCTCCTGCTAAGGGGGTTTGCAGGGGTTGGACATGGAGAGAGTGATAGGCAGTATGCTTGTGTGTTACTGCCCTCTGATGGCACTCCACAGGAAATACCATCGGAAAAAATACAGTTTTCCAACCCTTCTTCTCCATGAGCAGATAAGCAAGAAGCATCGGCTGCAAGCCCCAAAATGGTGTTTGTAGGCATGGGACACATGGGTTTGTGACTACACGGTTAGTGTCACAAGCTGTAGTTCGTCACTTCAACACAATCTGCATTTCACAATTGGAATACGACATCAAATTAGACTCTGAGGAATCTTGTGTTTTTAGTTTCCCTGTGAAAACAGAAACTTTCCCAAGGGAAAGCTCAGCAAGTCTGCGATATCCTGTTCCAAAGGTTAAGGAAAGTCAGAAAAAATGTTGTCATCTGACAATGGTAAGACCAGGTACGTGTGTTTTCACATAGAAAGGTTCACATCTTTGTTTCTGGTGGCTGTGAAGGCACGTAGGTGTGTGCTTGCCTTTAAAGTAGGTTGGAGGATCCACATTTTGACATGTTTCCATAACAGAATTCCAAGTTTTCTTGTCATGTGCTATTACAATTAATTGTAACATCTGTTTGCTAGCTGGAATGTTAATAAAATCCAGCATTTTTTAAAGAATTCATTCCTAGCCTTGCAGAAAGCCTTAGAGCAGTGGCAGTAAAGCAGATGTTTTTGTTTAAAATAGTATATACATGTGCATGAAAATTGACTGTGGAAAAAGCTTTCTGTACTTTCATCTTTACTGTCTTTCAGTAAAATCGCCAAGCAGATCATCTCACTTTCGAAACTGGATGCTTTTTTCCAGCTGCAGTCCAGAAATACACCGTGGAATCTGGAAGTGAAGGTGAGATCTGTCTGCCCAGTAGTCAAATGCAAGATCAGAAGGGAGTTCCTACAGTCTGGTCCAGAGCTATACATAGTAGTTTCCTATATGATACTGGTGCATTTTTTATTAGATCTTTGTTTTTAAGCTGTCATCATTTATTCATATAACATTAAGAAATAAATGCCACTGTTCCTGTTGTAAAGTTCCTTAATTCACATATGTATTTACATTTCCATATGAAAACTTTAAAAATTAATAAAAATTTGCATTTATATCATTCTCTTTATCACCATTATAATATACTTAACTTCCAAAGGCTGAAGAGAGACTTGTGCTTGTAGGAAATGTTAAAAGCACAATCAAACAGAAACTTTAGGCTACATTTATAGATGTGACTTGTTCAAATATAAACAATTTCTCTGACTGCCATGCATGACTTCTACCAGACATGTTTATTTAGTGTTTTCCCTCTGTATCATGTAAGTTTGGATGTAATGTTAATGTTTTAGAAGACACTCCCGAGGGACCCATTTCATATCATAGAATCCTAGAATAGCTTGGGTTGGGAATTTAAAGATCATCTAACTCCAACCCCCCTGCCATAGGCAGGGATGCCACCCACTAGATCAGATTGGCCAAGGCCACATCCATCCTGGCCTTGAACACCTCCAGGGATGGGGCATCCACAGCTTCTCTGGGCAACCTGTTCCAGTGCCTTGCTACCCTTACAGTGAAGAATTTCCTCCTAATGTCTAGTCTAAATCTCTTTTAGTTTAAGACCATTCCTCTTTGTCCTAGTATTATCTCCCTGACTAAATAGTCCTTCTCCATCTTTTTTATAAGACTCCTTTAAGTACTGAAAGGTTGCGATGAGGTCTCCTTGGAGCCTTCTCTTCTCCAGACTGAACATCCCCAGCTCTGTCAGCCTTTCTATATAGCAGAGGTGCTCCAGCCCTCTGATCATCTTTGTAGCCCTCCTCTGGACTCACTCTAACAGCTCCACATCCTTCTTGTGCTGGGGGCACCAAACTTGGACACTGTACTCCAGGCGGGACCTCACGAGGGCAGAGTAGAGGAGGACAATCACCTCCCTCAACCTACTGGTCACACATCTTTTGATGCAGCCCAGGATGCAGTTGGCCTTCTGGGCTGCAAGTGCACGCTGCTGGCTCATGTTGAGACTTTTGTCCACCAGAAAACTTCTGGTTTATATGCTTCTGTATGCAGTGTGGAGCACAATGGCATTTCTCTAATAGGAAACTAGTCTGAAACTAAATTCTCCAGGTGTTCACCTCATGTGCTTATCAGCTAATGAGTGCTTAATCTACAGGGCCAGGCTAAAGTTAATCTTAAGTAAAACATCCGCAAACAGATATAGAGTGGATATCATCTCCTGAGCACCAACTTTTCTGCACTGTGATTCTGCCTCTTTTGCACCATACTTCTTTCTAAGGTAGACAGAGCCTAAGTCATAGATCTTCGAGGAACCATAAGTACTAGATTATTCCACCCTTAAAAGTAGTCTTGGTGTCTTGTCAGGATCATATTGCTTTTTTATATTTATTTTGTTCAAAGTCCCCAGGTGGTCCCCACATATTCTTGTTATTCCACCAGGACCCTTAAAAGTTCAACTGTTTGGATGTTTTCAGGATTTTCTGAAAACAAGACAAGTCATACAGGCTGCAGGTGGAATTTTTTAGATATGGGAAAGTACGAGAAATGATATTGCAGTACTATCTTTTGCACGGGAAGAATTGCCCCATTTTGCATACTGTCATCTGGGTAACAAAAAAAAATGATTTCCAATGATTTCTTTTCGTTTATTAAGGTCTCCTTGGGTTTGGGGCCTTTACGGAACAGTTCCTAAAGTACTCTGATGAATGATTCACTTTGACATTGCTGCCCTCCAGTGGTCTTGTTAAGGTTTCTATGTATCCAAGAAAGCCTTTAAAAATGCTGTACTTAATCTCTGTTCTGTACTGAGCAGGTAAAAATACTTCTGTCTCAATCTGGCATATTCGTATTGGGTAATTCTGTGTTTATTCTCTACACTGGCAAAACTATATATTACAGCTATATATTATCCCATAATTATTGCAGAGCCAAATGCCTCCAAACAGGTATCACTGGAATGCAGGTCTCCTTTGCATGTTACCATGCGTATCTTGAAGGTGAACTAAAACCAGCACCAACAGTCTGACTTTAAAAACCAAGTAAATCTTGCAGACGTGGAGGATGTAAAAATAACCTTTCAGTTTCAGGTGAAAAATGCCAAACCGCTCAGCTTCTGAAAGCTGGCTTCTTTCATTGCACTGCTTCCTTGTCCTGTCGAAGCTGGGTTTTTGTTTGTTTGTTTGTTCTTCTTCTGATGTCCTAGTTAGTTTAAAGACCATCCATTTCTTACAGGTCTTGCCTTGCTGGCCATACTTAGATCATCTGCAATTCTCTTTCAGGCAGTTTGAAATAACCTGCAACTGGCAGTTCCACCTGGATATTCTTTCCATAATTTTCTCCCGTAACATCTTGTGTGATGTTATTTTGTGGCTGTCTCCTGACGTGAGTCAGCCCTTTCACTTGCTTCCTGTTTACACCTTTCTCGACTTTGAGCTTTTCTCTGTTTCCCACACCTCTCCCATGTATCTACAAGTCTGTCCTTTACTAACACGTCTGTGGCTATTGCTATCCTTATGCCGGAATACTTACACTGTAATTTCACTCAAGCCACATGGGGTTTTACAAACCAGACACACCCAACATGTAGGAGAAGCATGTGGAAAATGCATACACAAAGGAGTCAGTCATTCCTTTCTGACAGTGTCTGGGCAGATACATCACTCTCTAATTAAGCTGGAAATGGGCTACGCCTCTATGCAGGGATCCAGCTGGAGTGTGCAGTGCTGGGGTGACACTGGACTCTCAAGCAGAGCAGAACAAGGGGCTCATATTCCACATTCACAGGTCCCTGGGCTCAGAGAGAATCACTTGACTACAGTGTGACCTTTTTTGTCACAAATTATTACATTTAAGCCCGAACAGTTTACCCAGTAATGTGTTTTGTTAAAATTAGTGGGCTTCATTCTGTGCCCCATGAATAGCTGGGGGTCCGTTGATTATTTGCAAAGAGTCTGTGAAAGCTAATAGATAAATTTACCACCCAAATTCTGGCTTCTGGTTCCAAATATGCCGTTGTTCCCCAAAGGAAGGTTCTTTTGTGTGGTCATTAAAAGGATCTTCTCATTGCTAGGATTGATCAATTAATCAATTTCTTGGCACATCATCTACATGGAGATGGACCAGAGTTGATCTGTCAGATCTTAAAGACTTTTCAGTTACAACAAGATTCAACTGATGCTTAGTAGCGTTCTTCCACCCTTCAGGAACATCACTAGGGATATGTCTGCACCCCATAACTACACTGCAGATTCTGGAATTGCACAGACATACATGGGCTAGCTTTGTGTGAGCCTCTTCTGTCCTGGAACTGATCTAGTACGGCATGGCAGAACTCCACAACAGCTAATTTACACTCCTGAGAATAACCCACTAGTTGACATTTATTAGTATGAAATGTGTTTCTTTCTTCCTTTGATTCCCTTCTGGGCTTGAGTTCCCTTTGAAGATTCTCCTTTCCTTCCTGAAAATCCTTTCCATCAGCCAGGATTTCTATAGATGCAAAGAAACCTTGGAAGAGGAGAACATTTATGTCTGTTCCATCTATTCTTCTCCCTACCCTTCGGAGCACCTGTGTGAGATCACAGCACTACTTTTTACCCCTTTGTGACTCATCTGGCCAGGCTCATTCAGTCAAGCCATGGCTCTTAGAAAACCATGGCTTGGGTGTGTCTCTTGCTGTCCCAGTGTCTTGATCTTTTACCAAGCTTTCCCTCCTTGTCTTGAAATTTTTTGCACAAGTAATTTGAAAACATTTGTCTTACCTTTACCTGGTAAGATTTTTCTTAGCCTCCTGCTAGCAAGCTTTCAGACACGATGCATCTGCAGATGTTCCTCTGCTTCTTTGGTTTGTGCATTGGGTGGATTAATTAAATAGAAAAATACAAATTATTCCTCCATGCCTGTCTGTACTCTAGACATCTGTAATTTGAGAATGTGCTGAGCAAGACCCTGCCCTGGTAAACAGTGGGATGAGGTCCACATGTTTGGAGCAGAAGATGGAAAAGACCCACCATACACCTCCAATACAGCACGGTGTAATTAGTATCTGCTGCCTAATTCAGAATTAAAAGAAACCCAAACACCCCTACAGTTAGGATTTTTCATCTGAATTTGTCCTTAGCTCTAGGTTCTGCTTTAATAAGAGTATAAGCAAAATGTTTTTGAAGTAGATGTAAATCCTGACAGGCTCAGATTCAAACAGCTCACATTTAGCATAAACTGTTGAATCCAGTGTTCCTTCTTGGTAGACACATTAGGGGCTAGAAGCAGGCACTCGAGAGCACCAGCAATGAAGCTTATAGGGATGTCAGGCCAGGTGAGAAGGAAATTTCTAAAGTGAAACTCAGGAGAAGTGCTTTTTAAATTTTACCATTGCATTGAGCTATTTTCACCTCCCTGAAACCTACTAATTTAGGCCAAACCTCAGACTGTATCTTTCCTGGCTTGTGGTGTTTTGGGGTGGTGAATGATGTAGGCTTAAATGCATTCATATGCCATTATCCTCAGGGACTCAGGCACACACAAATGACCCAGAAGGCCTGCTGGGTTAGGTCTGAACAAGAACATCATGTCTTAGTCTGAAGAGATCATCTCAAGGCAGCCGTTCACTTTGGGACAACCATTCACAATATGGGACCACCAGAGCCATCTCCAGAACCCTTACCAGGGTTGGATGGGAGGTAAGTAAATTGGTCATAGGCAACACAATGTCTCCTGCTGCAAAGAATTGGAGTGCAAGCAGAAGACATAGGCTATGCTGTTGGAGAGAGGTCAGTGACTGCTGTCTTCCATAGGAACAGCCTGACTGCTCAGGGCTGCTGCAATCTGGCCCTAGTGGTGGAAATGCAAAGGAAGAGGCTTGGATTTCTGGATTTTCTTGGATATTCTAGGAGCTAGTTATATGAGCTCTTAACATTTCAAGGCTTATTTCTAACATGGGATCTTCCTTACTGTTCTAGGCAAGGAAAGGTCCAAGGGAAGCTTTTACTTCTAGGACAGTGCTACCTACAATTGTCTACATTTAGGTGCCTGTCATGTAAGACGCACAAGGATAAATAATACACTTGCCAGGGAGTGGCAGACATTGACACAACATCTGTTGGGGATTGACAGCCTTCTGGAGCAGATGGGACATCCCACTGCACCCAAAATGACACTAAGACTTCAGTTTTTAGGCACCCAAATACTGCTTTTAAAATCATAAATTTCAAGGAGCACAGGAGCACCCTGACAGCATCAGTGACATGTTAACACCCAAAATATGGCCTGACCCTCAGTGCTACATTTTAGCATGCAATTAAAGTGCTAATTTTGACCTGAAAGCAACCAGTTTCCTAGTCAAGAAGAAATGCTTGTATTTTTGGTGTTTTTGATATTCAGCAGAAAAGGTGATTTTTCTTTAATTGCGCATTGCTTTAAAAGTATACAGCCTTGTATGTCCAAAGTTCAGGCCAGAATTATCCCTGATGCATTAGAAAGTGAGCAAAACCCTTCAAAAGCTCATTTTAACCTGGGCTGCAGCTGGCACCTTGCAATTAAAAGCAGCAGGTCTGCACCCCTCATTGGGGTTGAAGGCTATATGATGTGAAACAATGAGAACGTGCCTTGTCATGTCCAACTGGCATGTTCTTGTGCTGAGACACCACCATTGCAACACTTTTAAGTGAAACAGTTCAATAAGCAGCCAAAGCTGGTTTGTTGGGTTGTCTCCTGCTTTGGCTGAGCAACCCGTTTTACCTTTGATCTAAACAGAAAGGAGATCCACCACAGATACAAGCAGGAATGTGTCAGCTATGAGTACAGTTACTGCAGAAAAATCAACCTCTGTGGGAATTCCCACCTTCTGCTCCACCAGTCGAGTTGCCAGAGAGACTGGAGAGGGTGAAGTTTTCAGGATTAAAGGATCACACGGTGGGCATAGGCGTAGCTTTATTTGAACTAGGTGGATAAGGGAAGCCCCGAAGCTAAGCTTAGAGAGGTGCCTCAGGTGCTACGAACCCAAAGGCAAGACCCAGACCAAGCTTCAGGATTTCTTCTCCAGCTCTTACACAGACCACAAGCTCTGAGCTAGGATCTCACTGGTATATATTAATAGCAATCTGATAGCTCCGTGTTTTAGCTTCCTTGTATTGTTCCCACAGGCATGTCTGCATGCAGTTGCACAAACTAGGCCTCCTACAATTGGAGGGGATGCGAGGCCGTTTAAAGGCTTTTCTGATTTGGGTGCCCTGCAGCAGGAGCAGGAAGGAAATGAGTCATCCAGCCTCTTTGCTTTGACTACACCAGGCTTGCAGAACTAAGGAGGAGGCACCAAAAATCAAAAAAAAAAAAAAAAAAAACTTCCTCAATGGGCAGCTTTTGTAGGTCTTTATGCATCCTGTTATCCTCCTGGTGTTTTTTTTTTTTTTTTTTTCCAAGAATCCAAATAATACCACCAGCCAGAGGACGGCTGCATTTGATTCTATGAGGAGTATAAGTACATGTTTTTGAATGTAACAGTTCCACCTGTATATATAAAATTGAATTTTACTTGGCACATAAAGCAAAGGCTCATTATTCCCTTTATAATAAAGATACAGCATGTGATCTCAGGCTTACAACGCTACATCTCTGGAGGGTGTTTGCCCTGCCTGTTTTGAGGTCCTTCAGCATCTTAATTTGGTCCTCTTCATCCTTTTCAAAGGCTCCTCTCTCTCTTCACTGACAGTTTGTTGAATCGTGCTCCTAACTTTCATGTTATGAATTGAAACTAGGTACAAAAAGAACCTAAATTAGAAGGTGTGAATGCTCTTTTTGAATTAACTCAATAGGATTTTACAAGTTCATCCTTTTATTCATTTGGGAAATAAGCTAATCTAAAAATTAATCTAGTAATAAATTGTAACCTAGGCTGATTTTTTTTTCCCCAAAAAAAAGATTTCAGTATGTGTCTTTCTTGTCTATTTATTGCTGGCTTTTCAAGAAACAAGGCTAGCTATGAATTAACACCAAACATGTTGGCCATTCATTAGGACTCTGGGAGACACAGGAGTTCCTCTTACACCTTCTGTGTAAACATCTGCTCTGGAGATACTAGCAATTCATATTCAAGAACATTTTCATACTCTGCATGAATTTTTCAGATGGAGATGGAGGGAAGTCTGATGTCACTGAGCTTGTGGGAATTCTAGTTTTAACTCTTTGGGACCAGAAGTAGAAATGCCTTACTTGTAACATCACCGATTACCAGTGTTGCACACTGTGGAATCACAAGATCCTCATGTGAGGTTTAAACTTCTACATAGCAGGATTTTCTAAAATGTAGGTGTAACTCAGACTTTCCATATTTTCCATGCATTTAAAATTCACGTAAACTTGCTACACTGAAAAAAAGCTGTAATTAGGTAATGATATGAACAATTGCATTTTATTATTGTGATTATCCCAGTTACAGAGTATTAAGCTGATAGCTGAAGTATATTAAAAGGGACAATTATAACATTAATCATCAACCTTCCTCCATACCTAACTTGTATACCCCAGTGCTATTGGTTGTAAAGAGGCAACGGTGTAAGAAAGAAGAGCTGTGCGTCAAGCATTCCTGGCAGCAGATGACTTGGCCTCATGACTGGTCTTTTAAGGCTAGAAATGTGCTTTGTAACCTGGACATTAGTGGTTGTGAAGCTCACTGTCCCAGCTCCGTTGTAAATTGTAACCTGTGATGGAGGAGTCCATAATGGATGAAAGTGGCAGGACCCTGGGGCCAGACTCCTGCTGTTCTTTTTTTCCTAACAGCAATAATCATGACAAGAAACCTTTTCATACCAGTATGTGTAGTACATTACCAGGTTCCCCAGTTAGGTTATTGTTTCTCATTCATGCAACATTAACTTCATATCAATGGTCAGATTCACTAACTGACTCAGAGAGTTAGAAAACATACGTAGTTCTCTAGTATTGTGTGGCTGACTTTTACTGTTTACTGATGCACTGAACTGAGAAGATGATGAAATGTATACATGACATTTTCTTTGAGCTTTCCATTCACTGTTAATAGATGAGGTTTCGATAGATGAGGTTTAGATGAGAATAGATGAGGTTTCGAAATTCTGTGGGGTCTCCTCTCCAAAAAAAAATCTTGCTTATAGGTGTTTAAGACTAAACATACTTTTCTGTACAGCTCTCTAGTAAAGATGTTGTCATTATCCCAGAATCAAAATATTTAAAGTCTGGGAATTCAACATTAGAGGGCTCACTTAAACATAGATTTGTTAAAACATAGAAATGCACAGAAGTGACCCTCAGACACTTAAAAATCTGTCTTGTAGTGAAATAAATTAGTTAAAGAAATACGAAATAAAAAATTCAACACAAGATTAGCCCTAAGGCAAAATTAGTGACACGTCTAAATCATACCTAGTGCTATTGTGCAGAGGTAGGACTATTTAAGTGTCTCCTTAAATTCCTGGAGTTATAATGAGTGGCTTGGAAACACTAAGAGAAATCCAGGTTTATTATCCCCAAATTTCATGTATAAACTCCATTCTTCCTCCATATTCACACCATTTTCTAGTCTGAAATCAATGTGAGTTATGCTGAGCTAGTAACTCTTTTAAGTCTTTAATTGTGACCAACAGAGTAATAGACAAATCCTTCGAATATTTTATTGCTTTATTTGGTGGTTAGAGCTGGTTCTGCTTACTTGTACAAAATGGGGGGGAGACTCCTCCAAAACCTTAAGTTATACAGAGTCTGGTAGGCATATTTCTAGTTTAGAAAGTCAAATTTATTTTCTGCTCAAGCAGAAACACCTCATTAATTTTAATGGGACTCGTATGGGATTATGCCAGCAACAGATTTAGCATAACACATCCCAGCATCTGTAGCTTCTTTTTCCTGTGGCCACATACTGCTGTCGTGAATGGGAGTAACTGTTGCAATAACTGGCTTAAATGCATCAACATCGTTCTGTCTGAAGATGTTTTGGCAAAGCTGTTCATGGTGATAAGCGAGGAATCTGGCTGCCCTACCCATTCTGTGAACTTTAAGGCATTGCACTGTGCTCATTACAGTTCAGTCTAGCTTATAAACTACAGTGAATTACTGTGTCCAATGAGTCCTCCACAAACCCAATAATCTCACTGTTGTTACAGTGCTATAAATCCCATTTCTGAGCTTTTTCCAAATTATCTCCAAAGGGAACTTGATTTCCAAAGGGGCAGAGCTCTGACAGCTCCTTCTGAGCCATGAGGCTGCTCTGCCCCACACTGCAGTGTGTTTCCCCCAGGGTGCAGGACCAGCAGCTGCCAGAGACCTGGCAGTGTTGGGAAAACCTGCCAATGGGTAAACATGGGGTGGAGCAGACTGAGCTGCAGGACCAGTCCTTTGAAAACCAGATCTTGCACAGGCAGGGAATGCAACACATTATCAGAAGGAACTCCTAAAGAAAGACAGCGCTGATAACAAAAGAGTGATGACACCATAGCAAAATGTGAGTCATCGGGGTGACTGGAGTTGACCTCCCAAACTAATACATAGCCTATTTAATAACAACCCCAAGCAGTTCCCAAAATGTAAGAAGGCATGTGAAAATATTGCATTTTACTGTCCATTATTGGCTTATTTACATGACAGTTGGATGTAGAGTGACCACCTGATCTGAGGATGGTAAGGCACCCCATCTAAAAATCAAATATGATGGCCTAAACCAGTAAACAGACTGGGAAGAGACAGGAAAAAAAACAGTACAGACCATAACAGAAGTGTCTGAAAAATTCAGGTCCCACTTTGGCGCTGACATGACCTCTAATATAACATTTTCCTTTGTGATGGTTCCAGTAATTCTGCTGACAAAAAATAACACGTAGCTACCACAGCTCCCTGCTGGGCGTATGACCCCAAATGCTTCTTACAGTCCTGCCTTGTCACAGCAGCAGAAATCCCGAGTCCTTGCTGCAAAGCAAACAAAGCACCTTGCTGTTATCTTTGGGAGAGGCTGTTGGGAACATTTCTGTGATGAGGAGGGTGTGTGTGCGAGTCTGAAAGGCTGAGGGAGCCAGGAGGTATCTTCTCCATAGGAAATACTTGGTGACCGGGCTGCGTAGCATTCCTCTGAGATTAAAAACTACTCCTTCCACCGTGTGCAATTAAACAAACACTTGAGTCATGCTTTCAAAGCGCACGCAGGTGAACTGCTTTGCTTTGGGTTCCCCGTTGGATTGAACCCTGCGAACATTTTTGGCTTTGAACTCTGCAAATGCTCACTGCTGCCTGGGCTGGGCTGTGTGTGCATAAATAAAGGAGACTGAAAAGGGGTGTAGGAGTGTGCGTGTGAGGAAAGGGAGCTCCTGTTCAGCTGTCATCGCAGCACTGCTGCGTGTGGACGGGTCAGAGGCTGGGCTGGAGGTGGCGGCCGGGTCCTCACACAGCCTTGCTGCCATTGAACTCCTTCTGCGCTTGTTCACACAGTGAGAGAGAACAAGGGGGTTAATCAAGGTGTGTCCTGGGTTCAGGACGTGCCCCTCATTAAAATAGCATGTCCCCGACTTTGGACTCTTTAAACAGTGGCAGCTTTGTTTTGGGAAGGCTGTGTCAACTCTGTGGCATGTCCCCAGGCCTTGAAATGTCCTCACTGCTTCTTGGTGAGCTCAGAAAATGATGGCATGGACAAGAAAAGAGCAGGGTGGTCATAGAAGGTTCTTCTACTCGTCTGAAACATAATTGCTGTTTGCTTTGAGTCCCTGTGGCTGGAAGATGCACTGGTGCAAAGAAAGGCCTGTCTTCACCAGCCGCAGCCAGGGCCTG
The DNA here is from genome assembly GCF_009769625.2 of Cygnus olor. NCBI lineage: Eukaryota > Metazoa > Chordata > Aves > Anseriformes > Anatidae > Cygnus > Cygnus olor. The sequence goes on along the minus strand of NC_049170.1, from coordinate 5,381,037 downwards.
AGTGTGGCTCTGTGCCTGCTGTCTGTGCTGGGAGGTCCTTCAGCCTGAGTCTGGGCTGTGGATGAGCCAAATTTAAGGGGCTGCGAAGGAAAATGGGCTTTGTGAAGCCTGTAACCAGGAGCCAGAGGATACCAGAATTGTCATCAGTGCAAGCCTGAAACTTGGGGTTTGGAAAAAACCTTTTGTGGTAGTCCAGATGCATGAGGCATGTATTGAGATTTTGCCCTCTCCTCTTCTCCCGGGAACCTCATTTCCCTACCCTAAGAGCAGAGAAGCCCCAAGGAGGATCTCACAGCATCTCTGGCCTCTTCCCGTTCAGGGATTCCTGCTCCAGAAATGCATCCTGCCCCCACCCCTTTCAGATGGGACTGAAAATTGGGAGTCCTTTTTCCTCCTCCAGCCCTGAAAGCCTTTGTCTGTGGCCAAGGGAAGGGCTGGAGAAGGATGGAGGAGCTGTGCCAGTGTCAAAGAACTGTTTGGCTTGGCGGGGAAGGACTGAGCAGAAGGGAACAAAAAAATAACAGGTTGCTCATTTCTTGAGTCATTGCTGTGTCTAGGTTTCTTTCTGCCCCGGAGAAAATTTTGTGATGCAGAATTTGGGTCCTTTCCTATCCCCTCCCTCACCTGGGCATTTCTAGATATTCCCTTTAATGCATTATTCTGTCCCATCATATATCTCCTGCCTGTTCAAACAAGGAGGACGTACCCTGTGCATTGAGGCCAAGGAGACCGACAGCAACCACCTGCTCCTCTCCTTGATTTACATGCCCTTATCCTATCACTTTAATTTTTAGTGGCATTCGACTTTTTTTTTTAATCCCAACCTTGCCTTTTGGGAAGGGAGCAAGGAGGAACTTAGGTCCAGGTACAGCTGCTGTCAGCCAGGATCCTGACTCCAAGGAAGGGCGGAAAGGAGGAGGACAGGAGATGCCTACGACGGAAATTCCTCACATTCATCTCCAGCCTGGCAGGGTGGTTTGGGGATTAAAATCCATGACAACAAAGGCAGGGAAATAAAGCAGCTTCCCAAGTCTCAGAGAGCCATTAAATATAATAACCTGCAGTGTGCAGAAAGCTGGGAGACACCAAGCCGGGCTCGGTGGTAAAGTCACTGCTTGTAGGTGGTGCCCACAGGGGTCCAGAGAGAATAAATCCAGCCCTCGATGTAATCTATCATATACTTGTGGAATTCAGGAAAACAGGTTTTTCTGTTAGGTTTTGGCCTCGTTGCAGGAAAAGGTGTGTTCCTCCAGCAAAATAATCAGAGCACGTTAACTCACCTGCTGTAAAATCCCGGAGGAAGAAATTTTATTAAGTGATAAATAGGGCTAAGTCGTCATGGGCAGAAAGTATGCAATCACTTTGTTCAGTTGCCCTGCAATAAAAAATAAAATAAAATTAAAAAAAAAAAAAAAGATTTTATGGTGCTGTTGTTATTTCACTGTAAAGGTTAATTTTTAAAGTGACAAACCTTCGGTGACTAAAAAAGGCATCGAAATGCAACTTTACAGATGCCAGGACTGATCTACTCAGAATATATTGTATTTATTTAACTTTGGCCCTTAGCAGCAGGATTGTTGCTGTGAGTGGAGACAACACGCACAGAGGAGTGATGTTTAATTTTAATCATACTGAACTCTCTCCTTCAAATCCCAGTTTGATCTCGAAGATCAAGAGCCCCAGAACCGTTCATGGGTATGCTGATGGATAGAGCTTAGGAGGTATATTCAGAACAGGGAAGAAGCGATCAGAAATTCAGACAGCTTTTAAAAAATAAGTGAAGATACAGGAACAGTCAGGGCTTCCAGATGATTTTTTTTTTTTTAATCACCAATTTTAAACTTGCCACTCAGCTGTGATACAGGTTTAACTAGGAAAAGGGCAATCCCCCTAAACACCTTGGGTCTCTTGGATCAGCCAAAACCCAAACCAGGAAGGCAAACAGTGAGGGCTGTGATAAAAACTGGGGACCAGGGACTTGATTCAAATAGGATTCTTATATTTTTCTTTTATTCTTAGAATACTGTTTCAGGATTTCTGCAGCTTACAGGAGCCCAATTGCTCCTCATGTCATTTTGGTTTAATTGTTATTCTGCACATATATTGGTTTCAGTAATGGAAAAGAATGGGAAATCAAGTGCGTATGGCATGCATGCAGAAATATAGCTAAAAAGACTATTGCCTTGAGAAAAAAGGGTCTGATGAGACCCGTGCTGTATGATCTCAGCTTCGGTGTGTTTGCTGCAGGGTTTCACTGGCTCTGATGGCAGCTGCTGTACTTTCTGATGAATGCCAGAAATGCAAGGCTGCCTGCAAGTGCTAGGCGTGCTCTGAGCACACATCAAGCCTGTCAAGGATTTAGGAGTGGTGATGCTTAAGCTTAGGATGGCAGGAAGGTGCCACAGTGCTCAAAGCAGCTAAAACAGTGATACTTCTGGACAGGTATGGAAGCAGGAAGAGTTAGCGTAATAGAGAAAAGTGCAAGGTTGGACAAAGTTTTGTGAATCCTCCTGACAGGCACTATTTCTGCTCCCAATTGCTCTCATCAAGGAGAAGGCAAGGAGGAAGCGCAGGCAGATGCGTTGGGCTGCCAAAGCGGTAGGCACAGAGGATCAACAAATCTCAAATCTCACACCTTCAAATCTCACACCTTCAAATCTCAAGGTGTGATGGCAGAGAAGCTCAGTCCCACTCGAGGGTGCCCTGTCCAGCCTGAGGAAGCCAACGCAGTCGTGGTGGTGTTCACAGTGTTGCGGGGGGCTGATGGTCCTATCTTGGTGCCACTGTGCCCTGCACTATCCAGATCGTGGTCCTCATCATTTTGGGGGCTAACAGCTCGCTTACACCTCTTTACTTTACTACAGGGGACACAGGGAGACTGGCAGGTATGTCTTTAAGTGAGGCCTTGTGCTAGGTAGTATGAAGATGCAACAGGGTGTGATATAGAGAAGGGTAGAGGAGTGACTATAATGTTATTTCCTGTCACTGCTTTCAAATTGTTTGCCCTTCTCTGCTTCTCCTCCCTTCTGAAAACCATAACACCTCCATCACCACCGCTTTACCGGAGTTTCCAGTCTGGCTGACTCATCTACCAGCCTCTCCAGCAGTCGCTTCCCCTTCAGCTGATAGGGTGATGGGTTTTGGTGGTGTCCTCTGGAAACCCCCCTCCCTTGGGGCTTTTAAGGCTTTACAAGGATTCTTGAGACACCCTGGCTGCTGTCCTGCTTTCCTCACTGCCAAAAAATTTGACCCTGTCCAAGCCAACGTCTCCTTTTTTCTGCGGGTTTGCAAAACGGATGCTCCTTCCTGGGTCCTTCAGAAAGTGTCTCACTTGTTTGCTCTTATGCTTTGTGCTAGCACAGATGAGTTTTGCTGTATTAGGGCAATTTGGAGGGCATAAAATTAGCTGGAGGTGAAGTCTGAGCTCTTGAAGGAGCAGCTTGATTCCTGGCAGGGATGGGCAAACAGTCCTAGTCCCAAAGTATTTGTCACCAGGTACATCCCAGAACTGTCACCGTCAGAGAGGGACTTTTCCCTTCTGTCACTGGAGCTGCTGTGTGCACAGCTGCTGAGAAGCAAGGGCTTTGAATCCTCTGACAGCTGCATTGATTGCATCAAGATCACCTAAATAACCAGAAATAAAAATAAACAACAACAGCAAAATAATTAAAAACCTCCCCCAGCCACTCAACTAGATGGACACTATTTTCCTAGTGTGGATTCCCTTTCTTTCCCCCTCCCTGCTCGATAGCATCATCTTTTTCTCCTTTAAAAAGGAAAAAAATGTAATCTATTTTAAGAGCAGGGGGCAGGGCAGAGGAAAACAGCTCGGCTCGGTACAAGCCTCAGGGCAGCGAGGAGTTTTTTCTGCTTTCTGCCTCGCTGTCTCGAATGTGAAGCTTGCAGCTTTTCGTCTGCTTTAAGCTGTGAGCGGTTGTGGTTACAGCTTCTCCGCTGGCAGCTTCTGAGCTGTTTTGTTGTTTTTTCTCATTGTTTTGTTGCGTTGTGTAGTGAGATATGCCCCCACCAGTGCCAATAAGCCCATTAAACCCCAGGTGCTGCCTCGTGTCGTACGGCCCTTCCCTTGGGTCGGGGACAGATTCGAGCGCTCAGCGTCTTCTGGAAGCCTTGCCGGAAAGGAGTGGAGCATGTTTAAGCGTTTGTGCCAGCAGCAGGAACAGAGGCACGGCTTGGAGCCCCAGCAGGAGCAGGAACAGGAGGCTGGCCCCGCAGAGAAGAGGGCCAGCTTGCACAGGGAGGAGCCAGGGCCGGCGCTGGGGCTTGGGCGCTTGGCCTCACTCGACGCGTTGGGCAGGCGGCGGCGTGCGGATGCGGGAGAGAAATAAATGAGGAGTCATAGCGAAGACGGCTCTCCAGCCAAGGGGAAGGAGCAGGCCTCGCCGAAGGGAGCAGACGTTTGGGGGTTACTGGAGGAGGGAGCAGGGGGAGCCTCGCGGGTCTGGCTGCCAGCCCCGGCTGGCGCTAACATCTGGGCACAGCTGTTTGCCGGCGCCCTTCCTGCGGCCGCACCTCGGCTCGTTTTGCAGCCATGGAATCGAACGGCACCTTCCTCGCTTGCAACAGTAAGTCTGTACAAATGTCCTTGTGTTTCAGCCCTTTTATCTCGTGCGAGAGCTGGCTTTTTCCTCCTCTCTCCTCCCTCCCCCTTTGCCGCCGCAGTTCTCTCGCTTGGAAGTACCGCAGTGTTTAAATCAGTGTTACAAGAGAGAGATGACAGATTTTTCTCTTTTATTAGGGTTAGATGTGTTGGTCGGAGGGGTGTCTTGGCTGATCAGTGTGTGCGAGTCCAGCAAGGCTGATCCAAATCTCCTCCCCTTTATGGTGAAACTGAGAGTGGGACAGATGCTCAGCGGAGTAAATCAGGCTCTGGTGAAGGCAGCAGAGCCAGGATAAATCTCTTCGGCTCAGCGCCTGCCCCCAAGACTCTGTAAATGCTCTGTAAAAAATAAGTAATGTTTCTAAAAAAGAAGAAATCCTCTCTGCCCTGACAGCAAGTGAGATTTAAGAAGTCTCAATCAGTACCAAGATGAGGAGGCTTGTCTGATAGACAGGGAAATATCCCTTATTCCCTGGTCTGACTTGAATATATCGATCTGTTACCTATTCATTGTGTTTTATTCACTCTGATGAGCAGGAACAGCTCAGGACTTGAAATGGGAAAAGTCTAGAGTGCTTATTTCTAGTTCTTGATATAGGCGCTTTCTTCCTGTAGATGAGCTATAAACAAACAAACAAAAAAAATAATAGATCGATCTGTGATTGACCGTAAACAGAATCAGTTAACATTGCCAAGCAAAATGCAAAAAAATCATAACCAGGCTCAAGAAATCTTCCCTCTGCTTTTCCCAGAACCTAGAAATAGACAGGAAGGTGAAACTGAGGTTAATGTTAAACTTTTTGTAGGTATCTCATTCATTATAGAGCCACTGGGGAAAGAAAGCTAGGAAATACATCTGGAACTATTAAAATCTTTCCTAATCTGGCTTGTAGGTCATTTTTCAGTGAATATTACTTTTTTTTTTTTTTTTTTTTTTTGTGGTGTTAGGGACCAAGAAAAATTCAGTGTCCGTTCGTTATTCTATTTTCTTCTCTCAGGCAGAAAAATACACAAGTACTGAATGAGCTGTGTGCTTTCAGAAAACTATTTGCTGAAATTCCTTGGCACATACGTGCACAAGTGCCAAAGTCATTCCGAATGCCAGACTTCTTAGACAGGAAAAGTTGCTCACATGCTGGTTAGTTAGCAGGATCAGACTTGTGCTGCTCCGTTTGTCAGAAATTTCTCAGATACTGTGGCTTATAGGTATGTTTCATCTATGGCTGTGTGTTGAAACTCAATTTCTTCCTGTCCCACGTGGACACAACTGTGTTTGCCGTATCAGAATTAACCGCGGACACACGGTTCCACCTCAGCACAGTATCTGGCACTCAGTAAGAGACCCCTGGGATATCTTCCAATAGCAACAGTGGGTAGTACTCTTGATGAGAGTTTCTGAAAAGTTCGTAGAGTTTTGTTTGTTCTGTGTTTGGATGGAGATCTGAATCCTGGGATGGAAACTGAACGTGCTCCCTTGTCCGTAGACCCATGTAGCTGCTGTGATTTAGTGGTCTGCGCCTTTTATTCTGAACGTGTTTGATTCAGCTGTACGGGCTTCTCGTTGCTTATTTTATAAAGGCTCATCTGCATTTATTATGCAACGGATCTGCCGGACCCTGTGGGCTATTAATAAGCTTTCTTTTGCCTCATCAGCCTGGCATGTATGTGAACTGGGAGTCCTTGTGCTCACACAGATTGTAGAATAGCTAATTTGTGCTATGCCTTATTCTTATACACTGACCTCTTCATCCGAGACACTGTGCACATTGTGCAGGGAATGCCAGAGCCCCATTACGGGAATGCCTTCTGCCACAGCCCAGGGTGAGAGTCAGCAGGGAGGGGCTGGTAAAATCCTACAGAACAGGCTGTTTCCTTGTTTTTCTGTCAGCCGGTCCCAAGGACTAACTTCTCCGGGATTTAAATTTCCAAATGAATCACCTCTACCTGCCCTTCTAAGCTGGGAGTGCTGAGCAGGCTCCTTCTGGGCTTCACCCCCCGTGGGTGGAGGTGATGCTGCTTGGCATCAGCTGAGATCTGCTCCGAAGCAGCCGGTGGCTTTGATCTCCTTTCCTGCAAACAAGATACGCCTGGCACACCTGGATTGTTGGAGGTTGTGCCAGATGCATGACGTGGGGTTTTTTAAAGCCATAACTCTGCCGGTAGTGCAGGAGAATTTGCCATACTGGCACTGCTCGGTGCATTAAACATGCAACTTTCCCTTTTTGCACAGGACAAGTCAAAGTCATCTTGGAATTTTTTTTATTTTCAGTCAAAAACTGCTAAATGTCCAATCTGAGCAATGCTTTTTAAATAAAGCTAAGGCCTTTAATTGGTTTTAAGACTGCTGCCAATGCGCAAAGCCCCAACATCAGGCTCAGAAGCAGATGAGTAGAGGCAAAAGACGCTTGTGGATAAATAGATTTTAAAGACGAAATGAAAGAAGAGGAAGAAGGAAATGCAGTCGCCTGGAAAACTGCTGCAGGTAGCAGGGATGAAAGGACACTGCCAAATACAGGGAACAGCAAGAGGAAAAGGTGTGGGGAAGAGGTGGTTTGTGCAAGGTCAGGAAACTCAGCCAACTGGATAGGCAGCTCTGGGAACCACAGGTGTTGATTTGGGAGCAAAGTATAGTTTCCTTTACAGGCAGATCAGATACATATAAACAGGTATTAATAGGGAAAACTGCATCGTGCTCTTGGTGATTTGATCATCCAGGGTGGGAATCCGCTAGCTAAATGCAGGCATCTGCAGGAAATTGCAGACTTGCAGGGATGTGGACAGATGAGTTACACCCATCTCCTGGCCCCTTGCTCCGTGTACTGCAGATATCACAGAATCACAGAATCGTTTAGGTCGGATGAGACCTCCAAGATCACCTAGGCCAACCTAAAATCTAAATATCTAAATACTGTGAGACTGACCCCCAGTCCTTGCATCCCCAAAGTCCTTCCCATGGGTGGAGCATCTCAGTCCTTACTCAGTCAAGCCCACCAGAATGGATGGCTGCAGACCTTGGGTCAAACCTGAAGGTTTCTCTTTTTCTTTATGCAGGTAGAGAAGATTTTGCCACAGTTTCTTCTAAACCAAGATACTTCCACACCTTAAATAAGCCACCTGAGACAGTGAGTGGGGAGAAAGCCTCACACCTTGGGCTGCCCCTCACATGGGTGCCTTTTAAAGCCCTGTGTTGAGATACACACAACAAGTCTTGGCTATTTCTGGCTCTAGTTACAGAGTGATGAAATTCCAGATAAATCACACAGGGGAAAAAAAAAAAAAGAAAAAGATTTTTTTCCCTAGTTTTGCATAACTCAGTGGTGCAATTTAATTATTGCACAAATTTGCCCTGCTCTGAGTAGCCTGCTTTTTGGCCGTGGAGGAAATCTCAGCTCCTGAAAAAGATGTTGAGGAAAGCTGTTAAGTGGCCTGAAAAAAAAAATGAAGCTGGGACCCACCTACAGCTGACTATGGTTTTATGGCATGAACGTCTTCATCAGTATGTGCTGAGAAACATGACTTAGGAGTTATGCAAGTAAGCTGCTGCTGCTGGTCCTATTGATCAAGTTGACATCCTTCTTTTTAATTACTCTCCCCCTACTCCCTTCACACCAACTGCTGGAAAAGCTGCAATTTACTTCAAGACAGTGCTTGCTCTGGTGCCTCTCACTCTGCAGCCCAATCTGCTTGTGCACCATCGTGGAAGGACCAAACCAAACCTTCAGCCTGCTTTTGAGTTCCTGGCTGCAAAGAACTTGAGGTAGGAGTTTTACCTGGATTTCACAGAGAGTGCAGGGAGGAAGCAGAAGCTTTTGATGGGTCGCATCACTAGCAGCTAGCACTCTCCCAGATGATACTTGGACATGATCTGGGTGATGGCATGGGTCAGAGATCCTTCCCGGTGTGCAGTCTGGATATGGCCAGCCTGTTTTGGGGAAAGGTGGCTCAGCTGCGCAGACTGATCAGAGCAGAGCTGGAGAAAAGGCCGTTCTCCTCCCAGAGACCTTGCAGACAAGGTGGGACAGCCAAAGGGATACAGGGTGGCAGCGCTGGTCTCAGTGCACCAGAAACCTGCCCATCGTACATCTTCTTGCCAGCATAAGGAGATTTTAGGGGGTGATTTGAAGGACAGCCACAACGCGATGCCTGGGGACAACTCCTCCTATATGAAGCTTTAAGATCACCCTGCTTCTGCTCGGCAGGACCTCTCAGGCACATTGGACGAGAAGTAGAGTGGGCAAGAAAAGCCAGAGTAAGGAAGAAAAAAGAGGTTTGCTGATGCTGCCACCGACTTTGTGGAGAAGCCCATTCTCAGTGTCACCACAAGGTGGAACTTGGTCCATACCACATGCACCGAAATGCATCCACGCTCACCAAGCAGCAGCAGCTTTGGCCAGAGATGCACCAGTGTTTATGGTCCCAGTCCCCCCTCCCTGCTCCCCACTCCCCCAGAAGGAGCAAAAAGGGGAGAGCTGGTGTAGAGGAGCCACTGGCATTTTTTGGTGGTGGTGAGAAACTGGCTGCTCTAAACAGCAAAGCCCAGTCCTGTGGTGTAACTGGGGAAAATAAAGCTGAGAGACAGTGGTGGGGTCCTGCAGGTAGCAAGGAAGGAGGAAATGGAAGCAATTGGAAATGGAAGGAGGAAAATCCCAAGCAAAGGGCTGTTCAAGAGCTGATGTAAAAGCCAGGTATATATAACCATGGGTTGATGGCACTTAACAAAAGGCGTCTCTCAGAGGCACCTCACAGGTAACATCAGTGATTTGCAAAAGCACTTGGAAAGCCAACTAACCTATTTGTCACTTGGCAGGTTTTCTGCGTTTCTGAACAGCAGCCACTGCCCATTGCTGCAGCTGGCTGTGCTCATTTCCACGCAGCTAGTGCACTGACAGCACTCCTCATACTAGGTACGCAAAATAATCCTCGGACTTCATTGGCCACCAGAAACTTCATGTTCTGAGGGCTCCCTCACCCTAACAAGCAATGGCAGGTTGTTGTGTCTACGACACGATCAGATCAGCTGGACCACAACTTTTCCAAGCTTTCATTGATTCTCAGTTCACCTGGATTGAAAGTTCTTGCTCCTGGTGAGGGCTAGGAATAAATAGGGACAGACACAGTGGTTCATTAGTGAGCAGTGATACTCAGTGCATGCTGTTACTCTTTTAAAAATAATTTTACTGAATTTCACTGCAGGTGAGCCTGGGAGGGAAGCTGAAATTACAGTAACTTCAAAGATAAGCATCGTGTGAAATAGACCTTATTCCTTCTTGATAAGGAATACAGAGCAATGAACAACCTTTGACCTCATTAGTGGGAATTTCCCCCCAAATTGAGATGTGTAGGTGTTGTGTAGCTGCCAGAGGCATTACTAGTCCTAATAGAGCAATTTACATCGTGTGCATGATGCAATGGGGAAGTGGTGAGGGCATCACCAGCGTGGATATTTTCATTCCAGTCCCAAATTATCACAAGTCGGGGCAAATCAGCAGCTGACTGCTGTCATGTCGTTGGGGTCAATGTGGTGTAAAGAGATTGCCATCAGTAATAGGGCTGCACCACTTTTGGTGTTGCCCAACCGTGGCCATGCTAGGTGACAAGTTCCAACCCCAAACCAACCTGCTTCTTCCTCTGTGAAGTGGTAACAAGAGCTTCCTTCGGTCCTTCGTATATGGATGTGATGAAGATTAATTCATTCTGGAAAACTGCCTGAAGAGCAGCCTCGGCATTAATAGTTTTCTCACATAGCCCATTTCCTACCAGGCTCTCCAGCCTTTCTATCTCAAGTGCCTGTTTCCTGCATATTGAAGCACTTTGCTAACTTCAGGACCATGTTCTGACAACCTCATTCACATCAATTTCCATTTGCTCCGTGAGTAATCCAGCTGGAATCGATAGGATGATTAGCAAAGCCCCGATCCTTGGCACAAGGACATGAATAACTTCACTCATGTGACTAGTGCCATCGATTTCAGTGGGGTTGGTCATAGGGGTAAAATTGCACGGTTGAGTGTTCACAGGCTTCAGCCCCAGTCAGGTGTTACCTGCAGTGAATAAGGGTCGGAGAATTTATCCCTGAGCCATCGAAGGAATCATTTCCGCCAGCACCGGTGTGTGACGCAGCATCAGGTAACATCAATAAGCAATGCCCCGTATCTTACAGTGCCACACTTACCCATCACAGCTTGTCTACGAGATGTGACACAGTCTCTAAATGACCTCAAGACCGCAATAGATCCAGATCTGTTGTTTCCCTAAGCAGGGTATTTCTGGCCCAGTGTTGTCATCTTTGTTTTAAAAACAAACTGATTTTATCTGTCTTCCATCTCTGAAGTCCTCACAACATCAGAACTTGCTCATTGCTGTTCTGGAGCAGTATCTAAACTTTGTGAGCGCCGATCCTGTGCTTTGCGTATGTGCAAACTTCAGGGATAAGTACAGTTCTCTGAGAGCCTGGGAGGCTCTGAGCAGCGCTGTTGCTGACACTTTTTATTAGGAATTAATGAGAAAATGAGGCAGAGGGGATCTGCGTGCTCCCAAACCGATCCCTATGGGACACTGGCTGCTGGGAGAGCTGGTGCACAGAAGCAAACTGTTTTGCCAAGGCGAGTACAAGAGATGACTCTCTTCCCCACTCCTTAATTAAATCAGCCCTCTCCAGTACAATGTGAAATACGGGAAGTGCTCAGAGACTGCTAGCTAATAAACATCAGCTAGCCATCACATCACGGTGCTCACCCTCCCGCCAGGGCAAGGGCAAGTCCCCAGCTGCCGGGGGAGGGCTACAAAGACATCTGGCCCCTGCACGCCTGGAGTGATCAGAAGAGGCTGGGGGTATTTCCTCAAGCACACTGCCTGACTGATGTGTCTGACAATGTCCCAGCCATAAAATGCCTTTATTCTCCTTTGCCTTCTGTGACTTGTAGCTGCTATGTGTAAATAAGGCGTTACTAGTTGTGCTGCTGTTCAAGGCCAGGCAGTGGCTCTGCCTTGTCCCCAGTGAGTTTCTTACTCACTGTGCTGGGGATTAATGACTTTGACCGTGTCCTTGTGCTGGTCAGATCACCCAGTCATCTGTGAGCATCAGTAGGGCTTCCTTCAAAATACAGAGAAAGAGGAGGATGACTGGGGTGTCAGACACCTGAAATAGAGAATCTGTTCCTAAAACCTTTGTGTTACAAAATGCATTGGGTATGATGGGGGCTGATGATGGAGAGACTTGGATCTCCAGCAGAGATGGTGACACGTGGTTTGCTGTCGAGCTTCTCGGGCAGATGCTGGTTTTGCAGTAAAGGGCATTCACCCCAGTTTGGATCCATCTCCCTGCAGTATTTTCACTTGTGGCTTGCTTTTTAGGGTAGCAGCTCTGCAAAAGCAATGACAAAAACCTGACAAGGTCTGTAAATTCCAGACATTGCCAAGAGAATAAGCAATGAACATGAGGGTCAGCAAGGGAAACTTACATAAACAACTTAAACTTATATAAACAAATTCTTCACTATGAGAGCATCTAAGCTCTTGAACAGTGGTCTAGATTGGCTATGAAGTTTCCATCCTTAGAGATATCCTAAACTCACCTGGATGAGGCTGTGAGCACCTGATCTGCATTTGAAGTGACTCCCCCCTGAGTGGGTGGTTGACCAGGAGACCACCAGAGGTCCATTCCAGCTGTGATTCTCTATAATCAGTGACTTGTTAAGCCGCCGGTGGGGGCTTATCCCTGTACCTGTAAACTTGAACTACAAGAATAAACCCGTAGCTATGCAGAAATGCAGGGTAAGTGACTCACCCAAGTCACGTAGGAAATCGGTGGCAGGGAAGACATTCTCCAGAGTCTCAGGAAAATGCTCTCCTCTAGGTGGAAAAAGAGCATTAAAACAATTTCCGAGCAGCTTTCGGGCTACGTCTGCCCCGGTGTTTTTAAGCTTCCTGTATGTCAATCACTGCATGTCAGTGGGAACAGCACAGAGCTCGGCACAGAAGGAAAGGGTGGAGCCGAGGTCTCTTAGCCAGGCATTTGTGGGCAGGCTGAGCTGACGAGCCCCCTGGAGCCACAGGCGATATCTGGGGCCCCTCCAGGCCCTGGAAACGAGGCACAAAACCCCACTGGCTGACTGTAGGAAAACTCGCTCCTTCTACCTGGGCCGCTGCCGGCAGACAGCCGGCTGTAGTTTCGCACCCAGCGTGTGCGGCCGATGAGCAAGCAGGAGGAGAGACTTCCCACAGTCCCACCCCTAGCCGGACTCTGCCCTCCTCTGCCTTCCTCTGCCTGTCCTCTCCCCGCTGCCTCCTCTCCCTCCTTGGAGCCCAGTTTGACACGGCGCACACCCGGGGCTCCTGGATGAGCAGGGATCCCCGTGGGGCCGACGGGGCCCCCCATCCTTCCCGGCTCACGGTGCCTCTTTCCGAGCCCTACGCTGGACCATGCAGTGCTTCCGAAGGCCGCCCAAGCGCACCGTGTCCCAGGAGAACATCCTGCGGGAGCAGAGCTGTCAAGTGGCCACACTGAACGGCATCAGGCTGGGTAAGGGACAAGTTGGCCAGACCCTCGGCGCTTCCACACGCTGGCAGCTGCTTCGCTTCTGCCTCTTTTCCCTGCTCAGAGGCAGCGCTCCACCCTACAGGCAGCTCCGAGGTTATTTTTAAACTCCCGAGGTTTCTTTTCCTTTCCTTTGCCTGTAACCACCCGCCAGATGTACGAACCGCTTCGGTCGAGGCATCAAAGAAAGCGGGACCTCTCTGGCAGAGGGTGGGTTCGCAGATCTCTTGCTGGGCTTTTGAGCTGTTGGTGCCTTGAGGGTGTTTGGGGACGGCGGTGCCCCTTTTCTGCCCGATTCTAGGACTTGTCAGTGGTGCGGTGCCAGCTGATTACAGCCCGAGGAACCACTCAGAGGGCTGTGTTCACCAGATGAAAAAAGACAGGAAACCCCAGCGAGTTTCGTAACTTCTCTGACTACGATTTTACGGCTGGTGTCTGCTGTCTGGAGAGACAGCCCAAGTGAATGCGGATCTGTTGATTTACGTGGCTACAGACAGCAGGTGGAATTGGAAAATCACCATTCGCCCCCCCCGAGTTGTCTGTGTTTAATCTGAAAGGCTTTCTGCCCTTTTAAAGTGGCAATCCTGAGCTGTGCCTGGTCTTCAGCCAGGTGGGAGAGAGGAGCAGGCAGGAGGAGGCTTGTTTTATCGCAGTTGTAATTAATGTTTTTATCAGATCAGCAGATTTGCAAAGTGAGCAATGCAGAAATACAGACTGTCGCTGTCGCCTGTAAATATCATCTCCTCAGTGAACTCAGAGCTAGGCTGCTGCCTTGACAGCTGTTGTTTTATTGTGTTCCCTGCTTGCTGTAAACCTGAGATGGATAATATAAAGGTTAACGTTTTGGGGCTCTTGGTGTCTAAAGCTTCATAGTGCAGGATATTAACTTCATGCTCATGGTGGTGCTGTGTGTGCTTTGAGGCTCTCTTACCTCTGCCAAATGCGATTTTCCCTCTGAACTGTACTGTACACTAAGTGTGTTCTGTTTAGCAAGTGTTTGACTGATATTTTTAAGGAGGGGGGCCTGACCCTTGAAACACATAGTGCGATTTTGTGTGACAGATGTGTATTTGGTATTTTGCAGAGGATGCTAAGCAAGATACGGCCCTGCCACACATTTCAGGCAGGATTTGGACATCTATTTCTGTGTGGCGATTTTGTTTCTCGTGTCCAGCACTGTTATATAATTGCAAATATCCCTGTCCCACTGCACAGTGTTTTTGGATCGTTAGATGACGTTTGTATATGACAACTCTGTTTTTTTTCATACAGAAGTTTCCATTGCTGTGAGACAGAGCTCTGCACAGCCAACCTCATCAGCTCTGTGTGGATGTCTGGCAGAAATCCCCAGGGGCTGTTTTGGATATAAAACCCAAAATGAAAGTTCTGCTGTGAAAAGGTGTTTTTTGTTAGTTTGTTTGTTTGTTTTTTCAGGAAAGCAATTCGAATGGCCAACTGAGAGTCATGTCCCACTGACACATTGGGGGTGCATTTGAGGTCCTATATCATCAAATCAGATCATGCTGTGCTTCATCTCTGACCTAACAAAACGCTGCTATCTGCCTTGCCCAAGGTCATTTAAAGAGTCTGTGGCAGTGCTTGGACCAGGCATAGGAGGCAGGGCCCAAAACACGGGCCTTATTCCTTCCTCTGGGCCTACCATGGTGGCTCAATCCATACTTTGGGTCACTGTTGGCGGAGGTCAACTTTGGGTGACTGCTGTGTACCTGAAAGGCCCCATGAGAGTACCAACCTCCCACATCAGAAGGATGATGGAGCTCTTAGACACCCATCTTTAACCCTCTTGTCCTTTCCTGACCAAATTCACCATCTTCTGGAGGCAAACTTGTTTCCATCCCCTCCCTGGCTTTTCTAGCTGCCCTCTGATTCACACTCCCTGCCATCTTTGATCTTTGATGTCTGCTAGCCTTTCACCATGCACTGTCTCTCTTCATCTTTTCCTCCTACTCCTGTGAAGGGCAGTGGTTTCCTTCACTGGGTCATTGAACCTGGCCTGGTCCTCGGGCACAGCAGCCAGGGATGGGTGGGGATGGCTGGCAGGGCTGTTCCCAACCCGTAGTTGGATCCGCTGAAGAGGAAGGGGAATTTTGTCCCATGCTAATGCAAGGCCTGGGCTGTGAGAAGGATGAAGGGCTCACTCCAGCTTGTGTCCTACCTGTGTGGATCTAGCTTGGAGGAGACAAACCTGCCCTTGACTACTGCTAGTGGCCATCCAAATTTGCCCTTATGACATTGATGCAGCTTTTTGATCAGGTAGCATGACATGTTATGCATGCTGTATACAGTGTCTGTGCAACAAAACATGTCACAGTCAGCAGGGGTTTCTCATTGCACAATTATGCACATAGGCATCCGAAGGAATTGGTGGTTTTCCTGCTTTCCTGCTCATGTCACCCCAGGATGGCATGTCCTCTTTCTAGTCCCATAACGATGCCTCGCATGGTTGGGATCTGAGGGAAGATGGAGTGAGGCTGGGAGTCAGAACAGAAATTTTGTGGGTGAACACAGAGGAGGAAGTTTGTTCCCTCTCCAGAAACCTTGAGAGGTACCACAGCAGTGTTAGTGAAGCCTAAGTCTGCAATTCTTTGTGCTTGAAAGACCTTAGGATCAGGGAGGAAACCTCAACGCTGCAGCTCAGGAGACCAAGGCCTTGTGACGCTGTTGTGGTGTCAGTCCTTCCTGTGGATTGCCTCTTGTAGACCCCTGGGTGTGCTTGAACCTCAGCAAACCTAAGAGGGTGTTCCTGATGCCATAGCTGGGATCAATCTTTCAGCCTTCTGTGCTTTGTGGGAGCCAGATTTTTCTTTCTCACCATGAATTTCTTTCTGAAGTTTCCAGAGGAAGTGTTCAATTCCTCCTCCTGGGCACTTCCAAACCTGACATTGGAGCTGAGAGGCTGTAGCATGTGCAGGCACTTAATTACTGATCTAGCTAATTGAATGTAGAGGAAAGAGAGAGGCCACAGCAACCTTTTCATGGTCTTCAGCTCCCATTGTGGTGCTTTCAATCCTGAATGCCTCAGTGAGGCTCAGCTCCAGGCCTGCTCCTCAGGTCCAGGCCTGCTCCTCGGCATTTGAAAACCAGTGAGGTGGCCTGAGCTGGATACAGGACACCCCTAATATTTATCTCTGACAGAGATCGCAGACTTTGCCAACCTAAAATGACCATGTTTTGTTTTTCATGCAGGACTGAAGTAATGCTTGGTGGTTTATTGCCTTGTCCTGTTCAAAGAGCAGCCATTTGAGGCAGCCCTCTCCAGGGAGGAACAAACCCAATAGCACAGGGGAATGCCACGCTGCAGTATAAATCTTATTGCACAAATCAATTAACTTGGACTCCTGCTTTGTGGGGCTCTGTGTTGTGTTTATGTAGCATTGGGATGGGAGTGTCAGGTGGCTGCAAGTGGCCAAGTAGTTATTAGTGACAGTCTCACCTGCATCGTCAAGATAAGGTTAGCAGAAGTCACGCTGAGTTGGAGTTGGGCTTGTTCAGTGCTACAGAGCTAAATGTTGTTTCACCAGCTTTGAAACAGCCTTTTATGCAATGTCAGAGCTGCAAGGTGCCTATTACAGAAAGCCCAGGGTGTGTTCCTCATGTTTCATTCTCCTGCTGCCCCCCACCCTCCCTGCACTAGTTCACACACTGCAGATCTCTAATTAATGGTTGGTCTGAGGGACAAAATCTCCAAGGTATTTAGGTATGTGGAAGTCATATACTTCTGAGATGTTCAAAACCACCTAGAATGTCAAATGTATGTTTTGAAAGCCTTAGTAGATGACTGTTGCTTCTCTGGATGTCTAAGTGCCTTCCTGAACCTAGTCTGAGACGAGAAATCTCTGCAGTTGCTGGGACCAGAAGGGGACAGCTTTTCTGAGAGGGACCTGTTTTCATGAAGGAAATTTGCTGCAGAGTAGAGCTGAATTCTCTTCAAAGCTCCTGACAGCACTCCAATTAAAAGTTACACAACTTTCCTTCCTCTGCTTTTACTTTTATGCTGTTGTTCTTGCATCCTAACTATATTTACTGCAAAGGAGATATTTTATGCTTGTAAACCACCTGAGAATTATAGTACAGAAATCTTTGGACTCCATCTAAGAAATCCACAAGGCTCCAGTCACTTATGTGAGCATAAAATGTGACGTGGCAGATTCTGGGTCTCTACTCTGCTGTTCTGCCCAGAGCTGGATGCTCTGCAGTGCTCTGTTTATGTCTCTGACTTGTGTCCTGTGGAAGGCAAGACCCTACGTACATTATTTCTTGTGCTAGCTCTTATTATCACTACTGTTTCTCCCCAGGCCTGAAAGATGACAAGGATCTGAAGTTCCTCCTGAAAGGCAGCCAGCTGCTGAAAGTCAAGTCCAGCTCTTGGAGAAAGGAGCGGTTTTATAAGCTCCAGGAGGACTGCAAAACCATATGGCAGGAATCGAAGAAGATGCTGAGGTCTCCAGAGTCACAGATCTGTAAGTAAAGTTTGCATCATCACAGGCGTGGGGCATGGTCTGCAGAGGTGCTTGGGGTGAACCAGGACCATTATGCTTGTGGTGCGAAGGCAGGGCTTGGAGCAATGCAAGCAGATCCTTCCCTCGTCCTGTATCATACACTGAGTTATGCTGCCTGCTTTGGAGACAGTGGGGAGGAATCTGCCGAGTCGGGAATGGCCGCATTTCCCAAGCTCATGAGCTACTGCTCAAAATTGTCATGGGTTAGAATGGCAGGAACCACAGGGGTGGCGTGGCGTGGCGTGATGTGGTGTGCAGAGGGAATGGCACGCCAAGAGCAGTTGGCACCCAGGTGTCCTGCTGCTGTGTTGAGGGATTGTCCCGCTGGGGCATTGAGCTGTGCTGGGCTCAGCAGCCCTGCTTGGCTTATTTCCTCTCCAAATAAAGGGTTTGGGTTACTCAGGTGTCTCTATGGGGATACCAGAAGCTGTAATGCATGGTGTGTGATGTGGCTTGAGCATCCATGGCATGGTATGGGGCACTTTGGCTGTTGGTTTGGGCTCTGCCAGGACAGATATCTTTGGGAAGGAGAACTTATTCCCATCCTTATCTTGGAAACTCTCAATATGCCCCTTTGTAAAAAGTCCAGATATGAGAGTCACTATTGCACGGGCACAAGGACCACCATTCTTCCCCAGCATCACCCAGCTCGGAGCCATAACTGGGAACAGGGGCTCCTGGTCCTGCCATGTGCTGTCAAAATGGGATCAGGCAGGGTGTGTATCTGTTTTTTCCTCCTCATTTTGGTATTTTTCTGACATATTTCTCTGTCACTGATAATCGTGGTCTGGTAAAGACAGGAGGTAAATGAATAATGTGGAACTTATTTTATAGCACACTGAAATGTAGAACATGCTGCCTGGGTTATTTACAGTTTGTTTGTAACAGTCACAACTAACTAAATGAAGAGTAGGTCTTCCAAATTACCTCATCCCTCTCCCAGAAATGGTGAGGAGGAGTAAGGTAGCAGGGCAAAATATGTTTAGTTTACAACCAAAATCTTTTTATATGACTTTTATCAGCTCATTTAGTCTCTTTGTGCATCCTTCCCCCCGCATTTCCTTTCTCCTCCTCAATCTAGCTGTTAAAGGCTTTGGGTTAGAGAGTGTCCCTTGCTGCGTGCTTGCATGCTTAGCGTGGTCCTGAGCTCAGCAGGGTCCTGAGCTCAGCTGGGCTGTTTAGGTACCAGTGCAATACCCCATAATAACACCTGAGCATTTGCTCCCTAGGAATGTCTGTTACATTGAACTCCGTCCCAGATAAAAGCTAAATCCTTTCCCAGATTATGTCTTCCTACAAAACAAACAAGGGCGTGAGTGAAGAATGGCTTTCAGAGCTTTCTTTCCTGTGCTCTGAGCCAGCAGTTTCTAAATTACAGGGGCTGAGGACACCTCCAGCAACATTCCCACCCCACCTGATCCTCTGAATTGAACAGGAGGCGTTCTTGTGCCATGGCTTCATGGACCTTGAGGCCTGCTTGGAGAAGCACTGGTCAATCCCATTCTCTCCATCGCTGGGCCAGTGGCGTGGAGAACTGGCCCAATCATAACTTTATTCTGTGTTAAGTTGCAATAAGAGCCCTACAGTAAGATCAAATCCTTTGAGCTGGGTGTAGGGCACAGGTTGGGAGTGTGTCTGCGTGGGTGTGGATTAACACCACTCGAGATAGGCTTTGCTAACCGGGCCCAGCTAACATTACGGCGCTGCTGGGGATAAAGGCAGTGCAGAACCAGCTCTGCCCTAGGAGCATCCTTGGTGCAGTGCAAGGATGGAGTAAAACTGCCTATTGACTCACACCCACAGATGTGCTCCATAACACCCCCACGCATTCACACCCTTCCCCACAGAAAGTCTTTTTAATTTTTTTATCGTCAAGAGACCAGGAAGGGAGACTAGGTAGTTGAGGCACAGCTGTCCTTGCTGCTCTGAAAAAGAGAAGGACAGCAGCAAAGCTGCTGGCTCTGCACCTTTATGCCCTGCTGGCTGTAGGAGCATGCCTGATGTCGGCTTGACCTACCGAGCACGCTGGGGCAGGCCACGTCCCACACGCTCCTGGGAGGACGTGCAGGTCTGCTGGAGGTGGTGGCACAAGTTTTTGGGAGGGTTGGAGGGCCACCTTGGGGCTGCTTTCAACAAGCACAGTGGATGTGCCTGAACCTGGAAGTCGACAGGAGAGATGAATACTGGACTGATGCCTGCCCAGTCCCCAGCCAAAACCCCAAGGCCACCCATTTTCCCATGCCCTTCTCCTCTCTTGGTCCTCTGAGACCTTTCATTCCCAAGTTTTCAGAGTGATTGCTGGGTTTGGGTTTGTTTATCGGGCATTTGACTTCACCAGGATGCTTTGTGTTTAGGTCCAGAGAGGATTGCCCCTGGTTCATGTTGTGTCCTCTGGCAGGCTTTATTGCTGTGGCCACCTTCTCATTTGGTTTGGTGTGTGTAGGCAGTCAGAAGACAGAGGAAGAGTTCAGGATCATTGCTTTTGTACACAAAACCAGGAATTTCAAGGCGTCTCTCTCCAGGGGGTCACCCTTCCTGTTAACAGACTCCAGTGCACTCCAGTGCAACGCCTTTCTAAAACTGATGATAAGCTGCTTTATTTTTTAATAAAGGAAAAAGAATGAGCTGAATGGAAACTGGGAGGTTTGAGCAGCAGGCCTAATCTTATCTGCAGCTGGACTCAGAGCAGGCATATGGAGGCACCTCAGAGGAGCAAAGTCTGGATAGGGTAAGGGTTATGTTTTTATTTGGGCAGTTTCCTGTTATTCCTGTTACTGTTCTTATTATCAGGCAGAAAAACTACTTGTAAACCATTGTGTGGTGGTGTCTGTAGGAGATAAAACTGCGGATCTCTAGGGTTAGACAGGAGAATCTCGGCTGATTGGAGTTGAAAAAAAAACACAACGTATCAGGGTTGTCACAGGCACAGATGTTGCCTGGGTCAGATACAAAGCGTACAACCATTACCTTCCTCTGTTGTCTTTATTTTAACAACTGGAAATTTAGATTGGATGCTGTATGATATCTCTATTACCTACAGGGCTTTTTTGGGGAATAGGCTGCCCTTCTAATATGGGTGCTACACAGGAGGAATGTAATCCATTTTTTTCCTTTTTATCCATAATCCATTATTTTTCAATATTTCTATTTAGGCCCAGGGAATGAGTTTTTCAAAAAGCCCTTGAAGCACCTTAAGGGGACAGTTTTCCAACAAATGTTAAACCGTGATCCACTGGGGTTCAAGTGGCAGGATTAACAGTTTGGGGGCAAAAAGAAGAGGTTTGTGCAAGGGGGCAGGTAGACAGCCAGTTCAACCACTGCCCATTCTTTCTCTTGAGCATCATTGTGGTGGGAGAGAGGGGAACCAAAGGAGGCAGCGGGGATTGCCCTCAAGAAGCAGCAACCTGTCAGTAACACTGTCTTGGCTAGCTGTGGTCAAATATCAGTTCCCATCTACACATGCAATAGAATAGAAAGCCACGTGCTGCTTTCAGTGAAATCAGTTTTTGAAAGTTTTTTCCTAAACCAATTGAAATCCCCAGCCTGAGCTCACTTAAGCCAGCCTCAAGCCCTCCAAAAACTCTCTGAACTTGAGGATCTGTAGGATGGTTGAAAGCTTTCCAGTGAAACACCCTTTGGGGCGTTTGGTGGAAAAACAGAATATTCAGAGGTGGAAGGAAAAGGCTGAATAAGTGGTTTAGATTCAGGGGTAGTACAGCAGGGCCCCAGAGGAGCAGGTACGTCACTGCCTCCTGCACCCTTTCTCTGTTGGAAGCTCAGGGAGATGACGTTTCCCATGACAGCCATGAGTGAGCTTCGCACACCGCACAGGGGATGACTCACTGGGGGTGCTTCGTTGAGTCATGAACTGTGCAATCAAGAAACAAGTTTAGGAGTTTTGGCTCAAACATTGCAATTTCTAGCCAAAAGCTTACTGAAGTACTACTATTGTTTTTTTTTTTTTTTTTTTTTTTTTTCTACTTTAGTTAAAAAAACAGTTTTGGAAGCAATTTACAGAGGCAATCTAAATTCACTTGCACAACTGTTTAAATGAAGATTGTATTATTATCTTAAAGCATGAAATTGATATTTTGATCTAATGATTAGTTATCTTCAGTATTAAAAATGCACAGAATTTGTTTCAGTTCCTCCCAATTCCAACCCAATTGTAGGATATTTTTGTACTTTTTAAAGCTTTATAATACTCTATACTACCAATGTTCAGCAGAAAACTTTTTTCTTCATTTTTTTAGTTCTGTTAAATTTAGGAACACGCTTAAAATGCCACGTGATGATCATACCATGCCATTTTTGTGGATGGATGAACGATTGCCTCCATTGAATTAATGTCCTGAACTTGCCTTTAGAAGAACAGAAAGGACGTGGTATTGCTCTGTGCTTGCTCAAGTCAAAAAGTAAAAGCTTAAAGTTGTTCCCGTGGATCTGATGAGTGCCAAAAGTCAACAGAAATTCTCAGCAACCTGTATGCACATAGCAGGAAACTGACTACACCAACAGCTTCCTTTTGGAGCTGGTTAGGCAGTTTCTCTAGGAATCGTTGCCTTCACGATCAGACATGTATTTGTCCCTGGAAAAATATTTGCTGATGTGAATATGTTACGCAAGGCAGCCGTCAGCTGTGAAAACAAAACCGTCTGTCTGTGGGTCTCATTAGTTTTTATCAAAATCATTCAACCCATAAAACAAGTCACTTCAATTGCAGAGCGGCCTGTTTTTTCGATTTAATTTTAAATCAGGCCACTGCGTGAGTTTCTGGGACAGTTTTCATCACAGGCAGTCTGCTGGCAAATACCGACCTTATTCTCTATAGCACGTTAAATGCAAAGGTGGAAGTGGTAAGAGCCTTAGATCCAAATTTAGTGGCAGGAGAAGTAGGAACTAGTTGCAAAAATAGTTTACAGGGACTTGCTTGTGGTGTCTGGAAGGAATGTAAATAGATATCATTATTTATATCAGTGCCCCGATCTGTGTTGCTTATACAGAAAGATTGGGTAAAGACCTTTTATTAAAAGGTATTCCTGAACAACCTGTAAAATTACACGTGCATTATATCACTAGTTGTCAGCTGGTGACACACACCAGCAATGAGGGCAGGCTGCTGGGCAGCAGATCTCAAGTTCAAACAATGTGCTGAGCAAGTTGGTGGAGGGGGGAGCGAAGAGAGCGGATGAGGAATCAGCAGTTGAGACCTGGAGTAATTCAGGCACAGGGAGAAGAGAAAGCAATGTGGTCAGAGCTAAGAAGGCACAGTACAGCGGGGCTCAAGCTAAACCCACCCTCGAGTCATGATGCGAAAGCATCCATCAGTGATGAGGGTGCTGGATAACCTTTGTCGTTCCCAGTCCACGAATTTGATGTGCTCCCACTCCTGCTGATTACAAAGGCCCCGATCCCAACTGCGTTTTGCCACTAGCATCAGTTGCCTGTGGTGAAACTGAAAGCACCTAAAGTGCTTTTCCTGGGACAAAACCAAAGAGAGAAGCAGCACACAGTGCCAGTTTGCCCCATGTGCTCAGTGTGTTGCAAAATCCGTGTAGTCTCACTGTAGCCCCCCCCCGGGCTGGCAGGGCAGTGCTGGGGTCAGGTAGCAGCTTTTGTCGGTTCTTGGCAAGATGCTAAAGCAACCTGGCTGAGCTGTGGTTGGAGAAGGTGTGATCTCTGCAGAAATACAGTGTTGTGTGCAAATATGGTGCGAGCTATTAACAGCTCAGTGCATTTCTCATCTGCATTTCCTGACAGTAAACAGAAGTGACTTACTGAGACAATTAGAGTGGGATGGAGTAATTCAGCGTGACTGAATGCCACATTGCAGACATCATTTGTTAATGAAGGGGAAGTAGGATATGGAAAGGGAAGGATCTGAAGAGCTTTTACCCCAGAGTGAAAAAAAATGTCCCCCTCCCCTCAAGGCCAGCTGTTTGGCAGTGCCTCCAAATGTCCATACATTGACTCTCCTCTCCCTCTTTATCAGCAAAGACACAAGTAAGAAGCAGCTAGTTGTCCTTGGCCTTCACATCCTTAGTGGTTTGAATATGTGGGTTCAGTTCCTTGTCTCTCTTTTCTGTAAGAGTCTTGACAAAGCATCTCCTCTCAAAGGGCTGCCTCTCAATCAGGAGGAAGGTAGAGGAATTGCTTTCTGCCTCCCGTCCTCCTTTTTCTGTATTTTTTTCAGGATTACTGAAGTGTTCTACTGTCCATGTACCCAGCACAGTCTGGATATTTTACTTTAAGAACAATGACTGGAGAAGAGATGGACACTGCCCCTGGAGCAGAGGCCAGTGTCCAGGGCTCATCTCTCAGACAAGTGCTCTAATCATTAGGCACCTTGTCAGGCTCGTACTTCTGGCTCTTCAGCATTTGTATTTTTGGCTGCCAAATGGCTCACTCTGCGTGCATGTGACTCTGATGCACTCCTGAGGCCTGACAGCTCTGGGGTTGCAGCTTTTAGGGTAAAGGGGAGATCAAATTTGCGTCCCTCTCCCTGCTGCCTCCCACAGGATTGTTTCCCTCTCAAATGGGCCTCCCTGCTGCACAGGCCCGTAGGGCCTCAGTCCTTGCACTGAGGTGGGCATAAGAGCACTTCATGGAGGGTGGTGAGGATGGACCAGGTCCTTGTGGAAGGCAGGTGGGGAGCCTTTCCCTCAGGGGCCACCCTTGGGGAGAAATCGTAGAATCCTAGAATCCTACAATCATTAAGGTTGGAAGAGACCTTCAGGATCATCGGGTCCAACCACCCCCCTACCACCAATGTCACCACTAAACCATGTCCCTAAGCACCACGTCCAGCCTTTCCTTGAACACCCCCAGGGACGGTGACGCCACCACCTCCCTGGGCAACCCGTCCCAATGCCTGACTGCTCTTTCTGAGGAGAAATGTCTCCTCATTTCCTACCTGAACCTCCCCTGGTGCAACTTGAGGCCGTTCCCTCTAGTCCTATCACTAAAGTGATAGTGGCTCCTAGAGCCTGGGGAATCTTCTGGGTGAGGCAGAGGTGAGGCTCTGTACCCACTCAGCAAGGTTTTGTGGGTCACTGTGTTGGACCTGAGCTCTTGCAGACTCTAAGTCTGCTTACAGGCATATCGGTGTGAATCACAGCTTTTGTCTTCCTTCAGAGGAGGTGCTCCTTGTCCTTCTGCATGAGGGGATGAGCTTGCAAATGTAGCAGCAAACTCCTTGAAAGGCATGAAGAGAGAAATACAAATCAAAAGAGACTCCCAAAAGAGACATTGCTTGAAAATATTGGGCTGTTGAAACTGGTCTTCTGTATTCTGCGGGCCTAACTCGCACCTGCTAATGCCATGGGTGAAATGGGAGAAGGGCACAGGTCCAAGCATTAGGAAGAAAGGTACACGAGGGCATGAGAATAAAAAGAAAATTCTCGCATCTCCACGAGACTGAGAGGAATAATTTCAGTGGCTCCAGGGAATGCTGGTGTATGTCCATGTGAGCAGGGAGCTATGACCATCAGCTGCGGCGCTGGCCGATTGGCATCTGCAGTAGCCAGGAAGGCTGACCGGCATGTAACCTGTTTGACTCAATGTCTGGAGGCCAGGAAGGACACAAGCTTCCTTGTGTGATGCTTCATTATTTTGGGCTTTGCACAAACCAACTTTTCAGCAGACATAAACACTCAAGAGAAGCAGATGCAAACTTTTCAGACTCCCTTCTGCTTTTGGTTACCTCCCCACTGTGGCGTGATGGGGAAGGACCAAGAGAGGTTGCAGGGATATGTGATTGATCGGTGTTTTCTGTAACTACTCCTCTTCTGTAAATCACTTATCTGTCCCCCAGTTATTTCTGATATCTCCTTGCAACTAGCTCATCCGAGAACACAGTTGGTTTGGGACTGCTAATACAGCACAGTCTTTGTCCAGGAGCAGCTGATAATGTATTCATGTTGGACTAAGATCTTCCAGAAAAGAGATAACATTTGCAGATGGTTTGGGCTGACTCCTTTGGCTTCAGCTTTTATATTGATAGATGAAAGCAGTACATACGACCAAGCTATGGAAAGCTTTAAAAAATGTCCTCCTTTACCGTGCTTTTTTAACGGTTCCTGCACTGATAGCTTCTCTTGTCTCTTGTGTGACAACAGTAGACATTGATCTTGTTCCTCAGCCTTCCTTGTACTTTTTCTGCATGGGGACACTCTGTGCCCTCCATCATCCTCTTCTCAGCAGTATACTCCGTGGAGATCAAGGCAGCCCTTCCAGCTACAGGTTTTCAATCTTTTTTTCCTCCCACACAACTCACTTTTTTTTTCCAGTGGATTCACTTTGCCAGATAACGGTTTCCAAAGAATACATTCTAAATTTCCAATATTTAACATCAGATTTTCTAGTCTTGGAAACACTATGTCATTGCCAACCCAAAGTTTAGGGATTGATTGCACAAGCAGAGTAGCTAGCTGGTCTGAAGGGATAATAACATACGAGCCAAGCAGTGGTGAGCAGTTGGCAGGTGATGAGGAACAAGAGGATGATCCTTCCACTTGCACTGCCATAACCAAAGGACACTGGGAGTGGAGCAGAATCACCTGCTTATGGACCATCTGCATGGCCCACATCTGCATCTGAGATGCTCAGCCTGGGCTTCCTTTCTGGTCAAGGATCCGCTGTAGCCATAGATTTAGGCTGTGATTTCTCTCATGCTAAAGTTTATTTCTGAATAGGACAGAAAGTTTGTGTTCCAAAAGTTTGTTTTTGTTGTTGTTTTTTTCTTTTCCCCATTGCTTATAAAGGGAGCAAGGTTTAGGTATTTTGACTGAGCTGAATCCCTCTAAACATGACAGCATCCTTTACAATAAAGGTGTAAACTGTGCAGTGCTGCCTAAGGCACAATCCCTGTCATTTGCCCAATGTGCTAGTTAACAAGTAAACTCAGCAGAAAGGCTCTCCACCAGCAGCCTAGCTTCAAGGGAATTGCAGCCCTTTTCTTCGAAAGATAGTTTTAGCACTCAAAACCATAAACTTTCACTCTAAAATAAGTTGGGTAGATAATATAATTCCACAGCAGCCCATCCCATCCCATCCCAACCCAAGCCTCTCCTCTCCTCCCCTCCCCTCTGTCTGTTCCACTGTTGGCCTTTACCAAGTGAAAATAAGACCACACAAAGGTAATTGCTCATCGTCAGAGAGGAGCTTTGCCAACTCCAGGAAGGGTCTCACAGCATGTTCTTGTATAGACAGCAAATCAGCAAAGTGTTTGACCACCCCAACACATGGTGGGAATTTAAAGCAAATGTCAAGTGTTGGTTTTGGACAGTCGCTAATTTTTGGAAATTGTAGGTTTTTTTGCTGAGTGTGTGTGTTTTTTCCCCACAGCTGAGCAATATCTGGACTGCCCTGGAGAAAAAGGGAGATTTTAAAACTCCGCTGAGCATCCAATGAATTTTGGGTGATCCCAGGGCAGCAATGCTAAAAATGTGCAGGGTGGATATTGAGTTGTGTATTTTGCAGTGTTAGATTTGAATTAATTGGGCACTGTAACAGTGAAATTGAACCAATTTAAATGAAGGAACAGATAAAATCTTTTTCTTTTGGGGGGTAAATTTCTCAAGTTTCTCTCACTCAGCTAAATAGTAGGGATATTTTACACTCACATATGGTTTTAATAAGGCTCTTTGAAGACAAGCACGAACGAAATCAGTCTCAAGCCTCCATGAGACAGGAATTAATTTTTACCCATAATTTTCAGTTTGAAATAGGAATAAGTTAAAACCAACTTTCTTCATATTCCAGTGATTATATCTGGTTTTAGGCATGCGTGTTACTGAAGATGTCTGGATATCTCTGTGGTGGTTTTACTCAGCTGGGCTGCTGAGCTCCCCTACAACTGCTCTCACTTCCCTTCCTCTAAGGGAAAGAGGGTAGATGAAAAGGGCTCAAAGGCTGAGACAGAGACAGGGAGATCACTCAGCAATTATCATCACTGGCAAAACAGACTCAGCATAGGGAGATTAATGTAATTTATTAACTATTACTAATAAGCTAGAGTGATGAGAAACAAACAAAACCAAACTAAAACCACCTTCCCTCCATCCACTCTCTCCTCTCTCTTCCGCCCAAGAGGTGCAGGGGAATGGGGACTGGAGGCTGCGGTCAGTCCCTGTTGCTTCATCCCTGCTGCTCCCTCACGGTCCCTCTCTGCACCTGCTCCACGCGGGGTCCCTCCCACGGGATGCCGTCCTTCCCAAACTGAGCCTGCGGGGGCTGCCCACAGGCAGCAGCTCTTCAAGACCTGCTCCCACACGGCTCCGTACCACGGGGTCCATCCCCCAGGAGCAAACTGCTCCAGCACGGGTCCCCCACGGGCGGCGGCTCCCCCCAGACCCCCTGCTCCTGCGTGGGCTCCTCTCCACGGGCTGCAGCTCCGGCCCGGGGCCTGCTCCTGCGGGGGCTCTCCATGGGCCGCAGCCTCCTCCAGGCCACATCCACCTGCTCCACCGGGGGCTCCTCCACGGGCTGCAGCGTGGAGATCTGCTCCGTGTGGGACCCATGGGCTGCAGGGGGACAGCCTGCTCCACCAGGGGCCTCTCCACAGGCCGCAGGGGAATTGTGCTGTGTGCCTGGAGCACCTCCTGCCCTCCTGCTGCACTCACCTTGGGGGCTGCAGGGCTGGGTCTCACTCCTTGCTCTCCCAGCTGCTGTTGTGCAGTAGGTTTTTTTTTTCCCTTCCTTAAATCTGCTTTCCCAGAGGCACAAACAACATCATTTATTGGCTCGGCTCCGGCCAGCGGTGGGTCCCTTTGGAGCCGGTTGAAACTGGCCCTTATCTAACATGGGGCAGCTGCTGGATTCTTCTCACAGAGGCCACCACTGCAGCCCGCCCAGTACCAAACCCTTGCCACATAAACCCAATACAATCTCTCAGGTGTGCTACGTTTTGTGTGTGTGCCCTGAGATGAATGTTACTGGTAGATGTTTGCAAAATGTTAACTGGTCTGTCAACCCCCAAGGAAAATCTAATCGGATGTTCTCAGTTAGAGACTCCAACACCATTTGTAAACAGTTTTTCCATCTAGTGTATGTAAGTGCCATCCCTATTTAGGTGTTAAGTTTCTCAGCATCAAATCTGATTAAGCAGTTTCTGCCCTTTCCTCTCAGACCTTTGTAGATGTATTAAGTTGCCCATCAACTCCCGAAAGACAAAAGGAGGCTGTGTATGCTGCTGGGAGAGCTGAGTTTCTGAGCTTGCCCACTTTCAGCAGAGTTGGAGGGCACCCGCAATGCCCTCAGAGCAGAGTAGGGCTGCCTCAGTTACATACATTTGCTTCACGTACTTTGTTGAATGCACCACTCTTTCTGGACTGCCTTGCGTGTGCACATGGCAAACTTGGTGTGCCTTCAGGGCTCGTTTCCACTAACTGAGAGTCAGAGATGGAAATGGGAGGGTTTGAAAGCTGCGTATTGCTTGCTTACAGCAACGAGGATCAAGTCTGCCTTTGGCAGGGGTGTGGACGGATCATGGGTGACACCAAACTGCTCTGAAGCAGTTTTTACTAGCGTGACTGAGAAGAGTATATGGGATTTTAAATTTTACCTTCTCGCTTTTTGCAAACTGAAGAATGGCCACTTTAGTCCCTCTCATCTCCCTGTGGGCTGTTAGAATTCTTCGTTTCCAGTTCTGAGACTAAAATAGCCAAAGGTTATTTGATTGATGGGGTGAGGTCCTGTTGGTCATGATCCTTGTGTCTTTCAAGTGCTTATTGATTACATGGCATCTAATACTATGCCCAAGAGAAATCTTAGTTGCATCTAAAAAGCCAAAAGCACCCAAGCATTTACCAGAGGAGGATTAGTGTTTTGTCTGCTCTGTGTTTATAGAGGGGTGAGAAAAGCACAAACAGATGAAGCCACAAAAGCAATCAGTGATTTCTGGTGTCCTTTTTCAAAAGCATGGAAAGGAGCATGGATTTGAGGAACCGTTAGCTCCTGTCTCTGAATATCAGTGTCACAGGTTGGACACTTAGA
Organism: Cygnus olor; assembly: GCF_009769625.2. NCBI lineage: Eukaryota > Metazoa > Chordata > Aves > Anseriformes > Anatidae > Cygnus > Cygnus olor. The sequence goes on along the minus strand of NC_049170.1, from coordinate 5,351,369 downwards.
AATGATGGTCTCAGAGATAAATCCAGGTCCAGATTTACAGGGGAAAGTGGACAGACCTACTGGGTTACTTGCCCCTGTTCATGGGGAGGCATAGCTCCACTCCCCCCACTCACAGACAGGGGCAGAGGTCAAGGCAGGGATGCTCCAAGGACTGGAGCCAGCCTTGACAGTGACTGATAAGTCATAAACATGGTATCACAGCATGGCATCCATGCATATTCTGATTCTTTGTTAAATAAAGGACGTGGGAACAGAACAAAGGAGAGGTGTTGGGGGTTTTGTTTGTTTGTTTTCTTGCTATTTCTGCTCCTTTTTGTTTGAGCTTTCTGTAGCAACAAAGTTTGTGGAAGGCAGAAAAGAGAAGGGAATCCTCCAGCTGTGGGAGGGAGAGGTTGCAGGAAAAGGAAAAAGAGTAATTTCTGAATATCCATCATCAAATAGAGATAAGGATGACTGAACCCCTGCTGACAGCAGGCTCTGCTTTCTTTCCACAGTCTCCATTGAAGATATTCGGGATGTGAGGTCAGGCCATAAAACAGAAGGTATGGAAAAATACGCCAAGGATGTACCAGAGTATCGCTGCTTTTCCATCGTCTTCAAAGACCAACGGAAAAACCTGGACCTCATTGCGAGTTCAGAGGATGATGCCAACCACTGGGTCTGCGGCCTTGGGAAAATCATAGCCCACAGCAACTCCATGAACCAGAAACAGAAACTCCAACAGTATCCTTTGCCTTGTAAAGTGATTAATCACACACAAAGAAGCACTTGTCCTTCTCAGTGGGTGGAGATAGTAGACTAGCCCCCTTTTTTCCTATTGGCCCTGGGCATCGAGTTTTCTCTCACATTGATTTTGCACCCAGGCAAATCCCTGGTTTCCAGTGCTTTTTCTCCTTTCCTACAAGCAAGAGTGGATTCAGGCTTCACATAGTTCCATAAGTAAAGAATTGCCCCTTTTAGGGAGCTCCAGATAAAACAATCATTATCTTGTATTTTTCAGGGGTCTGTTTCACTTGCACTGCAGTAAACTCCAGGACAGGCACTTCTTGGCAAGGCATGAAAAGCCCGTACTGTTTATCATGTTTCTCAGTAATACAAGGCAAGGGAACTGATTCTTCTCTTCTCTCTGCCAAGTTTACTGTAGGGTAGCTCCTCTGACTTTAGTGAAACTACTCCTTATTTGCCTCAGCATGGGAGGAAGTTTTGCCCTGAACAAGTTTGCAGTTGCTCTAGAGACAATGCAGACACAGAAGGGAAAAGGAGCAAAGCAGGAAAGAAGAGTAAATTAGCTGTGAGAAGGAGAGTGAGATGGTTATTGGGTGAAATCCTGTCATTGCTGAATTCTCAGGGAATTTTTCTCAGGGCCAAGTTTCACTCAGTAAGTTGCTTTGTGACCACCCTGTATCCTTGTAAAAGCAGACTATCTGTGGGTGTAGTTTTTGCTTGATTTTCTACAATCCCTGTGCACCTGAGGCCATGGCCATAACATATGAACCTGTTGGCCAATTTCACCCTGATTTGACAGAGCAGTAGGTGTCATAAAGTATCAAGTTCCTTTGAGCTCTACAAAAATAGGCATCCCGCTATCAGAGAGGAAAACAGATAGTGCTTGCAGTGAGGGGAGGCTGCGTGAGCTTCATGCCTGGTTCAGCATCAAAGAATTTGTGCAGAGGAAGGGAGATGTGAAGTCCTCAGCTGGGGAAAATCACAAAACTGGAGTCTGAGCCTGAGCAGGCCCCAGGGAGTCTTGCCCTCAGTCAAGGCTTCACTCCATGCGGGTTCCCTGCTGGGTAATAATGTACTGATGATGAAGGAAATGGCACATAAATGCTGAGCTTTCATCAGGCTTTACTCTTCTGTGGGTTCTCTGAAGCCTAATAAGCACTTGCACAGCCATAGTGCAGCTTCTTTAAAGGAATCAGATTCCATTAGTTCTGATGTGCATACGATGGTGTGTTTATCTCTTGCGCTATGAGTATCTTTTCAGGTGTTTTTTCAAGCTCTAGTCTCTAAGGTTATTCCTCAGTTGTGCCAGCAGCTGTGTGTCCATGGTGGCAGGAAGCAGTCCCTAGGCAAGTTGAAATCTTGCAGCTCCAGTGCTGATGGAAATGGTACAGCCTGGCAGTTTTCCTTTTGAATGTGAAGGCTGCCTCCACCCCATGGTGTGTGGGGGAAATCTGGAGTACAGAAACTTATCCCTGGAGCATGTCAAAATTGACTATAATGCTGAAAATCTTCCCCGTAAGAAGAGACCAGCTCACTAATGGGGGGTGGGGGGTGGGGGTGGTGGGGCGGGGTAAATAACAATGACATTTGCAAGGGAAGAAAGCTGTAAATTTCCAGCATGGAAAAGTGCCTCTCTGTCTTTGGAAAGCAGAATCAGAGCTAAATGGGGTTGGTAGGCAAGCCATATTTCTGGAAGAGTAATTACTGTGCAGTGCTGGCTTCCAATCTGGGATTGTCTCAGGCCATTTAACGTAACCTGGAATTACAGAACAGCATGATTTCTCATTTGAAATTTGATGATGTTTAATTAAAGCCTGGGATTTTAAATTTAGTCTGTCTTCACTGGGTTTGCTTGGCAGCGTGGGCTTACTCAGATCTTGCTTAAACCTCAGAAGTGTTCTCTGCATCTGTGAGCACAGAAGGGGAAGAGTCAGTTGTGGAGGAGAAGTGTTGGGTCCCCTGCCTGTCCCCCATCACTGGAGAGCTGCCTTGCTGTGGGTCTTTTCCAGCCTTTGAAACCTTGCAAAGCAAATAAGAGATCAGCTAGATTTTGAAAACAAGTATTGAGAGCAAAGAACATGCTAGTTTCAGGTGGGATTTGTTATAACTGTGGTAGCAAGGGACTGGAATTAGTGTCTTATGTGTCCTCTCCAGTCCTATATACTTACAAGATAAAACCTCCTCATGCTTGAAGAGTATTTCAGATGTTCTTCTGCATACAGTAGTGTTTTATTAAGCCTCAGATTTCGCCCTCAACAAGTTGGCATAGGTTGTTAAGCTAATATTGCAGGTATGTGTGCAAGGATGACTTTAGACCAGAAAATACAGGGGACTTTTCATTCGAGTAGTGTGGCAATGCCTGCTTCAATTCTGGAATGTATATATGAGCTTTTCTTCTGGTTGGGAATCACTTACCAGAAGTTTTGCAGCATTTCTGTTCCAAGCACATTCATGGGATATCTGCCAGATAGTTTCAGTCATCCCTCTTTGGTTTCACGTAGAAAGCTGGTAGTCCTGAAGCTGGCAGATACTTTAAAAACAAGAGGCAGGAAGCAGGCACTCTGGAGGTATACAGGAATGGGAACAGCTTCTTTCTAGTCTGCCCAGGCCCAAATAGGCTGTGTAAGGTGAAAGGAAGACCCACAACCAGGGCAGCAAAACGGCGTTTGTATCAGACAAGAAGAATTTCAGTTTAAGTGCTTAGTTCACCCAGCTCCTCTAAGCTCTCTCAAACCCAAGGGGATCCAGAAGCGTGAGGAGTTTGGGTCTTTCTGAAACTGAATGCTGCTTGCTGAAATAACAGGCTGAGGCTCCCGTCGTCTGTAGTCTCAGTTTTCTCTCTTTGTTGCTCACCCTCGTGGTGAGAGGGCCTGCTGTGTGCCTCTGCTCTTCATGGGCCCTCTGATTTCCATCCCGCGTTGCTCAGCCTTTCTGGGAGCAATAGCAGAGAAAAGCATCCTCCATTTGCAGTCAGACCCAGGCATATTCTTTTTTGGATCCCTTTTACTGCTCACATACTGCTTTTCAGAGTGGACTTTGGATATGTGCATGAGCTTTGGGTGCTCATGATCAGGGAAAATGACCACAGACTTGTAAAAACGGGTGGTTTTCTTTTGCAGCGGCTAGAGCAAACAGCGTAGTTCCTACACGGAATTAGTAGCCACCCCTGCTGCCCACGTCTGGCTACGACAAATTGGCTTTCCTCTTGGCTCCCTAGAGGTGTGCATTACTCCTGGCCTTTTAGGGGAGCTAAAGGTGGTGCAGGGGTTGGGTGGGAATGGGTTGCCCTGCTGTTGGCACCGCACTGACATACTGAGCAGATAGATGCTCTTAGAGCACAGTTGGTGTTCTCCACCCTGGGGAGGATGATGGTGTGCTCCCAGCAGAGCATCCCTGGGGGAACTCCCATAGGAGCTTCATGTCTCAAACTTGGTTTTATGGAGAACTGGTCTCAGCCAGAGCCTGGTTGAGGGCCCTGGAGTATCCTTGGGAGCCAGAGCAAACGTAGCCTCTCTTTATTTTCATTTCCATGTGTATAAAAGAGGAATATTAATATTACCGGGCTAAGAGGGATGCAGCATGAGGTCATGGTTTAGCACCTGCCAAGATTTTTAAAGACAGAAAGTTCAGCTTTCCATGAGACCAACAACACTAACAAACAGTTTACACATGTTTCTGAGTGTCTGGAAATATTTGAGTGGTAGCTCTGGTGAATACCCTCTTTCAGGGTTATGTCTATAGCCCTTAAAAGCTGTCAGTTAGCACCTCTTTTTGGAGGTGATTTTGAAAGGACCAGATAAAATGTTATCGCACTATATGCCCCAGCTGGTATTTGCTAATTCTGAAGTTTACTCTGTTTAACATCCAGATTGAGCATTTTTTATTTTTTTTTTTGAATGAGTTTGAAGCAATGCTTCCTATGCAAGACATAGATGGTTAGATTCATGGAGATCTAATTGTTACTTACCATCTCTTCCATCATTTTTCTGTTGAAAAATAGGAGATTCTTCTGGGTGACCTTTGTCATTTGACAGTTAAAGCAAATTAAACAATAAAACAAAGCAATAAAGCTGTTTGATGCAAAAAACGTTAAAACAAAACAAAACAAACAAAAAGAAAATCCAAAAAACTCCAAGGTGTGTCAACTGTCCAACATTATTTTCCCAAGGGACTAAAAGAACATGGGAGACCCAGTTCAAATTAACTTGTGTCACATTAAGAAGCTCATTTTTTATAGTAATTTCTTTAGATCCATAAATATACTAAAGTTATTATAAATGAAGCTTTTAAGAACTACTATCACAGTAGGATACAGGAATGGACCTCGTGTATTTTATTGAGGAAAGCCAAGATCCATAAAGTTTGTATTGATTTTGATTTTTGCTTACAACAAAGTTCTTTAAGACTATTTAGGAAGAAATCCCTACATAAATACAGAAGCTGAAGGTGAGTAAGAAGATAAATACTAACATTTCTTTTGGAGAATCCCTGTTCAGTGTTCAGCTTGATACACTGAATATCAATCAAATCCCTAATGATTAGTTTCCTGTACTTGGGAGCTCTTTTACTCCCTCCTCTCTCCCCTCTTAACACTCTGGAGCAGAATGAACTTTCTTTTGCAAAAGAGAGATCGGACTGTTTTGTGATGTGGCTGTGACGAGAAACTCCTACATACTAAATAGAGCTGATCCAGCCTTGGCCAGGTGGTTAAAAGCTTTCCCCAGGTCATGATAGCTTGTATTACAGAGCATTTTGTTTCTGCCAAAGCACCGTTGTGCCCTTTCAGAGCAGAAGGTGAGATGATGCAAGCTGTTCAGTGGGAGCATGCTGATTTACAGCAGCATGGAGAGGTGGTTCAGAGTCCTTAGAAGAAATTTCCCTCCTTACCCCCAGGGTCTACAGAGGGGTGGGTGGTGTTTAGACAATGTATTGATCTGGAAAGATTTCCTTACATCATCCTGCAGTTGGATTCATACCTGCCTGCGGAAAGCTGATAAGAACAAAGACAACAAGATGAGCTTGAAAGAGCTCAAGAACTTCCTAAAAGAAGTGAACATTGAAGTTGATGACTATCATGCCAAGGAGATTTTCCAGGTAACAAGTGCAAGCAGATAAAGTACTTGCTGTTGGCTGAGGACAAGGTCTCCTGCTGCTTTCAGCTTTGGTTGGAGAACTAAGCTAAAGTGAACTCAGCATCTTTTCTTGTACTAAGGAAGGACTTGGGGGCTTTGGTGCTCAACAGATTCCTACAAACAACCGAGTTATGGCAGCATAGTGCTTTTGGTGTAGTTATGCTAAAGTGTTCTTTCTTTACCATTGATACCAATTTTACCTGGGTTCAGAGAAGATGAGACATGAACATGGATAGTGAGAGAAAAAGGAAAAAGCAGATTGAGTCCCAGGCGTTTCAGAAGTTCTGTGTGCCATGACCACATATCAATGCCTAAGCCTACCTGAAATCAGTTTGGTTAAAATTATGAATCCTTTACCTTCTCAGGGAAGGAGGACTTGTGACTTGCGTAAACAAAAAGAAAGTGCAAATTGGGAATAAAAAACAAAATGGTGATAGATACCTGACATTGCACCTAGACCTGGAGCATTCTGGTTGCTCTAATAGCCCAAGGTACATTCAATCCACCTGGGACATAAACTTCTGTCTCAAGATTGAGCTGCTGGCTGAGCCTATCTGAAGATAAGAAAGGGATGAAAAATTCTAAGTTGTTTTTAGAGTCTCTCTGAATGAGCTTTCCTGTTGAGGCAAGATAAAACATCTGGATGATTTCCAGACTTCCATCCTGTCTGAAGAAGTATTTGAATTCATGGGTGGGCAGTTTCAGAAATGCTGTTTCTGATCAGTGGTAAATATGTGGGTGGTTGCAGGTACAGGCAGTAATTGTTCTGCTCCTTCCTGTAAGCAGATAACAGGGGAGGTTGGCAAGGTCTTGCTAGGACCTTCCTCCAGAGGAGGAGTTTTCTAATTCTTACTTTATGGAGGTCTCTCTCTTTGGTAGCTCTGCAGGACCGAGGGGAAGGTGGGCAGCAGATCTTTAAAAATTTAATCTTGCAAAATCCACCGGATAGGCTGCTTGCTGTGGCTGGCATATCCTATGCTTTGTTCCCTGTTCAGGAAAACCCTGGAAGAATAGCAATAAGGCTGGAATTCCTCTGGCTGAGTTAGAAGTCTCCAGTGCAGGCACCTACATTGGAAGTAATCACCAATTCCTACACTGCCTTTGCAGTCTGCATAGATCAAGCCAGTAATGGAGACCAGGTGTGATTCACCTCATCCTAAAGGAGACATCTCACATGCATTAGATGAATCAGTCCCTAAATCTTCAAACACCAAACATCTGAAAAGACACCTTTTATCTTTAGAGGCACGGTCTCCTTTTCATTCAATGAACCTCTTTTAGTTAGAAGGGAGCAGTTGGAGTGGAAACTTGACGAAGTTCAATTCTCTTTTTGCTTAAGGACTCCAAGTAGTAACTAAGCCCTGATTTATCCCATCTAAATCCAGGCTGCTAGTTGAAGTGCCCTCATTAGACATGTAATTGTTATAAGCTTCCTGTATAGCCAGCGGAAAGAGAGGAGGTTAATTAACCTTCTGAATTAACCTTCGGGAGGTTAATTCAGATCTCTTGTGGGGTGAATTGCCTCTAGGGAGAGTCTGTCTCACTCCGTTTGACCACTGAGTTATCCTAAAGCAATTACGTATTCATTTTACATATTACCTAAATATAGATGGATTGAGAGACATTACAGAGTATTAAAATGGTGATCTTCTTTTCTGTCTTTGTGAGTTTTTCTTCATTTAGTCACAGGAAGGAAGGGTGACCAAGGATTTAAGAGAGAGCTACAGGGCACGCTCTCACATTTTTCTTGCTTTTTGTCACATAACTCTGTGTCCGTGTCTAGGTTTTAGACACACCTAAGTAAGACGTATGCAATGCAGCCAGAAACTGTGCAAATCCTGTAATTGCTCACTTCATTTCAACCTGGATGTTCATTCTGGTGCATCAGAGAGGTTCAGACTCTTTCTGACAAACAAAGGTTCATTCAGGACTCGTGGTTCATGGTCCATACAAGTGAGCTAAAATACAGCCTTTGGTGTTGAGAGTGTCTCTCTAATATGGAGCTGTTGTAGCCCAAGCAGAAAGAGCCCAGTTTTACACCACATATCTGATCCATCCTGGAATCTGACTATGATGCCAACCAATGCTATTGTGCTATGTTCATCACAACCTTTAATGGCTACTAATGAACAAATTTCCCAAGGGACATTAGTTATAATGCTAGCTTCCTAGGAGTCATATCATGTTAATTTCCATGTTTTGTCTTAAAGAAAAGAATGCCTATCATTCAAAGCATTACTATAGTCTGTACCAGTTGGTTTCCCTCTTTACACTCCTTTTTCAACTGCTAAATGTCATGCTCAGCTTAGCTTGTGAAATCTGCCAAAGCCACAGGACAGGATCATATGGAGACGGAAGGCAGCAAGGAAAAGATGTTTCCTGGACAGCTCAAACTCATTTTGAAGGTGTCTCTAGTATTGAGCATTTAATGGGTTGTTCTATCCCTGAGATTAGCCCATGGCTTTTAACTAGTAGATTCTGAAATCAGAACAAGTTGAACTTTTTGTTCTTGATTCAGTTTGTGAAATACAATGCATCAAGATTGTTTTGTTTGGTATTATAAGTGTGCCACAAACTGCAAGTGAAGGGCTCCAGAGGAGGCATTGCATGGGGAGAAACAGCCTGTCATTATCATCTTGCTTGGAGAGCTGCCAAAGCTGCTGTGGCCATCGCTGAGATCATTAGAAGGGTTAGGCTGAAATTAGTATGATGACTGGTAAAACTGAGACATTCATTTTGCTCATAAAAGCCAGGACAATAGCTCTATCTGTCATAAGAGATCAAAGGTCAAAAGCAATTAAATTCCTCTGGTTTGACAAGTTGCCCCATGTCAGCTAAGTCACAGCAACTGACAGCAAGTTGTCCATCTCAAGGGTGAGGTGAAATGCACTCCTACCTCCTCTGAGTGGTGTGGAGCACATGCTGTATGCCTAGTTCAGATCCGAAGAAGAAAAGTTTTTAGGCCAAAAACGAAGTAAGTCAATCCGTGTCCTGCAAGCACTTTATGTCCTGTTGGAGGTTTGGCATCCATGCCAAAAGTTAGGTTTTTCAGACTTACCTGAAATGTAGGATGTCAGTAGGCTGTATGAGATGAGGGCACCACTCCTGAGGGGCTGCTAGCTTGCCGTCCTGAGAGAGCAGGAATCACTGTAATAGTAAGACATTAACTTAAAGTGGGTCGACTGCTGAAATTTCTGGCAAAGAACACTCTGAAGAAGTATAACGCTCCCTGCCATAAGTGGTTCCTCTGAGATAGGCTCCTGCTTTCCATTGCAGCTTGTTTTTCTCAGTCATATTTACTGCAGAGGTGTACATCCCAGAGATAACTGGAGAACAGTTGTTCACCTCTCTGTGAGGAATTCTGCTAGGAAAAAACAACAAAATTCCTATCAGGATTTGCCACAGAAAAAAAAAAAATCTGATGAAAAATTGAACCTGGGAATATTTTAAATAAACTGGTAATATTTATTGTTGGAAAAGATGTTGTCCTTCATGGAGACACTAACTTGCATATCTTAAACTGCTGATCTTCTGCGATCAGCCAAGTCCTTGACTGTGTTGTCCTATCAGAGCTGTTACCTAGTAAAAAATTTCAAACCATAGAGAAGCATGGGAGTGTGAAGAATTTGAATTACAGTTCCTTGAAAAGCTGAGACCTGATTTGAAATTTTGTGGAGATTTTGCTACTTGGTGATTTTTGCAGAAGAACAGATAATTTCCATGGAAAGAGTTTTATTTTATTTATTTTTTCCCCATACATAAAGCACGTATTTAGCAGGATTTATTTAAGTCAGTTTTGATGCTCTTTTTGCAACCAGCCCCACTAAATAGCCTTGACAGTCTCTCGAGGCCTAAGTTCAGACCTACTAGGATCAAGGGGAAGGTCTTTTTCACTTATGAGATTTTAGGCCAGGGTTTCTATCAATTTAAGATGCATTGAGTTAATTGTTTCCCTATATTCCTCCAAGGAATCTCAAGAGGTACATTTCTTTTGACCCTTGATTTACACTTAAATTGTAAAGAGCTTTCCTTTTAACTCGTGTTTTGCACAGCACATAGTTCTGTGGAGCCTGGTGCTCTTCAGCATACAGATAATATGAGTAAAAAATAGTGATTGTAACCATTATGTGACTGTTGGCCTTGTCAATGAGAACCATTGACCACACTTCTCATTCACTGGCCAGTAACCGTTTCCAATTATTTTGTGTTCTGCGTTGTGTAGCCCTGGTGCAGATTACGGCTGGCATATGCCAGAAGGAAAGAAGGTTTTCACTCCTTCTCCCCTCTACGTTTACAGCACTGTGACAAGTCCAAAACAGAGGCTCTGGAGGATGATGAGATAGAGGAATTTTACAAGATACTGACAGAGAGAAAGGAAATAGACAAGATCTTCCAAAAGTACTCAGATGCGGAAGGGCTCATGTCCTGCCAGAACCTAGTGAGGTTCCTCTATGAGACACAACAAGAAGAAGATGCTGTTGTTGCTGCCCCTCCCTTAATTCAGAGATATGAGCCCAGCGAAATAGGTAGGTTGGAAACCCTGGTTGGCTTGGGTCATAATCTTGCTATCTTGATGAACTCTGAATTGCTTTGCTGTTGTTTTCTTCTGCAGCCATGTGTTGTTTTCTCCTTGAAACTGTTTTCTAGGGAACGTTAGCAGCTTTAGCAGAGGAGGGGACAGGAGAAACTGGGAAATAGTTATGTTCATTTTTGGCTTAGGCACACCAAGCACCTGGAGTGGGGTTGACATGCAGTTGGTTACAAGGCAGTGAAATTCCCATGGGAAAGGCTCTGGTGGCTTGTTCAAATGTCAAGATCTCAGGTGGTTTGCAAGGTTAAAAATGTAGCAATATTTCTGCTCTTCAGGAGCAGGAAGGGAGGCAAATATTTTTGAATGTGAGCACCTGAAAAGCTGTAAGTTGGTGAGATCTTTGAGTAGAGGGCAAGCAAGGTGACAGTTGTTTAGGAGAGCAATCACAGAACTGTCTTTCTGCTCAGAAATTAAGCAAAACACCAGACTGCAGCACTTCAGAGGACATGTTCAAGAAACCAGTGCTGGATCACAGGCTGCCTCTGTGCTGTCCTGGTATACCTTCAGGAGAGGGATGATGCTTTGCAGATTGAAAATAGGACAGAAATCTATCTCAGTCCTTCAAGATGGAGAGATATTAATTCTCCCCCAAATTTGCATTATTTTTCATTTACTCTGTGCAAATCTTGTAGTCATTGGATAATCTAGGCAGGATTTATCTGGCCATGTTTAGACATCTGACAATGTCTGTGTTGGCATGAAAGAGGCTTGAAGTGCTCAAATGGAGATTTTTGTACTCTTGATTTTTGTAGCAGGTGATGTAAGTGCTGTCTTTGGCACTTTTAGGTCTTATCAAGGACAGTAAGTGCTGTAATAGCCTGCTTGTGAAGGGGTTTTAAAAGCATTTTCTGACAGAGGAAGCTGTCACCATTACCTGAACAGCATTGATATCTCTACCATTAGCTGAATGCCTAGGGAGCATGTTTTACCTTTGAGATCCCCTGGAGATCAGCAGGCATCATGGTGAAGATGGCACCACTACCTGGTCGTGTCAGATTTTAACGTGGGGTTTCTATCTATTTATCTGGCAGCCAAGAAACGTAACGCCATGACCAAAGATGGTTTCCTGATGTACTTGCTGTCTGATGATGGGAATATATTCAACTCCTCCCACCGTAAAGTTTACCAGGACATGACTCAACCTCTCAGTCACTACTTTGTGTCATCCTCACACAATACCTATCTTATGGAAGACCAGCTTACAGGTCCTAGCAGCACAGAAGCCTACATCAGGTAATGTATGTGTGTGTGTGTTTATGCATGTATGTGTTTACGTGCCTGTGAGGCACTTAGGTTGTGAGGCAACCGAAACCAGGTTGGTCATGGCCCCCTTTTCATTGCACTTTGTCCTGGGTTTCTGCTGAACCCCATGTGGTGTTCTTCTGACTGTAAGATATATAATTACCACATCTGGGGGTAGGGGACTCCCTCCCCAGCTCTTCTGTAGCCCCCTTTAGTCACTGGCAGGTTGCTGTAAAGTCTCCCCTGAGCCTTCTCTTCTCCAGGCTGAACAACCCCAACTCCCTCAGCCTCAATATGGCATGGGATCATGTGTGCAAGGGCTTAGAGGGTGCAAAGACTTCTGGGATAAAGCTGGACAGCTGTGTGGAGACTGGAGGGAGACCAAAATGATGCATACTGTCATGACGTTTGCAAGCCTTACTGCCTTTTGGGAGAATCAGCATAGACTATTCCTTAGAGCCATGCTGGGGTTTATCTTGGAGAAGGCTAGCTGGAGTAATCCAAAAAATATATGGGATGTGAGCTAACACAGTGGTGTGAGTGATCAGGAATCTTCTGCCCGGTCTCTCTAGCAGTTTAGTTGCTCCCACGTCATCCCTGGACAGAACAGTAAGTGTTGCCTGCTTTTGCCTTTAACAAAGACTGCTGTCTGACGTCTCATGGCCAGATGTTTACAGTGGCCTTTATTATCTTGCACAAACACCTTATCTTACTTCTGTTGTCACCTGTGCTTTTATCAAGTGAGACAATGTTTCCTTATAAGCAAGTCAATGACTGTAATTCTGTCTTTGTATATGATTTTTCTGATTCCCAGGGAATAATGTCTATCTTGAGTCACAAGCTTAAAGGAGTAGAGAGTGAAATCTGGCACAAACTAATGAAAGTAGCTGTTTGAATTCCTGTTACAGTATCTTAACATTACAGAATTACATTCTGGCTGTAAAGTAAATAAATCCCATGATTCTTATTGCAATGAGTTAAAGGAGTTGTGTTATCTGAAATGTATAGAGCTATGTAAAAGAAAAAGATCACCTCCCAGACAGGTAAGTCTTTACAGGGGGAACCTCCATTTGAAATGAAATGAAAATAAAAGTATGGATATGTAGAAGGAGTTTCAAATGGGAATTCAATCTGTAGATTCTGTTTGGGAAACTGGCCCTCAGCAGTCTCCCCTGCTGTGATTGAGTTTCCACGTCTCCCTCCCTGAAATCCCTGAGGATCCATCCCTTGTGTCTTATCAGATCTAGAGGAAGAAGGCACATCATCCAGGCTTCATGAACTGTTTTCTAAGGCCGTCTTTCTTCCAGTCTAACTACTCTTGATTTTCCCTTCTCTTTACCATCTTTGGGAAAAGACTCTGGGCACAGACATGAGTGTCCTTTCTCATCTGGCTCTTACTATGTCTCCTTCTTTGGATGGTCCTTACTTTGGACTTTCATGACTTTCTTTCTCAGATCCCAATGTGCTTTCCTTGCTCAACCTTAAGCTGTCTTTGTTGACTCCGAGCTCTCCTGGTCCCATCCTTATTCCATCTGCTTTCCAGTTTTTCCAACCTCCTCTTTTCTCCTTTTCTCCCTGAACTTCCCATCAACCTTCCCAGGCAATACCTGTGGCCGATCCAGTCTCACTTTGAGACAGAGCCAAAGGTTTAAAACCCAACCAGGTCCCTTCTTTGTTTCCAGAGCCCTCACCAAAGGCTGTCGATGTGTGGAGCTGGACTGCTGGGATGGCCCTAACTCGGAACCCATCATTTATCATGGCTACACTCTCACCTCCAAGATCCTCTTCAGCGACGTCATTAAGGCCATCAAGAACTATGCTTTCAAAGTAAGGATGAGAGACCTGGGACCCTCTAAGATTTCTCATATTTCACAGTCCAAGACCAATAGCAGATCTCTGCCCTCCCAGTAGAGAGCATAAAGAAGGAAGACCACTTTAGCTTTCCTCATGGGTAGAAGATGTATCCTTCTGTCTAGGCATCCTTGTTCTGCTTTCTGCAGAGATCCATTCCTGGAAGTTGCTGGTGAGACAAGGCACTGCCTGGGGATGAGTTTAAATCTGTACCAGCATAGCTGGATACTGGACCTCACTGCAATGAAAATAATGTCCAACATCTTGAATATACCTGGTAGAAAATGCAAACGAGTTTTTGATTTGCTTGGTTTTCACATCTCAGGGTCTGTCCCTAGTTTGGAGGAACTTAAGTGTGTGTGCCTTGGAGAGACTAATGCGTAGGACAGTTTCTGCTCAGGTTTAAAAGGAATGAGTAGGTCTGGACTCTGGAATGGCAGTCCTGGGCTAGCAGCCTTTAAAAATCCTTGGGTTTGTCCAGACTGACTGTGCTTTCTGCTATTTTCCTTCAGTGCACTTGACTTGAGAACCAGCCCCAAGTTTCTCTTGGGGCTATTAGGCAGTGGCAAGGCAATGCCTTCAGCACACAAAGTGTCTAGGGGGCCTCAGGGAACCACATCAGGCCTGTGCAGGAAAGGAGGAAGGATTCAGGTTGCTTAAGGGTCTGAACAAACTCAGGGACTTGCAAAGCTCCTTTCCCAGTCTTTCTGTGAGGTAAGAAGGTGCTCGACCTATGGTGCAAGTGGAGAATGGAGACAGAGGGAGGCTTACCAAACCTGGCAAGCCCGTGGGAGGCATCCTGATCCAGCCTGCTGCCCTGTCCATTGGATTACCATTTCTGGAAGGCATCAGCATAGATCTGAGCAGCTACCACACATCTGAACTTGTCCATCCTTTATCCCTGCCATTGACACACTCATTTCCAGAGCAAACAACACGGGGGTCTTATATCAATTGCTATGGACAGGTGAAATTACAGAGTTCACTGATGATGGATGTTATGTCTTGTCCTAGACCTCACCATACCCTGTCATCATCTCCCTGGAGAACCACTGCAGCCTCGACCAGCAGAAGGTCATGGCTCAGCACATGACGACGATCCTGCAGGACATGCTCTTGGTGGCCCCGGTTGATGGAAACAAATCGCAGTTCCCCTCCCCAGAGGTGAGCAAGGCCACTCTAGCACTTTTTGCCCTCTGAAAGTGGGACAAGAGCGAGGTCTGTCTTCTTGCTGGCTGCCAGCTGGGGGACTATATGCCTGAGGGGTGGTGGGAACAGAGCATGTTTGTGATGAGTGGTAGAATAGGAAATAGGAGTAGCTAGAAATCACTTGTGCACATCAAGTTCCAAAATGATCTGTTGCTCCTTGTTTGCTGTGTAAGGTTTCAGAGGAGACATTCCTGAGGGACTGAGGACATTCCTGGTCCATTTACTGAGGCTAGGCATTGTCCTTCATCCCATGAGGAAAGGATGTAAGGGAGCTGAGTCCCAAGGATCTGTCTTGTGTCTGCTCCCACACCCCAAACCTGAATACGGCCTCATTCAGGCTAATCCTCTGAAGCACAGGCACGTTGCTGCACATGAAGGGAAGATTAGCTCCATGAGAAGTGACTACAAATTGTCTCTGTGTTTTTGATCCAGCAAGTCTGGGCACTGCCTGATGTTATGGTAGGTGAGATATTTTGCTCAGTGTTGAGGGATGTAGCATACACTTCCCTCCTCCTTTAGTGCCTCAGGTACACTGCCATGGAGACCTAAACTGCTGATTAGGAAGTCATGAGAGCTGAAAGGACAACTGTGATTGCTTGCCTCTTGAAACCCAAGGAGAAAATCAGCACAAGTGGCCTAAAACTGGATCAAGTGTGAGATGTCCTTCCACTGGGAATGGCCTGGGGTGGCACGGCAGTGGGGATGGGCTTACTGGGGAGATGTCCTAGGAGGACAAGGGGAGGTGGGGGATTATGTGGAGGACAGGTACCACTGTGATTGATGTGTATCAGGGCAGCCCTTCTGGGGAAGGAGATATACAGCTCTTAACAGTATACCACTGCATTGATGTCATTACCAGGCAATTAGAAAAAAAATGTGGAAATGGAATCTTCACATACATAAAAAAACAAAACAAAACTGTGTTTCCAAAAATAAAGCCAAAATGTTAATCTTTTCATCTGTTTCTACAGTTTGGGTTAGCGGTTTCTTTCTTTTTTCTCTCCTAAGCACTTTTCAGAACCAGACTTTTATGTGTGTGAATAGCTGCAGTTCCTTTTAAATTGCCTTTCTTTGCAAAAGAAATAATTTTCCCAAAATTGGATGAGAATGCATAGCCAGGGCTGGAAGCAGTTTGTGGGTGGGATAAAGCTGGCAGTCAGCAGGGGAGAAAGGGGAGGGAAATGAGCCACCCAAAATACCTTCTATACTTGTTCTCCATCTCCATTTTTCCCTTTCTGACTTCTCCCTTTTGTTTGGGAGTGCTGTGCCTCACTTGATACAATGCCTAGTGCAGAGGAAAGCTGATCTGGGTTGGTCCCTAGGTACCAGTGCAATAAATTAGGATGAATCATAATATTTAATAGTGCTGCTTCAACAGGACCTTTGCACTGGCACAGACAAGTTGCCTCCCGTTAAGAAGTGACTCTCCCAGGATGAGGTTACACCCAGCATGGAAACAGGTCTCCGCAGGCTGTTACTGGGTTGGAAAATCAGTCTTCAGTGTTACATGTTGGCCTGCTATTTATCTTCAGCGTAGGATCAGGAAAGCTGCTGATGGCTTTTCAAAACGCTGCCTTGTGACCAGAGGAATGATATGAAGAAAGAAAAGAGAAACAACAGGGAAAGAAATGTGTGATATGTGTGTATAAGGGAACGACCCCAGCTTCCCAAAGATGTTTTTCCCATTCTTGTGCTCATTCTAACCTCCTGCTTTGCTTGCCCAGATGGACACGTGGCCCCAGCTGGAACAAAAGGGCCCAGATCTACGTTAGTGAATGGAGCTGGGCTGATACGCTCCAGTGGAGGGACTGATCCATGTAGTTTAAAGGGAGAAAAAATGTCAATGTAGTAAAACATATCCTTTTTCCTCTGTTACTTTTCCTCCACTTTCCTGCCACGTGAACTAGGAGAGTATGTTTGTGGAAAATACATTGAAGATGAAACATTAAGAACAAAAAAAAAACAACAACAGAAACCCCTTGGATTTTCCACTTCCTTGTGGTGCTGGCATGAGGAAGCCTGAGGTATTTTGTCTTAGAAAAAGGGCGGGATCCGGCACTGGGAAGAGGTCTGAAAGGCTGTAAATAAAAACAGGCAAAGCATTGCTGCAAAGTGTGTTCTCAGAGCAATGTCAGTAATTAAAAGATCAACACAGTTTGTTTTCACACTAACAATTCACAGTGCAGCCCAAGGCAGGCATCTGATTTATTAGGTCCCATTTAGGAACAGAGTATCGGGCTACACAGAGCATCTAAATACCTCCCTGTCTTTAGGTCCCAATAATAAATTAAAGCCCTATAGGACAAAAGGCCAAAAGCTACAAAAAAAGCTCCAGGAAAGCTTCGGGTCAGTGCCAGAGTTGTAGGGAAGAGCTGCTCCAATCTTTGCTGCTGATTGTTTATTTATCAGGCCTTTTTGCCTGATTCCTGACCTGCACAGGGGTCTGCCAGGGCCCTTTCCCCCTGTCCTTGCATACCAGCTAGAAATGATGCAAAACTCCCATCTTGGAATGAGACTAAAGCAGCTGCCAACATTGCATGCCACTAATCAGCATTTCAGGCATATCTAAGAGCCCTCCAACTCTTTGTTGTTGGACACCCTTCACAATGAGGATGGCTTTGGGCTTAACAGACCTGCCTTGGTGGGTGACCCTTGGACCACGAGCCCCCCCAGGTGAGAGCCCCAGTGCAGTGACTGGGGTCTCTGCCATCACACACCTCCAGCATCCCATCAGCTGTCTCATCACATCCATTACTGAGCCCAGCGCCCCCATTCAACATCACCTTGAGCCATGCAGCTCAGCAGCTGCTTCCAGTACAGCAGCAGTAAGGCACAACTGATCTGAAGTCTCTCAAAATCTCCTTCAATAATGTGTTTCTTCCCACCCCCCCTTTTTTTTTTTTTTTTTTAGACTCTTTTTATCTTGTGGTGTTACTCATTGTAAAACCCTGCAACACCTCAGGTTACAGCTGCCCTGAAAGACATCCACAGATGGAGATGTGATAGGAAAAAGCGCACCTAGTCTGCACATCTCTTCATGAATGTGAACACGTTAATCCTCACAGCTTCTCAGAAATCTGGGGAGATGGTTATCTTCTAAGGTGGCAGTTCTCAGCCCCTGTATATCCACGTACCTGACCATGCCACTTTGGGCTCTGTTTTACAACTAGTTAATACAGTCAGGGGTATTGGAGGTGTGGTCCTCCTAAGAAGCGGTTGTCTAAATAGACCAGGTGAATCACATCTTGGGAGTGTTTCGTTCTATTTGTTGACTCTAAAGGTGCGAAGCCATAGAAAGTTTGTAGAGGTGGTTTCTGTTAAGAGTCTGACACTCCCACTGAGACAAAGACTGGAAATCAGATGTTGCCATGGCCTTTGGGCTGCTAGTAGGGGCCGAAACCCTCAGGTAAAATAAATGCATGAGTGCAGATCTTTTAAACTCTGCTCTTAACAGCTTTGCTCCTGATAAAGAACAGTGTTTTCATTAGATAGTTGCCATGTCCTAGATCACAGATTCCCAAAGGGAGCAAGGCCGTGTGTCAGAACCATCTCACGTGCAGAGCTGAGCTTGCTTTGGCATGACGGAGAAAAGGTGAGAGAGCAGGAACTCCACTTCTGCAGAATGAAAGCAACATGCTTTACAAGGTACATAAGGAAGTGAAAGAGTTGCATTTATTCCACTACACTATACGTTCTCAGTGGAGTCCTGCATCCTTGTAGCTTCTCCCATTTTCGTAAGTTATATTCAACTTCAGGCTTGCCACTGGCAATTGGAATAGCTTTATGGCCTACTTGGAGAGTATTTATTGAGCATTTTAGCTAATGCTTCTTCCTAAGACAAGGGATCTGCTCAGCAGAGCTGAACTGATGAGCTGAGTGTCTTTCCCCTCAGGCTAGAAATACTTAATGTCACATGAAGAGGAACCGAGAGGGTTGGAACAAGTGCTTGTGAGTGTTTGTGTCTGTGTTTGTCAGCTTATTTAAAACCTTTGTAAAGGGATAAGCACTCAGATTTAGGATTTTGCTTCCTAATATCCACAGTAAACGAGGCAGGGCAATGTTTATCACTGGCAGTTTCTGCAGGCACATTTTGTCTAGAGCTGTAAAAGCTTAGAAAGGGCTACTGTCTCTGTTGGTAATCAAGCAGCCTGCCCCAAACACATTTTGTCCCGAGTTCTGTACTGCTGAACTGTGAGATGAGGTGGTAAGTTTTCTTATGGGACATTAGAAAGCAGAGGCAGGTAATATCGTAGTGTATAACAGGATGCTATCTGCAGCCCGTGAAGGACCAGAGGGACTTCTCTGTGTCCCCCTACAACTGTCCCAAGTGCAACCCCTCCAGGCTGGGGCACTCAAAGCATTGACTGGACACAGCTCTGCCTTGGAAGAAGGTTGAGGAGCTGGAGGGTGGTCTGGGGATGGGGAGGAGGAGGATGCTATGTTCTGCATGCTCCTTTGGGCCTTTTATTTCCAGAAACTGGTACATTCCTCCCAGCTGCTTCTGTGCAGCTTTTGAATGACAGGGAAAGTGCCCCAGTGTAAACAGATCATTTGCGGTAGATGAAGAAAAATGCTCTTGGCTGCTGCTTCAGGTGCCCGTGCCAGATTTCAGCTCAAACCAAGTTTCCTCCACGGCGTAGCTGGTCCGTGAGGAGCTGGGCTGGTCTCCGCAGAGACACGATGCAATTTGCTTGCACCCACAGAAGGGGAATAGCGTTCTTTGAAAATGCCTGTGTTGTTTTTAAAAAGATCCTTGGTTTTCCACAGCCCTGTCATTTGAGAACAGTGGGGCTTGTTGCTTTTGCAGATGTGGAAGGGGCAAATATAGGATGTTGCTGCGAGAAGAGGGGCCATGCTACATGAGTAAAGGGACTGCATTGGCTAAACCTGAGATCGCCTTTTTCCTGGAATAAGTAGCACCCTCCGTAGCCAGCAGTACCACACGCGTGGCAGCAAATCTCCCACTGACTTTACTGGAAGCTGCAGGATCTAGGGCTGCTCCTGGGCTGAATTGATTGATTTTTGAGGTGTAACCCATTCACTTGGAGATTACATCCAGGCAATACTACTGCTCCCTGCTGCCAGTATTGCTGCAGCACCATTTTGGTTCAGTCAGCCCTCGCCAGGCTTCAGCTTTCCTCCCGTAGTCTGAGCTTGCATGAGAACCAGGTCGTGTCAGTGGTATGGTGGTCTGTGAGTAACCATCTGCTTTTGGTGTGTTCCTTCACCTGATGCTTTTATGTGGGCTTTGAAAGAGGCTGTGTTTCGGCACAAGAAAAATGTTCCTTGGATTAGCTCAGCAGCCAGCTGTGGTATGTTGGCACATGCTGCTGGTTGTTATTTGTGCTGACTGTGATTGCAGTGGCAGGAGGAGGTCCTCACAGAAGGAGGTATCTAAGAAGGGTCCAGTTTGGGAACTCTTACTTAGGGTGTCAGTGCCCTAACATTTCACCTGTGAGATCCTTTGAGTATTCTGATGCCATGTCTGCTAATCGCCAGCTATTTTGTCCACTTCTCTTTGTGCAGCAACTGAAAGGGAAGATCCTTGTGAAAGGCAAGAAGCTGAGCAGACAGGAGGACCCCACAAATGGGAACAACAACCTGGAGGCTGAGGATGTCTCTGATGAAGATGAAGCAGCTGAAATAGAAGATGAATCTGTAAAGACAGAGGTGCAGCAGAAGGGGAAGGTAAGTAAAAAAAAGTAACTGAATCCCTGAAAGGAGCAGACCTGGAGAGGCAGAAAAGCTATAAATTAGATCTTTGTGTATTGCAGAAGTCTTTGAAGTCCTGCATCAGGAGGTCTGGTCTTGTTAGCCAATCCCATGCCTTATGTTGGCAAACCACTTTCTAGGTGTGCTTTGTACCATGCCTGGAAAAAGCCACTCTGTTTCCAGGTTTGCCTACTTGGCACCAGGACGGTATGGGAAGTTCATTGCTAAGGCTCAGTTGTAAGGCTTAGCGACTGGCGACAGCCACTGGTGCTGAATTACAAATGATAATGCAAAAAGCAGCAGAAAGGGCCTCCCACCAACAAAAAGTGAGAAATTTCATCTGGAGGACATCATGCAACAAAGGGTGCTGGGACAGCAAAGCATCTGCTGTGTGAAATCCTCTCTTAGCTCACCAATACAGGCTGAATAGGTTCTATCTGTGTTTATATCCCTAATCACTTGTGAGCTGTAATAGCCAAGGTGAAATAGTCATTCACATAATGGTGTGTGGATGAATGCAGGAGGGACAACCCAGATGAAGTGAAGTATTCTTGGTGGTAGCACTTGGGAAGTCAGTGATATCACTGGACAGGCCAGTATGGGCTGGTGAAATGTGCCAGTAGTGTTACCTACTGAAGGTCTGAGAGGAGGGATTTGCACTGCATGCAGGGCAAAGGACATAGCAAGGGCAGTCTGCCCCTTTACCACTCTTCCTAGGGGAGCCCCAAATTATCATGGGCATCCTTTCCGTCTGAAGTTGGTGGAAAAGAAAAGCTCCAGGGGTCTTAGACAAAACATAACCATTACTTTTGAGTAGGACTGCAGAAGCTCCCCACAAACCTCTTGCTCCTTCTTTTAGAGTGACACCCTGAAGCTGGCCAAGGAGCTGTCAGACACAGTTGTCTACTGCAAGAGTGTTCATTTCAATGGCTTCGAGGACCCCAGCCACCCTCGGGCTTTCTACGAGATGTCATCGTTCACGGAGAGCAAAGCTCTGAAACTAGCCCAGGAGTCTGGTATGTATATTCTGGCAGCAGGCCATCCTCTGTTCCAGTCCCCCATAAAGTGACAGCTAGTGGTGGTTAGGCATGAGGAGGAGGCATCCCCAAAGACGTAGGTCATGGTCTCCTTGGCAATCCATGTCACTTTGAGAAACAGTGGGAATAACTTAATGTCACAGGTTGTAACCAAGAAGGGCATTTTATGCAGGCCGTTCACACTCAGCCAGACTCACTAGACGGAAAAGGACTATAAACAGCAGCGTCAAGGAAAAGCAGGCCCATCACTGAAAGGAACATTTTCTTCTTTTTTTTTTTTTTTTTTTCCAAAGGAAACAGTTTTATTCATCACAACATCAGGCACCTGAGTCGGATCTACCCTGCCGGGTGGAGGACAGATTCTTCCAACTACAACCCCATCGACTTGTGGAACGTCGGCTGCCAGATCGGTGGGTGCAACCGGGAGCTTGGAGGGTGTCAGCCTGGCTGGGTTGGTCATAGAATCATAGATTCACAGAATCATTAAGGTTGTAGAAGCCCTCCGAGATCACGTGGTCCAACCATCCCCCTACCACCAGAGTCACCACTAAACCATGTCCCCAAGCACCACATCCAACCTTTCCCTGAACACCCCCAGGGACAGTGATGCCACCACCTCCCCGGGCAGCCTGTCCCAATGCCTGACTGCTCTTTCTGAGAAGAAATGTC
Organism: Cygnus olor; assembly: GCF_009769625.2. Taxonomy (NCBI): domain Eukaryota; kingdom Metazoa; phylum Chordata; class Aves; order Anseriformes; family Anatidae; genus Cygnus; species Cygnus olor. The sequence continues at coordinate 5,329,200 of NC_049170.1, read as the reverse complement.
TCCTCATTTCTAACCTAAACCTCCCCCGGCTCAACCTGAGGCCATTCCCTCTTCATGACCTGGCCGTGGTAGGGCTCTGACTGAGGTAGACATGTGATCTCAAGCCAATTGCAGGCAGAGAGGCTCAGTAGTCACCAGAAGAGATCAGCTCTTGTAACCATTAGGAGAGCCTTTCCTGCATGTTAATGGGCACATCCTTGCAATTAGCTGGAAGCACAGTTCCTGCTGTGTAACAAAGAAGAGGGGAGCCAGGAGATAGAGTTGCTTACCAAAAAGCATGCTGAAATGTGTGGCAGAGCTGGAAATCAGACTCAGATCTCTCAAGCCCTAGAGGAGGGCCGTAACCATAAGGGAAAAGCTGTGGCCTGAGCTCTTTCCAGTAGTCAAAGCAGTGCGTCTAGTCTGCTCCTGGGACACTGAAGCTCTGATGGCATATTCATGTCTCAGAGATGTGAGGAAAAGGTCTTGCAGCCTGCTAAGTGAATTATCTTGCAGCTTTCACTCAGAAAACCTGGTGCGGGGTATGTAGGGCCAAGGCCCAGGATAAATTGTCATCTGTCCTAGAGCTTCTTTAGGAGTGACTAAAGAGGTTAGCATCACCCTGGGGAAATCAGGAGAGTATCGAGCAAGCTCTGGGGTCCATGTGCCCTCCCTGTGTGGTATTAGTGAAACTGTTCACAGAGGCTGCTTCCAGATTTGACATCAAAGCTTTTGAAAAGATAGGGGCAAATTAGAAAGGATACAGGAAATCTGCCTGGTGTTAGGAGAACTGTGAGGTTTGATCTATTTTGGGCAAAGGACAATAAAGAGGTGATTTGATCACAGCTTCTGTACCAGACTGCATAAGGATTTCAGACAGTGAGGAGCTCTGTAGTGTAACCAGTAGAGGTCCCTGAGGGTGGCAAATGAAAATAGGTGTATTTGGGCTGGAAAAGAGGTTTTATAATGAGGTTAAGTAGCTAGAGAAACGATCTGAGAATGATCTGTGGCTTTCTGAATGGGTTTATGTGAAAGATATGGTTGTTCAACCAGGTGACATGAATTCAGTGCAGGACATTTTTTGATCCTGTGGTAGGTAGGAAGAAAACTGAGATAGCTACAGTAGTTCCTTCTGCCTCTAACATCTCTGAATGGCAGAAATCCTCAGGGGAAGCAGGCTTTGGGGGTCAGAGTTTATCACAGATCTTTAAAGCATGGAAAAGTCAATGTTTATGTCCATGAAATGTAATTTCACGTGAACAGAATTGGTATACTCTCATTGATTTAACTGAAAGTGACTAAATTTATTTATTTATGTTGCAGTTGCCCTAAATTTCCAGACAGCAGGCACAGAAATGGATGTCTACCAGGGTCGGTTCCAGGACAATGGGTTTTCTGGGTATGTCTTAAAGCCGGAATTCCTCCGGGATGAGCAAACCAAATTCAATCCAAAATCCATCACAGAAGGAACATGGGGGACAAAGAAGAAGCTTCTGCTTAAAGTAAGAATAGAAGTCGGAAACTTATCTTAGTAGCATCCATTTTTTTGGGGGGTATAGGTTGTGCCTTCTCCTGGTCCCACGTGGGCAATGTTATCCTAGCCCTACTCATTTCCAACTGCCAGCGTCACTGCTCCAGTCCTGCATGGGCTCTCATCCTCCAGGGACTCACTCACACGTTTAATGTTTGGCAACAGGAGAGGTTAACGACAGTATTCACCCTACAGGAACACACAGGCATTTTATAGACAGGCAGTCAACAGTCACCGCTGTTATTTCCAAGTATCATTTGATCACTTTGGGGAGAGAGAGAAGTTGACTTTTCCCTGACCCAGACCAGCTGGCTGCACTGCAGCAGTGTTCATTAGGTGCTTTAGCTCATGACAGCTTCCTCTGAACAATGTCACAGTGTTGGCTCTGAAAGACCAACACCAGCAACAAGTCCTGTGCTCCTGGAGAAGGAGAGGGATGTTTGTCAGGGAACCCCCTCTCCTACCGATGTTCTGACCTTTTCCTCTGTTTCCTCCACAGATCATCTCTGGTCAGCAGCTGCCCAAGGTAAACAAAAGCAAAAACTCCATCGTTGATCCCAAGGTAACGATTGAGATCCATGGCGTCCAACAGGATAACAACAAGAAGCAGACCAGAGTCGTTGAAAATAATGGTAAGGGTTTTTCTTTCATGCCGTGACCCCTGGGGCAGTAATTCTGTGGTTTTGTGTAGCAGTGTGTTCCTCATCAAGACCTGCTGCCCTGTGGCTAGGCCTGCCCAGCTGCACCCGAGCTTGCTCACACTGTGCAGATCCATCAGGTGCTGTTGGTGTACTTCAGTGCAGGGACCCTGGTTATATAGCTAGCCCCGCAGGCTGTCCCTATGGGGCATTTCTTTCAGGGGTTCTTCCATCTCTTCTCTGTCTGAGGTGTTTGGAGATGGAAATTACCTGCAAAACATCAGCCAGATGAATTGTTTTGAGGTTGGCTGCCAAATCTGCAGACCCAAAGCTTTGGAAGTGCTCTTTACTTCCATGCAGTTGGATCTGACCTGGGACAAAAAGGTTCCCACCAAGATCTTTCCAGAGAAGGCCTCTCACAAGGCTGATTTTATTTTGAAAGAGCCACAAACTCATGAAAGAGTGACGTTGGAAGGGACTCTGGAGGTGCCCATTCCAACCCCTGTCCGAAGCAGGACCTAAGTTAACTCAAGTTGTTCGCTGTATTGCCCAGATGGATTTTGAGTATCCCAAAGGGTGGAAATTGCCCATGCTGTCTGGGCAAGCGATCCAGTCTTTCACCTGAAATAAGGTCTATACTTAACCAGAAATTCGCCTGTTGTTATTTGTGCCCATTACCCATCATGTGTTTGCTGTGCACATGTAAGAAGAATTAGGCTTCATCTTCTTTAACAGGAGGAAGTGAAAGATGGCAATAATAACCCCCCTTAGCCTTCTCCAGGATGAATAACATGAACTTTCTCAGTCTCTTCTTATATCAAATGTAGTCTGTGCAAAAGAAGTCTGTGCTACATCTCTTGAAGCTCAGAACCTCCTCACAAGGCAGGGACACTGAATTTGCTCATCCTCTTGACCCACGTGTCACCTGTGCTAAATTAATGCACGTCACAGCAATGTGGCAGGTGAGGGAAGGAGGTTGTAAGCCCACAGCTCCAAAGAGTGAGGTTCCTTCCATACCCAGCACTGACCTCAGATGTCTCACAGACACTTCACCTCCCTTTGGGCCATTTCTCATTGGTCAAACATGGCTGTGGCTTCCCTCCTTGTGGTGAGGGTCTGAATACTGCGGCCTTCAGAGACAGCAGAGGGCAAGTTCATCCCTCTCTTCTGTGGGAAGAGAAGGCAGTAGGAGTCTGAGAAATCAGACCTTACCCTCCTCCAAACACGTACACACAGACACACGCACACACTGCTTTTCTGCGTGAAGCAAAAGCCGAGCACTAGAAAGGCAATGCATATTTTCCTCTCTGCTAACATTGTTTCCCTTTTCCTCCTTTCCTGTTTGAGTAAATCTGGCCTGGCTCCTAAAGCTCATGGTCATTTCCTTTGCCTACAATGATTTTCAGAATGTCTCAAGTGGAGGCTGTGTAAGGAACATTTTAGACCTGCCAGGCCTATTCCTCAGGGCTGCTTAGCACACCTCCATGCCACTGCACAGCTGGAGAGATGCTGGAAGGGGGCTCAAGGGGTGCTGAAGGGAGAGTAGCCCCAAAATTCCAAATAAAGTGCAACAATCCAACCCAATTCTTTTGCAATGGTGCTGTCCACAGACCCTTCTAGCACCTTCAGGGCCAGCTGAAAGACCACTGCCTCCTGCCGAGTCATCCACAGACCCTCCAGGACTGGCAGGCTTGAGCTGATGTTTTGCTGTCCTGGGGCTTCCGTTGTGCACAGGCTGTGCCAATGGCAGTGGGATTTCAAACAGGATGTCCTCTTCTCCTGCTTGTTTCTGGGGAGTGGTTTGTTGAAACTGCAGAGAGCACCCGCAGTGACTTAGTGAGAAAGCATTGCGCTTGCTTTTTGTCTCTCATTTGGTGGGACTTATTGTTTTGTTTGCTTTGTGAGTCTGGATCACAAGATCCTTAGACATAAAGCCCCAGAAAGCTGTCATAACACAAAGGCACAGTTCTCTCTGCTCCCCCCTGGTCTGGGGCTGTAAAAGTTTGCTGCTGGTCCAACGGCAACCCAAGACATCTGTGTATCAGCCAGCGAGAGCCTTTGGAGCAGAGCTGAGTTCAGCCCCATCCTGCCCCCTGCTGCCTCCCTGGGGTGTGGTGCTGAGGCCTGCAGTGGGCAGCCTAAGCTGAAGGAAGTATTAATTAATACCAGGTAGCAGTTCAGTGTCAGAGCTGGGAAAAAGTCTTGGCATCTCCTGAGACCTCTGAGCTGGGTCAGGTTAGGTTCCCAGTCAGGCGAAGTCTCCATCCTTATTTGCAAACATCTCTGCCCAACGTCCTTGCTCGTGAGCATCTCCTGCCTTCCTCCTTGTTTGCGAGCAGCTCTGATCTCCATCCTTGTCTGTGTTGCTCAGGCTTTAACCCGAAGTGGGATGAAGAGTTTACGTTTGACATAGAGATCCCTGCACTTGCCCTGGTCCGCTTTGTGGTGGAAGACTTTGACATGTCAACCAAGAACGACTTCATCGGGCAGTATACCGTTCCCTTCACTAGTCTGAAGCAAGGTAAGGCCCTTTTCCCTCTTCCTCACACCCTCTGATACCTTTGGGTATCTCCAGTGATCTCCAGTGGACATGAGAGGTCCAGAGCCCAGAACACTTTGGGTCAGAACAGCTCCTTGCTCTGGTGTCTGGACAAGATGATAAATGATTTACTGAGCAGCTGTTGCACGCTGACTCCTGGGAGGGGATGCCCTTGTCACCAGTAGCCTTGGACACGTTATGTTAACAATGCTCAAAGCCATGCCTCTCCGACCTACCTGTTCTGTGGGGCACAGGGAGCAAATTGCTCTCAGAGATGGGAAATGTTACTGCAGGGTCTTGGCAAACGTTAGCAAATGTTTTTCCGGCCGGACTAAAGGCCACTCTCCATCTGTGTCTGTGCTTCCAGGTTACCGCCACATTCATCTTCTGACCAAGAACGGCGACCCGTACTCCTCCTCCACCCTCTTTGTCTACATCAATATCCAGGACTGCGATTAGCAGCTCGGCTCTTTCAGGGTGCAGCGGACCTCGTTACAGACCTAGGAGGAACGCAGCGTGTGTCGGCTGCCAATGCCAGGGTCCCATCTGATCCCCAGTGCCTTCTCTGGAGCAGCACACGGTGCCCCACAGGGCCCTGATCTGAAATAGCCATCGACTCTCTCCCTTCTGCGTGCTGGAAACATCCTAATGCTGCTGTTGAGATTAATCCTTTTGTACCTGTCCAACCAATCCAGCTGTGTTTTCTAGTTCACTTTTCTTAGTGTGATTTTCAATTCTGCTTTTAGCAAGAGGATAGGGATTCCTTTTTAGCAAATTACAGCTCTTGGTGTGGGTTCCATCAAGCATCTGGACAAAACACTCCACATCCGTGCAAGAAAAATGCACCCTACCACTGAATTCAGTGGCTAGATATCAGGTGACTTCTTGTAGCTTCAGATGTCAGACATCCTTCACCATCTGAAGTCCTAAATGAGGACACAATTCTCCTCTTGTCTGTTACAGATTAAAAGGAAAGCTGCACTACAAAGGGCCACGTTATATAACTTGACTTTCCTTTTGTATTATAATAAAAAATACATGAACACTACTCTGCCTGCGTGCCTGGCTCCCAGCCAGGTCGCTTTGCATTCAAAACCTGGCTCTTATCCTGTGAAGGAGAAAGAAGCTGCCGAACGGCAGATTTCCCTCTAACCCAAAGTGAAATCCACTCAAAGGGACCTCAGAGAATGTCTTTTGCCAATGACAGTGGAAATACACTGAACTGACAGTAGGGCTTTTTTCTTTTTTTTAATGCAGTAAAACTTTGTTTGTGTTTTTATAGCAAAACCTCTTTTTAACGCAGGAAGTGGCGGTAGAAATGGTTTTAAATGTTAGCTCAGTCCCAGTTGCACTGTAGAGGTAACCTAGCACAAGCAGACAAAAGCGTTTTGAACAACCCAATATTTATGGCAAAAGGTGGTTTTTTTCAAGCACAACTACAGAGTTAAGTGAATAGTGTTGAGATAATATGTATTTTCGAGTTCCAGCTATGTTACTAATGCTATGTTAGACTATTAAAAGTACAAAAAAATAATCTGGAAAAGTCCAATTCCTCGTCACTATTTGCCTCGTTGACTTACTTGAAAGCAACATGGATGAATTTGGAGACAGACCTGCTTAATTTCTTAAAGCTGTCAGTCTTTTGGGGGGTTTGGTTTTTCACGGTTGGCATTGGAGAGGATGGGCTACTACCAAAGAGGTTAATTTCTATTTGCACAAATTCCAGTCCATTCAATCCTCCACCTTTTTCTGAGTCTAAAATAGCTTGGATTTAGTGATCCTTGGGCCCACTGCAAAACTGGGCTTCTTTTAGTCCAACCTGGAGTTTGTTGTGCTGCAGTAATGCTGGACACATTGATTTTTCCTCTTCACTATAATAATCTGTGATGTTGTAAACCATTGCCAGATTAAATGTGAATTATATCCACACCAAAAAGGCTGAAATTGACTTAATTACCTGCGGTTGAAGGAGTTCAAGAGCAGCAGAGGGCACTGAGGCAGAGCTGGGTGTCCTACAGTGACATGAACTTTGAGCGCACCACTAGGACAGGCACATTGCACCAGGAGGCACATTGGAAGGCCAAGGTTGGAGCATCCATAGCTCTAGCTCAGAGACACCCTGAGTTTGGTCCATGAAGGCTCCCAGGACGCTCTGAACATTTTGTTTTAAGGATCTGGGAGAGATGAGAGCTGGGGGAGATATGCAGGCAGAAGCAGGACCTCACTGTCCATCCAGGGTCAGGTTGGGTTTAGATGGACTACATGGAGAAGCCAAGGCTGCCGCTGCCTGTTGTGAAGGTAGGCAAGATCTGTGGGAAGACAACATCCCTTATGGAATAGGTAGAGAGGTCAGGGGAAATGTGTCTGTTCCCTGCAGCGCCGTGGGAGAGGAGCTGTGATGGAGGTGGGATGGACCAGAGCACGGTGACAATGGTGTAACGTCTCCTCTCTCCCCCGAGGAAGGGACGTGGTCCATGCCATTACTGAGGGACCTCGTGTCTGAGCAGACCAAGAAGTGCTTCAGCCTCATGCTGGGGAAGAGATTTAGTGAGAAGAGCAGCAGACATGGGCCATGACCCACCAGATGCTGCAGCAGAAGCAGGAAGTGGCATGGAGGGGAGGATGCGGGTGAGAAACTGCCCTTTCCTTCATAAATCAGAGGCAGAGAGTAAAACCAACTCTCCCCATGAGAAGAGGAGAGCAGCAGCACTTTTCATCAGGCCTGAATATCAGAGATCTATTATTTATAGAATAATAATAATAATAATAATATAAAAATAATACTAAATAACCATGCTGGTTTCTGAGTCCAGGTAGGACCGCTCTGGTCCCATTTGCTGGTGAGCATCATAGCAGCAGGAACAAAAGCAACACGTAGCAAACCAGCTTAATCTCCCTTTCTTGATTGAGTTGCCACTGCCCTCTGTTGATTGCATGATGCTCATTAGGCACCCCCCGTCAGGGCTGATAGGTGGAATCACTGCATTTTATGAAGTAGCACATGCAATTCATTAATTTGGGAGCTGGCAGGAGCACGCCGCAGCAGGGCAATATAAATATTGTACGTAGATTGCAGCTTCCAGCCATGGCAGTAGTGTTGGAAGAGGGATAATGTGCACTGATTATATCCAGCGTGAACACAACAGGAGGCATTCATGCAGGCAGTTTGGCCGATCTGTGTCTCTGCTCGCCTCTCACCTTACTCTGCAGAGTGTTTCTGTGGGTTTGGGGCTGGACCCTCAAGCAGAAATGGGCCAAAGTGGCTGCAGGAGCACGGAGGTAATGATGCGGTTGTGGCTTATGTGAAGCAACTGCCAATTCTGAAACACAAAGATCTGTCCAGAAGAACCCACCCCTGGAAGATCCGTGCCTCCAGACCTCCTGGGTGCTGCATGAGATCCCTCTGCTCCTCAGCCAACACATCGGCAGCTCCTCAGCTCCAGCCCCACGTCCCTGCAGCAAGGGTGGGCAGTCAAGCCACCTGCTGAACAACGTGGGGAACGGGAGCTTTCAGGAGCAGAGTACATGGGCTGGGGAGACAAATGGACCTGACTGTGGTGTTTAGGACTCTTCTTTCCAAGGAAGATCCCAAATTCCATCAAAGACCAGGTGTTTGAAGGAGCTGTGGCCCTGCAGAGCTTTTCTCTTCCGCCATCCTTCCCCACACACTGATCAAGGACACTTACAATGCTGTTGTTGGCTGTTTATTTGGAGTCACCAATCAGGCTGGAAATAGACTAAAGCTTTAAAACCACATCTTTGGGGGTTTTAAACATATATGTTTCCTTCTTTCCTATATAGTTGCATCCCTTCATCACTGATCATTCACATTTCCCCCTGCCCCCTCCAATCAGATTGAGCTCGCAATGTGGATCCAGCACCCTCAGTCCGTGGACATCACAGGGATGGAGCCCTGTCAAAAACTTCACTGGGACACATTCTGCCTCAGGTCATACCCCAAACCCTCCTGGCTTTGTCAAGGCTCTGGTCTGTGGGCAGGTGGACTCGTAGGCTCACCTGCCCCCAGTCATGCTCAGGATGGGAGTGGAGATGTTGTCCGAATGGAAAAAAAAACAGTCTTGGGCAGTCGAAATCAACAGCTGCATCTAACCTTTAATCTCGTCATCTTCTTGAAATAGATTAGCTAATAAATATGCTCTAAATATGTATTTTTTCCCAACCCATTTTTTATTTGTTTTACCTATATTAGGCTATGCATGTTAGTCTACAATTGATCCTTGCTGGCTTATGAGGAGTAGCTTTTCTGCAGGGTGAGAAGGGGCTGAACTGGCCAGTCACACCCCATGGGCTGCCCCACCACACTTCTGGCTACTCCACTGCCTTTTCCTGACCCCAAGGCTTCCTCCCTAACCCTTAGGGCTTTCCCCTTCATCTTCCCACGCAGAATTTACATAACAGCTACAAGTGGCCCTTGTCTTGCCTAAATTTAAACTTCTCCAAATGAAGGAAGATCGTGACCTTGTGGATGTGGCAAACTGCAGAAGGGAGAGGAAAAGAAGAGGCTACAACACAGCTGTGACACACACTTGTCTTAATGGCTATCAGCAATAAAGTGTCCAAAAGAGGCAAAAACATCCTGCAAAGCCATTCTGCAAAAGGTTTTGTCTCCTTGTTTTGGTGATTTGCAGGGAGAAAGGAGCCATCCCCTGAACAGTGGCTGCTGGAATAACTGCGTTGGAGCTTGGCCTGATTAAGATGTTGGGTTGGGTTCGTTGAGCAAATGTCTGTACTTCCTCCCTGCAGCTCCTAAGAGAGCAAAGGTTGGTCCCAGAGTCACTGGATGCTGGGTGGCCCCTGCAGGCTCAGAAGAGTCCACACTGCTTCTTCTCATTCTGCTGCTTCCATTTGGGCATCTGGTAGAACTCGTGTTTGGACTTCCCGAAGATATCGTGGAAATCAGCGTCAGAGAGATAGTACTGCAGCAGGACGAGAGAGCAAGGAGACGTCAGCACGGGCTTTTGCAAAGGCTGGGACACCTCCATCAGCTGTGCCCCTTCCTCACCGTGACACCCCCTGACTCCAGGCAAAGAGCTCCTGTCCTGCTGTCTGTCCTTGTCTTGGGAAATGGAACGTCCCAGCAACTGTTTCTCATCCTGCTTCCCAAAGCACAAGGGGAATAAAAGCCCACCAGCCCAAAGGGATGCCCTGTTTTTGACACTTAATATGCTCTGGTTGGAATTTGGTCCCTGCTAATGATACTGAGGCCAGGACAATTAATGCTGATTCAGAGAAATTATGCTGGCCTGAGTTGAGTACTTTCTCAGGCAGCAATTCACAGTGAAAGCATCTCCCCCTGGCTTAAATGCCCCTGAATATTCCACTGGAGATGCTCACTCCCACTGCTGGGAAGACAGGAACTCAGACAGGGGTCTCAGGAAGACCCTGTGGGACACGGAAGTTGAGTTTTCTCCAGCACTTTGAGTAAAAGAAAGAACTCGTACATCCCAGCTGAAATACAGCCATTAGCACATGGCCATTGCTGCAGGGCAGAGCTGCTGGCCCAGCAGCTCTCTGGTCAGATGTAAATCTGGCTATGACACCGGTCTTTGCCTGAAGGTCTGCTGGGGCAAGAAACTGGTCAAACACGGGTTGTAGAGAATAGAGGGAAGCAGCCCCCTGTGTCCCTCCCACTGGCTTGCTTGCACTCAGCTACAGATGTTGGCAAAATCGTGGGGCTGAAATATGGTGCTCCTCCCTGCCCTTCTCAGTGGGTTTTGCTGAAATGTAAGCTTTCTGACAAACAAAAACAAAAACAAGCAAACAAAAACAAGATCCCCTCTGGAAGGAGTTTCAAATGAAAATGAAGACCTACAGCCCAGGCAAAACCCAGCTCCTGGTTTCATTCTGAGCTGCCTTTAGAACATATTTTTTTAATTAACTATTTAAAATTCACTTTTTTTCCATAAAGAAAAAAAAAGAGGAATATTTCAACTACAGTAAAACTACCACAGTTTCCTCTCACATGAAACTCCTGCTTTTTCAATAGAGCTCCGTGTCCAGCTGGCACCTCCTTGAGCCTCAAGTAGGATTTAATAGCCCAAGGTGCCTGTGCTCTTAGCCTGCAACTAAGTTCCAGGCTGTGCTACAAAGACATCAAACCAGCAGTGCTGTCACCTCTTTTTTAGTGGGATCCACTCCTTCTGGAAGTTCATCCACAGTCTTGTTCATCAGCACCTCCCGGGAGTAAATTCCTTCACCATTGGGCATTGGGGAAGGGCTGCTGTTGTTGTAGCTGCTGCTGTTGGTGTAGCTGCTGCTGTCGGTGTGGTTGAAGTGGGATTTATACTCGGGGGAAGCACTCACTGTACTTGAAACAGCCAAGTTGGTCATGCTGAGGGTTTTCTTGCTCAGACTGATGTTGTTAAGGTCCTGCCAAATGGAGGAAAAGATGTCAAGAGAAGCAGGGCAACTTGGGAGTTATCCCTGAATCTGTTGGGGTTGAAGGAACTGTTCCTGGCACAGACTGTCTGCTGGTCTGCTGCTTTGGAGAGCCAAAGCATCAAGGAGAAAGTTGACACTAAAACATCAGTCCAGCACTTCCATCAACGCTACATCGAGATGTTAGGACTGTTAAGACTGTTAAAAGCACAGCCCTGTTGAAAGCCCTTAGAAATAACTGAAGATACTTCAAGTAGTCTCATTTTTCTCAAGATAATGGCAGAGAGAGGATGCCCGTGGGAGCACAGAAGGTAAGATTAAATATCTGCCATGTCTGAAACTTCTAAATCAGCTGCGTACCCTTTGCTGTGCTGTCACCTCTCCTTGCTCAAAGCCCCTACCGCGTCCTTCCAGCCTTCCTCCTGTTCCTGTCCAGAGCAGAACTGATCCCATGTGAAAATTGTGTTTGGGACTGTTGGGATCTTGTGCTCTCTCTGTGCTCTCTCCCACTGGGCTGTGCCCTTCTTGATTAGGGACCCCATTTCTGGGGTCTTGGGGCCACAGCACTGCAAAATGTTCATGCAGCTCTTAATTTCACTCTTTTAGCTGCACACACTTCCATTTCCACATGTAGTTTAGAAAGCAGTTGACCAGTCTCCTGCCCACAGGTGCCTCTGTACAGGACTGGAAAAGGCCCAGGAGATCTGGGTGTATTTATGGGTTATTAATCATGATTCCCTCTGCTTTTTACACAGAGCTGTGCTCTTTTTGCACAGCTCTGATCCTGACAACTTGAGGTCCCCACACCTGCTCGGGTCATTATGGCTTCGTCTTCAAGCAGACAGTAGTGGTGAACTGGGGGTCGGCCTCTTCTCGTTGGTAACCAGTGATAGGACTAGAGGGAATGGCCTCAAGTTGCACCACATGAGGTTCAGGTTGGAAATGAGGAGACATTTCTCCTCAGAAAGAGCAGTCAGGCATTGGGACAGGTTGCCCGGGGAGGTGGTGGCATCACCGTCCCTGGGGGCGTTCAAGGAAAGGTTGGACGTGGTGCCTGGGGACATGGTTTAGTGGTGACATTGGTGGTAGGGGGTGGTTGGACCAGATGATGTTGGAGGGCTTTTCTAAACCTAATGATTCTAGGATTCTGTGATTGTATGGTAGGCTGGGGGACATGGTGGTGTTTAAACCCAGGTGTTTCCCACCCATACCATCTCAAAGCCACTCACCACTGTAATCTCAGAGATAGCCGACATGTCTCCTAAGCTGTTCTTCATCTCTTCATAGGACTTGCCATCCTAAAGGTAAAGAGTTGTGAGAAGCATGTGCCACCTTTAATTAGCACATGCTCCCATCCTCTAACAGGGTCAGGAGATCATATGAATTTTAAAGTCCAGTGGTGCTCACTGGGGTGGCAGCTGGTGTCTCCTTTAACTCCCAGCTCCTGGAACCAGGAGACTGAGCCAGACCCTGAGCTGCCACTTGAAAACAAAGAAACAGCTGAACTTTAGCCTCTGCAGTTATAAACTAACAGGTGAAAACAGAAAATTTAAAGACTTCAGAGAACAGAAGGCAGATCAAGAGAAATCATGTTTACTGCTAGAATGACATCTTCTAAATTTTAAACCAATCTTGCAATGCAAAAAGATTTGGAATAAGATGTTATTCGTTTTTTTTTTTTTTTTTTTTTTCCACTTCCTCATTTCACTTAGCTAAAGCCACAGATTTTTCAAAGCCTTAGTCCCAGACTTCTTTTAGTGCCATGTATGACCAGGTACCTTTTAGTTCCTACAAAGGAAATGTACTAGATATACTGGCAAGCTGATGGCTGTGTTTTCCTAAACAGCCAGGAGATGTCAGTTCTTAGCAGCACCATCCAGCAAAGATCCCCAACAAGAACAAACAACAAACACAGGGACTGTAGAACAAACACATTTAGACCCAAAACTGAGAAAGGAACACACACACCAGATGTTTCTGGGATGTTAGCAGTTTGGATGGCTTGTCTGTTGTTGTTAAAACTGCCTATAGGGGATACATTTAGATGCATATATTTTACAAGTTGTGCCCTTGTTTTTTAGCAGTTCTTCAGAAAAATCAAGTTTTGACCTTTGTTCTAAGCATCAACGTTGTTTAAAGGATCAGTGCTCTAGGAGCTGTCTCATCTGTCCAAATACAGCTGTTAGGACAGACTTTCTACACCTTACTGACTGCACAGAAAGATGATGCAAATTCAGCTACAGGAGAAAAATCTCTGTATGAGATTTCCTGCTGTGTGAAGTCCCCTGGGTACTTTCACCCACCGCCCTGGCTGTCCTCCCTCAGGCTCCAGCGTGGAATTTATTCACAGCCCTTTGGGCAATCAGAAGATGAGATTGCTTGTGAATGGGCTGAACAATGATGCTCGTAGAAAATACAGGAGAGAGAAGGGACAATCAGTGGCAGCCCACTGTGGAAGGGTCTGGGAAAACACCACTTAGGAGCTCAGCTTTTCCAGCTGCTCATCATCCTGCAGCTTTTCCTTTCCTAAACCGTGCACATAGGTGCCATCGTGTGTCAGGAATTTGGGTGCAGCCTGGCTAGCTTGCTTCCACATGAGATATTCCAGGTCTATTAACCACCGGAGCTCCTCCAGGGTTGCCCTTTATTCTCAATAAATTCTGTGCTGCACCCCTGGGCAGGCTGGACCAGCTGGTGCATGGTCTAGATGGATGAGTGCATCACTCCTTCCTCCATACAACCATGCTGTACACAAAACAGGTGTGAGTTAAAGCACATTTACTTATATTTGCAGAACCCCATTTCACCAAATAGGTACTTTTTGCTGATGAAGGAACAGAAGCTGCTGAGGGAAAGGTCATAGGGAAAGTTTGTACCTCACACCCCAGCAACTTACACTCCATTTGTAGGGGTCCCAAGCGTTGAACCATCCTGTGAAGTTGAGGGGTTCACAACCCTGCTTCACCAGTATTATTGGAGTTGCCAAGTCTCTCCCTGCTGGATGGGTCTTGAGATACTCCTTGGCTGAAGCAATTGCCTCGTTCCTCTCATATGTGTTGGAGGCTTTGCCAATCCAAAGGAAAATCTGAAATGAGAGAAGGCGTTGAAGACCAGTGAGCAGTTAGGACCTGTGCAGACACAGCTCTTTGTTCTCCCGACAAGTGAAATGGAGATAAGACTGCAGCTGTTGTTTCCCAGTAGCCACCTGGGATTTTTGTCTCAGATTTACTCCCAACCAAGAAGGATTTTGCTTCTGAGACAGGCACAAAGCATAAATATTTCAGAAAATGGGGAGAAAAGGAAACCAGGCTGGAGGAGGGAATGAATTTGGCCCCAAAACCTGGGCCCCAGGTTCAGGACTATTCGCACTAAGCTTGGGAGAGCACCCTTTGCTCTCAAGAAACATGGGAGCTGATTGCTTTTGGTCTCCTTCAAAAACATCTAGTCTGGGAGCAGAGGAGAGGGAAGGAGGAAAAACTATTTTCTGTCTCTAGATTGTGTCTGAAACCATCCTGTTTAGGAGGAACTACATTCCTCACACTGAATGTACACACTAAGCAACCTTGGCCAAAGTGCTTTGCTTTCTGTGCCTCAGTTTCCCACTTTTCAGACAGGCTAACAATAGTGCCTCACTGAAGCGTTTTTAACTGGGTGAGAAGAATTAGACATATGTCTGCTTGTCTGACCAGGCATCAGGAAGGATTTAGAGACAGGGCAGAAGACATATGGCCCTCATTTTCATGTTGAATGACAGATTCATATGAATTAAGCCATAACCTGTTTGAAAATATGTCTGGAAGGTAGGGGAAGTGGAATCTGTGCTGACCTCTTCCCAAGTGTCTAGCAGCATGACATCGTCTTCGTCCAAGTCTTCCTGGCAGAAGCCCACCACTTCTGTCATGATGAACCTCCCTGTCTGGTTGGAACACTCAAAGAGGCGAGGCTGGTAGCGTGTGATCTGCTCTTGAAACCTTCCTCATGCACAGCAGAGAAAGAAAAAGCAAGATGAAAACGCTTCCCCTGTGGATTACCACTGGGCCCTGCCACTGCTGGTCATGATCATGCAGGATGAGATGGAAATATGGCAGCACTTGTCAGAGGGCCTGAAATTCAGCAATGTCAGTTCGCACAAGATACTTGGCCCATTTTTACTATTTTTATAGGTAACTTTTTCCACCCAAAGGCAAAGGCATAAGAACCCTTCCCTCCTTGTGGGGAAGAGCCTGCTGCCAGGTGAAAGCCACATCAGATCACTTGGTTGAAAAGGAACATGTCTCTGACTCTGAGGGCTGGATAATTCCAGGTTGTTCAAATGCCAGTTCAGTTTCGTTAATCTTCTGGGGGTGCCCATAAGGCCAGTAATGGCTGGAAATTGAGAATGTGGGTCATGTGGCCCTTATAACAGAACATTAGATGGATTTACAGTGAGGAAATCCACCCAACCCAATACGCAAAACCAAGACAAGAGTCATCTTGGTGCAATTTTTGATTGTGTCAAACCAAGATTTTGGGAATAAAATCTCTATCTCTAAAATTTCTGATCCAGTGCTTGCTTTGGTGAGGATGTGGAATCAAAGTGCTTACCCACCTTCCTGCAAAGGTCTGATCCTTTACCTAATGTTCCCTGGCCAAGCCCAGAGGAACAACCCAGTCACTATTACCTCTTTTCACTGGCATAAGGGGCTTTGCCTCCCAGCGCTTCCCAGAACTCTGCTGGCTCTTGTCCCTCCAAAATGGTGTGCTTGTCCCGTTTGGAGACGATGTCGGCCACCATCTTTGCCATTTCCCTCTCATCTCCGCTGCAGCCCTGAGTTCAGGACAGAAGATTGAGGATGAGTTAGTGGCAGGCTGGACAAACTTATCAGTGGGGCCAAACTGTCTTGATCCCCAGACTGCTCCAGAGAGTTTTAGGCCTGCTTCAATGCTTTTGAGGGTCTCATATGAGCAGGTCACTAAGAATCTATTTCTAGTCATTGAAGGGACAACCAGTGCAGTCAACGGCATCTGGGGCACAACTCTTCTGATCCTGAAGCAGATGACTACAAGAGGTTAAATGAGCATGCCCAAATCTTGCTAGTTTCTTACTATTGGATAGCCTGGGGTGCTTTATTCAGATGAAAGCTGTATGAACATGTAAAACGAGGTGAGGTGAACCCCAAGGTGGGTTACTTCTGAAGAGAGAGAGCTGTCTTACTGCTAATCCTCAACAGACAAAGCCTTCTCCTGGGTTCACCTTCTTCCATTGAAATTAATGGGCTCTGTGCCCAAGGCTACACCTCCACAGCTCAGTGGAGGCAGGAGACTCAAGACCCACATCAGCAATTTCATCCCCAGGGGCTGCCTCCCCTGGGATCATGGTGGTCTCACCTTCCCACACCACAGATAGCAGACTTGGTTGGTGGCCAGCAGGAAGACGTCATTGGAGTTGAGAGAAGAGGCCCGGGCTGGCACCTCCGTGGCCTTGGTGTTCATCTCGCTTGTGCCCGTCACCTGGAAGAGGCGGATCGCTGGCTCGGGCATGCTTTTTTGGGCCCGGCTCGTGCCACCCTGCAAGGCAACAGAGGGAAGGATGGTGTTGGGAGGTGAGGGTGCAAATCCAGGGTGCAACTGGTTTGAGGAAGAAGACTTGGTCTCTCGGTCCTCCACACAGCAACAGACCATGGGCCTGCACAGAGCAGTTGAGGAAATCCAAATACTTCTGGTTCCAGGCCACAACAAAACCCACATGTTGTAACTCACAGACTGCTTCCTGGTTATTCTGCGTTTTGACCAGCTCCCATCAAGACACTCAGCAGATCTTAGCATCTGTAAAGCACTTGCCATGTAAACTGGGCAAGGCAGCTGGATTCAGATTTCCAGCTGTGCTCTCCTTAGTTGATCATATGCTGTGGAAGCTTTAAGCCAACACGGAGAGCTGAGGGCAATCCCCCTCTTTCCCAGCCATTTGCAGTGTCTCCACCAGAGATGTTGGCACCCAAAACAAAGTGGGTTAGGAGTTAATGTGATGTAACTCAGGCAGAGAAAATTCAAACCATGTTAACTGCTTGCTGGGTATTTTGGAGGAACCCCTCTGGAGGCAGGCCCTGAAGGATTGTGATACCTGTAATTTACAATACTATCATCCTATTGTAGCTGCAAAATATTTTGGGATAGAGTTGGAAAGAACATCACACATTAACACTGGAGCTCAGGGGTGGACAGCTGAGTCCAAGCCAGTCAAGTATTGTTCCCCTTTGTATATTTTCTCATGTGGTGTTGAGCCTACTCACTAACTCGGGACGTTAGTATGGATAACTCAGGTCCTGTGATGTTCCTACCACATCAGAGACTGCTTCAAGGCTGTGGAAATGGGAATCAGCCCCTCTATGTCTTAGTTACCCATCTGTAGGGTGTGTGTGTGGGGGGGGTTGAAGACACATTACAGCAACGATGGCTCTATTTGCACCCACAAAGGAAGAGCTAAAAATATTCTACCACTTTCCCATGCCAGCCCATACGGACCTGGCAGGCTCTCTTCCTGAATATCAGCCCATTTTTCTGGGCTATTTCCATTGTCACTGCCAATCCATCACTGGTGCTTTCACCTTCCACTGACCACACACACAAAGCCACGTTACCTCGTAAATGATCAGCTTGCCCTTGAAGATTGCCAGGAAGTGTGCTGGCTCCTTGCCCATGGTCACGCGCACCTGCACAGCCTCGTCCCCGTGCTTTTTGTCCAGCTCAATGGCATTGAGGGCACAGGCAGTGATTTCATCCACAGAGGCATGGCGACCCTGGGGAAGAAGATGCAACATGCAACACGATGAGGGGAAGGGTGTAAAGCTCTGCAAAGTGTAACATCTTGTCAATCCAAAGCCCTGTGTACAATATAATGAGAGTAAAAAATGACTTGATTTTTACATTTCATTTATTTCATTCTTTTGAAGCCTGTAGGATCACATTTTCAAAGCTTTAGAGAAAAGCATGCATTCCAGGAGAGGAAATTATAATTTAAAGAGCAGAGCTATTGGTATTCATATACTCACTAGACCCTAGGAGCTGAGGCCTTAAAGGACAATCTGAAAGACCATAAAGTTTAACCTCTGCATTGTAAGCCCTATAATCCTTCACCACTTCTATATGACATTGCTGGCTCTCAGCCTGATGCTAGCTTGGGCTCAGTGTCCATGCAGCCTACAAAGCAGAGCTTGGGATGTTTCTTTCCAAGTGGACAATTGATGAGCAAAGAGCACGCAAGTTCTTCTGGATGTTTTGCTTAGGATTTTTGTGTGCAACCCTTTCTTTGAGTTTTAGACTTCTAGCAGACACAGCACAGTCCCTTCTGTTTCAGTTTGACCTACCTGCCACATGTAGAGGACATAGTGAGGCCTGCCTGATCTGAGGTAGGTGTACAGGACCAGGTAGCAATCGCCTCCGTAGAACTGCCCATATGTCTTGGGATTCACCGGTTGCATTTGTAGGTCTTCAATTCTCCACACCTAGTGTGAGAAATATGTTGGTGAGCAGCAGTGTGGTCAACGTGAAGACAGAACAGTCCCTTTGCCAAAAGACCACTGAAGTTCAGGTCTTCATCTGGAAAGACAACCCTTCCTCTCTCTCCTGGATGCCAGCTTGTTTTTCCCCAGCTTGATTAAAGCGCTTGCTGGCAAAGTCACATCTACCTAGTGACTGTCATAATATATGTGACACAGCTGAACAGTCAGTGGCCCTCAAGGAGGTGGAGGTGCAGCTTCTCAGACCCATGTCCCATCTCTCAACTAGTTCTGTCTTCCATGGGAGGCCACAGGAAAATGAGAGTGGCCTCTGCTTTGCACTGACACATGTAATACGGACTGAACTAGGGGACAGTGTGAGAAGGGAGCTGCCTGATTCAGCCTCGTGCCCTGTGCACGTGGCAGGAGAGGGTTCAACTTGGTGGCTACTTTGCTCTGGTGGACATGGGCTGGAGGAGAAATGCCCTAGAGGTAAGAGCTGCTTGGTTGGAGTTTGTAAGCAGATTGCTCTGGCCACAACCATGCTTCTTTGAGGATAGGTGGGCACAGCTCATACAGCTGCTGCGTGTGAAAAGGAAGAGAAGTTTGGAAACGCTTTGGTAGTTGCATCCTCTGTCAGCCAAAGGAGGTCTCTCACCTCAATGTCCCCAGAGGCATCATCCACCATTCTCTGCTCAGCTGCTACCTCTGGTCTGGCATGGAGCTGAGTCGTGTCAAACTTCACCTGCTCCACCTTGGCTGCATGCACCAGCAGAATAAAAGCAAGAACCCAGTGAATGCACAATAACATACAAACCCTATGTACCACCCTCGTGCACACACACAATCATTATGCATACAAGAAAAACTTGGTCTGCAGTAGGCAAATGTTGATTTTGGGATATACAAGAGCTCACATACTCCAGTGTTGATCAGTTACAGGCTGGCAACTGCCCATATAGCACTTTACTGGAAAGTTGTGATGATTGGCAGATAAAAATAAAAGTTCTCATGACCAAAAATTCGTAATTGTTTTCCAAATCTATACATATTTCCCTCATTTTTTGAATGCTACTTTCAGAACTAGAATGCCTACGGTTCTTCAGCTCATGATAAAGAGAGTATATATGGACAGCAGGGAGAGAGAACTTGCAAAAGAAGGGTATTTGTATCTCCAAAGATATTACTGATGGAGACATTCAGCATCTCTGTCATTTTTCTCTCTGTCAGGAAGATCTCTCTCTTCTGTGTTTACTCTTTGGGGTTAATGCCTTGCAATATTCACTTCAGCAGCATGATAAATGGGGGCACCATTTACACTGGTGTAAATACAGAATAATTCCATTGACGTCAGGAGGGGCTTGGCTGGATGCCAGTGTAAATGAAAGCAGAATGTTGTTCAACACTTCCTTACCAGGTTCATCATTAGCCCTCTCTAAAGAAAATTAAGAAGTTCTACAAGTGTGAATTTTCTGCACACATTTTTCAGATGAGGTTGATCTTCTGCCAGCATTCACATTTGGAATAAGTGGCAGTTTGGTTTATACAAAAAGCCTCAGCAGTTTTGAACATTGTTCAATTGCTGAATCATTTTTTCTACTGAGAAAGGTGGAAAATACAGGACATGAGAAGAATGTGCACTGGATTTTCAAAGGGCTGAGGACAGGGAACAGTTAATGTGAATGATGTTATCTCAGCGGTAGTTTATCACAGGTAGCGAAGTCAAATGCAGGGTAAGTCATGGCTCTGAAAACATACTCACCAGTTTTGCCAACGGTATAGACCTTGCCAAGCCCTAGTGTTTCATCTTTTTCTGTCCACTTCTGGAAGAGCTGTTTGAACATGACTGACTCTGCACCATCGTTGATCACTTCGATGTTGGTAGAAGGAGAGTAGCCTTTGGCCTGGATAAAACCCTAATGGGGTAGAAAAGGGGCATTAGTGGGAACACATCAAAGTTCTCATAGACACGAGAAGAAGTGGCCTAAACCAGCCCCAAAAGCAAACTTCCACCTGCAGCTGAACACAGCAGCATAACCAAGGGCAGGATTCACCCCAAGATGAAGACACTTGCATTCAGACTTATGCAGATGTCTACTGGGAACCAAATTTAGAGGACAGCCAGCTGGATCACATCCTAAACTTAATTTATGCATGGTATCTAAGTCTTGAAGAAAATCTAACTCAATGGGTCTAATGCACAGCCTCCTATCTCATTCAGCTCTGTAGAGAGCTTCTGGTCATAGAACCAGGAGTGGAGGGGGAGGGAAGAGTGATGGAATGTGCCCATGACCTGAGAGCCTAGTTCAATTCGCTTTTATGCCAAAAAGACCCTCTCTAAAACAGGGATCCTGTCCTCCCTTTAGCATGGTAGAGAGCATGCATGCCAAGATAGTGAAGGGATGGAGGAAGTTACATACCCCAGAGTGTGGCATGTATCCTGAAGGGATAAAACTCTCATAAATCTGTGGGTTTTTTTCTTTTTTTTTTCCCCTGAAAACATTATTTCTTTGAAATAGAGCAGCTATTGAGTTAAAAGAGTGCTTCAACAGAGGTGCTTGATACAATGTGATAAGGGTGAAGATGATCTGTGTTCTGCCACGATGTCAAAGTCATTGCTTGGTTTTTGAGCACTGCTCTCATGTTTATCACGGCAGACTCCAGGATGACCTGGAGGTACAATGCTGACAGCCATGGTTCAGGGAAGGAGCCTGAGTGTGGGCTTTCTGAGCATTCATCTTCTGCTGTAAATACCGCAGCCACATACTACCCCCAGGAAAAAGCAGAGCAGATGGTCTTCCCATCCCTCCCACCTGCCACGCTGAAAGAAAGAGATATCTGTTGTTCTACATTTGTAGCTCAGGGCCAGAATTTGCAGAGCTGATTGCCTATAAAAAGCATCTGGGTTAAGCTTTGGAAAGGAGCACAGAGGATTGTGAGATAAGTTTTAAGTCAAAGTTCATCCAAGCTTTTCTTCTCTGGGACAATAGGCGCAATTGGTATTGAAGTTGGGTATCTCCAGGTAGGATCTCACTGAAGGTGGGGCCATTGAGGTTCAGTATCTCCAAGTAAGATCTCATTGAAAATGAGGCCATTTATGGTCTTCACGGAAGTCAACAGAGGAATTAAAAGCTAAGTTCCCTTGTAGTCTTCATTTCCATCTGCAAGCTACCATGCAAAACTACCAAATGCCTTACACACTCAGGTTCCCATGAGGCTAATTTTGTCTGAATGGAAGTGGTGAGGCATGCTCTGCCAGAAAATGACTGCATGGCAGTCATCTGAAGGAGCAGCACAGGCACCTGTGTGCTCTGCTGGAGTGTTCTACCTTAACAGGAGCCATGGTTTTTCCACAGGTTGACCGATCTGAGTTACTAACAGTTAATAACAGATCTCTTTTTACCAAGTGGAAGAGCCCTGTGACAGCTTCTAATTCACATGGGCCCAACCCCATCAACACTCTGAAAAATACTTGTTGCCTGTAATGGACTTGGGATTGAGTCCCATAGCACCTAGTATCAGGTGTGTTTTTTCAGAGAGCCCAAGAAACTGAGTTCCCCACTGACTTGCTCAGAAGTATTACACTTGGTTGGGAACCCAAGACATGCCTTTCTTGTTCAGAGCAGTGATCCATGTTGCCTTGGACAGTGGCAGTAAGAGATGCTGTTCAGCAAAAACATGTGAGCCTTGTAACTATCCGCAATGTGATCCCTTCATTCTCCCTAATATTCACAATATAGGGTCATGGATGTTACAGAGGCTATAAGAGCCTACCCCCTTTAGTATCTGTTTATGGACCCATTGACCATGAATTGACCTAATCCTTTCTCAGCCCTGCTGATACTCTCTGCTTCCACCATCTCTTGAAGCAACAAATTCCACAAGTCTACCACTTACCATGTCACATAGTGACACATGTTCTCTTTTACATTTGCTTTTCTTTAACCAATTTCCTCTTAGTCTCAGTGACAGACCCTAGTGAGATTTGCTGAATAACAGTTTTACATTATGTCATTGCACCTCCCATAGAAGTTCAAGCTCTTTCTCTGTTATTACCCAGGCCAGCTCCTCAAGACCTATTCTTAATTATAATTAGTGGTCAGATCTAGATTAGCGCTTAGTTAACCTCCCACAACGTTGTTCGCACTACTCACCACAGCTCGAGTGAAGGCTGCTTTTTTCTCTTCCTGGTTGGAGGCTTTTCCTCTCCAGACATAAATCTTAAAGCCACCTTGGTCTAAAATGTAGCAGTCCTGAGGAGAAACCGAAAAATATATGTAAAAAGATCTCTTCAAGCAAAGATCCTCATTTGTAGCCTACCCAGGTTGGATTCTCGTTGAAGACTTAGATTAGATGTAGATTAGCTCATTTCCTTGCCTTCCAGAGTTTTAACGCTGGCTAACCATTAGTAGAGGCAACACAGGATGGATTTACTGGTTCAAAATTGGGCTAACAAGTACCATCAACCCTAGACCTTCATAACTATTATGTGTCCCCAGTATGAAGCTAAAAGTGTTGCATCAGGATCCTGAACCCCAGCAGGATGAGATGGCTGCCAGGCAGCCCGTCTCCTCTGCAGAGAGCTGGTGGTCCAAACTGACAACCCACTGTGAGACCAAAGGATTCTTGGTTTTCAGGCTGGGGGAACATCATTGAGACTAGTCACTTACTACAGCAGGAAATTATATCTAAATTCATGATTTTTTTGAACACAGTGCTAATTTGCTCTGAATGCTGCAGATGGAGAGTTATAGCAGAACATCAGATATTAAGAAGCCTTGTTTCTATCTGGAATTTATTCCTGGCCTCCAGCTTTGACTCTCCTTTTATAATGATTACCAAGGTAACACTGTCCTTGGCTGACAGGGTGGGTTTGCCATCTCTTGCTAGAACAGCTTCAACCCGCTGCCTGCCTCCGGCCACTGGAGCTGTAGGTAGAGGCTAAGCTGTCTTGTTTGGGGAGGACACAATCTGGAAGAATGGAAGGGCTGATAATTTCCAGAAAATTGAGGTATCCTATAGAAAGAGGTGCTCAGCTGAACATAAAGAGAACCACAACATCCTTTTATTGCTATAAGGGCTGCCTTTTACCTCGTGCTGGAGCAGGTCCTGTGTCAGAGGCCGGGTGGCTATCTCCTGTACCACCAGGTCATTGTCCTTCTCGTAGACACTGCAAGACAGAGTTAACATGCAAAGTCAGGCTGCACAGCACCTGCTGTGGCAAGGGATGGGGTTTGGAGGCCCAGCCCCAGACTTACTGGTAGAGCCGGACGTTTGATTTCTGCAGCTCGTCTGCTTTCGTGTCCGGGATGGCATCTCGGAGCTCCCCACGCCTCTCCCCCAGCACCATCTTCATGATTTTTAGGAGGTCAGGGGAGTCCTTCTCGTTGTCAATGATGCCGATCTGAGCACGGCCACCTCTTTCACTGTCCCTGATGCTACGAGCCAATGCGAGGCCCTGCACAAGGATCATCAGGGGATTAATCTTGATCCATACAACAAATTCAGCAAGCATTGTGTCAGACCTAGAGCACTGACTGAGTACTAATAGTCTAAGACAGATTACCACAGCTCTCCAAAGATGCTAGTGTCCTCCAGATTTTGCTATTTAAAAATGGGGATGTGTCCTTTATGCCTGTTTATTAACTTAATCTCAGAAAAGTACTGCTTAGTACATAACTATTGGTGGCTGGTCTCGCAGGGCGCAGATATGCAGTAGCCAGAGCAGGTATTGCTTATGTGTGACAGTACACAAGCAGGTCCAATAATCCTAAAATATTCTGGGAGAGAGACACATGCTGAGGACAATGAGGCTGAATGCTGCAGAGCTGTAGGGACCCTGGTTGCCCTGTGGTGATATTTTACATGTAAAGGTTTCAAGTATTTGAAAAACATGGATGTTTTCTGTGAAAAAAGTGTGAAATGCCAAACAAATTATTTCCATCTTCCATTGATTTTTTCCCCCCATGACTCCTACCACAACAGGTTTTAAAGGGAGACATCCCTGTTAGACCTAGGAAATGACCTGTTTGATTGCCAGGCCTGAGATGAACCATGGTCTGTTCTTCTATTCTTCCCTCTGTCTTGCTCCTTTTCCTCTCTCTCAGGAGTTTCTCTGTCTCACCCTCTGCTGGCTCTTATCTCAACCCATCGTGCCCTGGACAACTGCCTTCCCTGTGAGGTCTCCCCCAACCCCAGATCATCAGGTGCCATTATGTGAAGAGCAGTCCCACTTGCCTTTTACTGTGTATAATGACAACCATCAGCTTTGCTGATGACCTGTAGATAAATCTGGTTTATTACATCTCTATATCACAGTTCCTCTATCAGTAAAATAAGGATTAACGATCCCTTTGTAAAGTGCCTTTATAATTAGGGATCTGACCTATCAAAACCTGGTTTATGCATTCCTGCTTGTCTCATACTGACCAAGCTGGAATTCCCTGTGATGTAAAAATAAACTGAAATTCATTTACCCCTGGGTGAATTAAATCTACTGTTAAATCTTCTGCAGTTAAATCTACTGGTGCTACTGACTTTTTATTCTTATGTCACACAAACTACAGGGCACAGAGGGCTGGCGATGGACCTTCCCAGAGGGAGATGGATGCCTTTCTGGAACAGTGGATATCAGTGGATGAGGAAGTAGAAGATTTACCAGGATTTTCTCTGTTCAGCTCTGTGTTCCTGGTTTTAATCAGATTCTCACTGTGCAAACACTGAATCCTGTTTCCATCTTCACAAACACTGAGTTCTGTATGTGTCTCTCTCTTTTTTTTTTCCCAACCCGTGATCAAAAAATACCTCCAGTAAATCACGGTGCTTTTGCCTTTACTCACCCTGGATTTCTCAGCAATGTTGCAGTTGGGTCCATTCCACTGGATCAGCACTTTCCCGAGGTCCAGCAAGAACACATCACCCTTATTGAAGCTGTCCCAGGAAAGTGCTACCTGTTGTGAGGAAATGAAAAGGCTCGGCGAATGGAGTGGACAATGAGAGCCACAGGAGACAAGTCACAGGCATGGAGAAACTGCCCTGGGGACGTAACAACTGGTCTGCAACAACAGGATCATTTTTCTAGCACTGAGCCAAATGGCTTTTCTTAGGATTATACCAAACCCCAGTGAGGATGCTTGACCAGAAAAGAGCTATTGAGCAGGCAGACCTGATAGAATATGGGTGTAGGAGGGGAGGCAAGGAGAAATGATCCATAAGGAGAGGAGCTCCTGTGCTTACTTCCGTGGCTGTCACATGCTTCTTCCCCTTGACATGAAGAAGACGTTTGATGTTGTACATATTGGTCTCCACATGCTTAAATCCTGAAGCCACTCCTCCCTTCTTGTAGCTGTTGTGCAACAAGGAATAAAGAGTTAGGGTTGGTTAGAAAATAAAGTCCCCTCTATCCTCTGAGAACATCTCAAGCTTTTGTTGACAAGTAAAAAATCTAGAGCTAATATCTCAAAGTCCTAAAAATGGAATGTGAAATGGTGCTGTGTTGCTTCACTCTACTGTTCTTGGTCCCTGGTCAGACAACTCCTCACATTGTCCATCCACCCAGTGTGGGTGTTGCTGTCGTGCACCTTGGTGCGTGTAGATGAACGGGCAGGTCAGGAATGGCAATGGAGACATAACACAACCAAACTGAAAGTCCCATTAAGCATGGCAGTGGCATCTCAGAAATTTTCCATAAACAGTCAAATAAAAAATGAGCCATGTTTTGCAGACAATACATTTTTTGCTAAAATTTGTTTTTATTCAAAATAGGTGTTCTGTTTAAAGCAGCTTAGATAGAAAGTTGTTGCCATAAGCAGAACAAAATGCTATTGTAAAGGGATACAGGACACCGTCTTTCTCTCAGATTTAATCTACCAATTTTGCTGTCCTTCCATCCTTGAACACACACTTTGCAATAGCTGCTGTTAGCACTGTAATTGTCTCACTGCATGATGCCATCCCTCCATCCCTCTGCAGCTTTGCAAGGAGGACACAATCACATCATGAGAGCACATAGTCCCTCAAAGAAGTCCCAGAATATTTTAACAGTTTTTTGGATAAGTCTAACCACTTTCCACGTATCCTAGTCCATTCTAGAAATCTAACCCAATGTTCATGCTTCAGGCCTTAAAGTAACAGTTGAAGCTATCTAATTACCGTTTGTGGGAAAGAGAGGTGATTGTTGAGAGTTTTATAGTTTTGCTATGTGGAAAATAAGTATGTTTTATTATAGCTTGGAAAAGACTGGCAAATGTGGTCAGGCTTGAGTGATTCACAGTGCTTTAGACTTGTTTGGCACAGTTCTACGAATCCACAGAAGGATGCTCTGCTGATTAGTCTACCTGCCAAGGTGTGGAAAGAGCCTGTTTTAATTTCTCATTCTGACTCAGACTTCCTGCTTGACCTTATGTATGTGGTTTAGGCCAAGATGAAGTCTAACTCATACTGATTTCAGAGCCAGATAGGTTTCCAAATAGACTTCTATACCCAAATGCTTTTGAAGGTCTGAATTTTAGTCCTTCATTGCCCTTTACTCGTCTTTAAAATGAGGGTAAAAGCACTCTGTCTCAGAAAAGGCCTGAAGAAACTCATGAGAGGCTGTAGAGATGCACAATACTGAGATACTGAGAGCAAGACTGGGTAGAGTCTGAGGATGGGTTTTCATCTGGGTTTTCTTCAGCTGTTTAAAAGCGAGGAACTACTTCACTGGCCACTAACTGCCAGCGAAGGTCCTCCTGGAGGACGTCTTTCGGAGTCACCTTCCAAAGACCCCAGAGGGAGTCATGACCACAGGTTTGGACTCAACACCACAGGGTTAACGCAATACTATCTTTTAGATGGCTTAGTTCAGAGAGTCAATCTTTGCTTCCTCTGCAGGAAAATTACTCCCAGTGTGAGCCAAATCAACACTTCTCCTCAAGGTGTCTATTAGTTTAAAGTGCTGTGGATGGGCATATTAATCTAAAGTGTGTGGAGGAGAGGAAGACCTTACAGCGAACAAAAGGGAGGTTAAAAACCTTTTACAGAAAACATCTGGGAAAACAATCAGTAGATCAGAATGACATGGGTCCAGTCCCAACGCTTACAGTTAATTTTTTCAAAATGGGAAGTTTTTCCTCTGAATTTTGAACAACCCCAGTGCTCCATTTTTGAAATGTTGATGCCTCTGAGACAGAGGGAAGCAGAGAAAGCCCCAGGGACCATGATGTTGCTGCAAAGCCTTTTATGCTACTCACATAATGCCATTGCGAAAATAGCTTTGGAAGGTCTCAGACTCGTGTCCCTGCACCTCCCGGTGCTGCACAGGGTTTCCCCTGAGTGCAGTGTCCAGCTGGGTGACGTACATGGCCGCGGCACCTTGCTCATCCTGAGACGAATCCTTGCCAATCCAGTAATGCAAATCCACAGCCGTGCCACGAGAGGTTCTTTTGCTCTGGAAGAGGCGAGAAAGCTGAGTGAGGGCAAAGTCCAGATATCTGCAGCAAATAATGCTGCTGGGCAAGGGGAGACGGGATGGAACCCTACGATGTTCCACAGGAGCTCAGCCTGGAGCCAGCGACCTGATTCAGGAGAATACGGCTTACATACGTATTGCACTGAAGCATGTTTCTGTTGTATATGCTTTTATGACTCTTGCTATCAAAGAAAACTGAGCACCTGTGAAAGTCCAAAAATGTGTGTGTTCAACCTGTCCTAGTTTTGTAGAGTTTGATATTAAAACTTAAAGGACATTCTTCTCATAAATCACTTAAAAAAAGTAATATGCACTGCTATTTATTTGCCTGGAGATACTATCCTTTCTATCCCTTTCTCTTTCTCATATCGTGCTACATAGTAGCACCAACTGCCTGTGAATTCCTGCTGACTTGCAAAAGAGACATAACTCCAAAGGAAACTGAGCCTGTGTGTGCATGCTGTGATTCATCTTATTACAGAAAAATCCAATAGCCTAGAAAGAAAAGGCAAGCGATCTGAGAACAGGTGTGCTTACTGTTATGTGACTTGCGCCAGTTATTTTTCAGCACCTACTGTGTTAAATCCTATCATCCATGCCTGGGAAAGATAATAAAAGCTCATTTTATAAACTCGATTTGACACTAAGTTCTGTTTATTTGCTTTGTGCAGTGATACCGTGGTGTAAAACACTAGAAGAACTTGAATAAAATACAATTCAGTTCCTCTAGGCACAGCTGATTAATTTGTGGCAAAATCACTCAGTTTAATGCACTGCTATTGAAAACGATCAAAGTCCCGTTGTCCTGCAGACAATTTTTGTTTGGAGAGCATCCAGTCAAGATGCAGAACGCAAAGATGAATATTTTTACCCTCTTATCTGCAGGTGGGAAGGAGAGTCGTGGATTTTCTAAGGGCTTTTCTACCTGGGGAAGCTATTGCAACATAAGCTGAGCCTGTGAGCATCAAAATCTATAGTGATTATAGTCAGCCCCTTGCGAGGATGGTCTAAGCATGTCTTTGGGTGTCTGCTACCAAATCTATTCCCCAAAGCACTCAAAAGGTACCATAAAAGCATGTGCATGGTGAATTAGTGCAAACGAGTCATTGTGGATTATTATCCAGTCTGCTTTCCCAGCCTGATGTATAGTGAATATGAATTTTTTTAACGTGGAATAGTGGAGGCTTTTCTGTCCCTTGACTGATGGAGTTGTTTGCAGAAGGAACACTCAGACCCAGAAGTGGGAAATGCTTCTAGTTCCCACCATATGGATGTTGTTTGATGCAATGGGGCCTGGATTGCTCTTTGCATTTGAAGAGACTTGGAAGGAAGTCTGGGAGCTTAGTGCAGCACATTGTCCTCCCACAGAGGACACTTTGCACAACCCAACAGTAGGGTTAATTCTCAGAAGTTCCTTGTGCTTCTGGCTAGCTTGGGTACAACTGGTTGCAAGCAGGTCTGGGTCTAATTTGGGAGGTCTCCTAAGGGGGAGAGGGAGAAGGGCTGCAGAGCCTCTCTACTGTCCAGCATTAGCTGGAACCAAAGAAACAACGTTGAACCTGTTGCCTACCAAAGAGGCTAACATTTGCCTTACTTACGTGCAGAATTATGTAACAGTCCCCTTCAAAAAAAGTCCCATAAGCTTTTTCAGGTACAGGAACCATCTTCATATTCTGTAAGAAAATGAGTATTTGGGTCATTGATAGAACTTGCACAGGAGGCATGAGACACTAAGGTGACAATGAGGGTTTGGAAAAGGAAGAACCAGGGCTGTGCCTGTGGACTGGGAAAAGTCACTTCTAGGGGAAATTCCAAACATACTAGGGGGTAAGAAGGTGTAAATGAAAATGCTGCTTGCCTAGACTGACAAGTATTTTTTTTTTTTTTTAAACTCTCCTTTCCCTTTGCAATCCTGTAGGTCTAAGGCAAGAAGACCTAGAGGTCATGCTGAAGTCCTCCAGGGCTTGCATTTGTGGGGAACTTCCCAGGTGGTTGCACACATCTCATCCTACATTTAGTTCTGGGGCATGGCTTTTAATCAGTACCCATAAAACTCAAGGATAATTTTCAGAGCTTTGTTAGGATAACCACTTTGTTTGGGATTCAGAGCAACTGGCAGTGCTGAGAGAAGGTGGACACTGATGTGTCTTTCAACCCTCCAGACTCTTAATTGCATGTTCCATCTGGTACAAGTGCACAATTGACCAGCCGTGCCTGCCCAGCGTAGGTGGCTGGGTGTGCCACCCACCAGTACACACCGAGCTCCTGGGCTGGAACTGACTCTGTGGTTCCCTGGAATTAGAGACATGCATTTTTTTGGTGGCCTGACTTGTTTCCCAGCATACCAACCTGACCCTCGAGAACCGATACGTCTCTAATTACAGATCCTCTACCAAACAGCTTGGTACAGTGTTTTGGAGAGAAATGGAAAGGCAAAGACCCTGTGGTATTGAGAACTTGGCTGGGATTTGCAGAGGGCCACCAACACTTAGAGACGTGTTGGAGACCCTTCCCACTTCTCCCCTAGGCTGTCTATGCACCTCATTTTATGCCCCCTCTTGTTGCAGGGGAACATCCTCAGTGAAATGAACAAGAACAAAGCAAAACTGAACACAGCCTGGCTCCAAACTACAAGCAAAGACCACCCCAAGCAGAAGGTGACTTTGCAGGCTGCAATATCCCTGCAGTGTCCCACCAGTCAGAGTGGGAAAGCTAAGGATAAGATGGAAACAGACTCCATGGGATGCCTTCACTGCAAAAATATGTGCCTTCATCACAGCAGCTGCCACACTGCTGGTAAAGACTAAGGCTACTCATGCATAATCCTTCTTCTTGGTGAAACAAGTAATTCATTTCTAGTGTGCTAAAGCAGCCTTACAATTGTTCCCCAAACAGACTAAGAAAGACTCCACTGCTGGAGGAACACCATCAGTCCCACCAAATTCATATTTCCTTAGTCAGTATTATCCTTGTTTTACAGAGGAGGAACACCAAAACACCAAGCAACAACACATTCAAAGTGGCATAGGGAGAAGCTGTGTTTCCTGTTTCCCACTGCTGTATCTTATCTGTAAGACCCTCTTTTCCTACCCAGATTACTTCAAGAATATCTTCCTTGAAACACACACACAAGACATATGACATCACTGCCGTGTTGTCGTACCTCTATGCCCCATATCTGCAGTCCCAGCCTTCTCTCGATAGTTGGAAGATTTGTGTCACCGTCTGCCATCCTGCACTCTGAGCTAGAAGGGAAAAGAAGAAAAAACAAAATAATTACAGTATTGGATACAACAGTAAGTACGTTAGTCAGATGGCTTTCTCTTACAGTCTGTGGAGGTTTAGTGGAGATAATCCCAGCTTGAAGTATCTCTGTCCCTCACCCTCTGCTGCCTATGAAGAGAGCACAGCCCAGCACAGATATAATTATCAACAATTAGGGGGAACGAAGTCCCATTCCCAGTGTATACATGCTCATGGCACGAGAACACTGCCCATCGAAGCCTGGATAGGATACCATTGATTGGTATGGGATTACTTTTCCCCTATTTGCATAGATGGAAAGGATTCAACAAGGTGTTGAACCTGACATCAGTACTGCTGTGCTCACACTGGCACAAGGGGTGTGAGAGACAATGGTGAACCTCCAGGAGACCCATGCCCTCCTGGAGCAGCCACGTCAGGAGGAGATTCAGGTCTAAATTAAACTACCTGCAAGGTATCTCAAGGTAGGGCACCAGGCTTTCATCTCCATTAGGGTCAAGGGAGCCAGTGCAGCCAGCAGAGCACAGGGAGTGATTCAGCTGATGACCCAAACATCTACGTTATGCGTAGCCAGGTAGCTCCCTAGGCTCTGTTGCCTGCAGGGCAAAGTTGTGAGTTTCAGCTACCCACACAAAGGTATCTGGGGACATTTGAGATGGTTTGGGTATCTCCAGATGCCATTCTGAAGGGTGAAGGTCTCCCATCCATCATCTATTCTATCTGCCAGCTGTGAAAAGAAAAAAGGACTCCCCTTAGCTATGTTCCCTGCTCCTTCTGCCTGGATGGCCGATGTTTTGCTCAAGAAGCAAGTTCTGAACCCAAGCGTTTACAGGGCAGCCTCCTGAAGCAGATCACAAGCAGTGTACATGAAAGCACCGGGTTATGTCCTAGCAGTGCTGGCTGGCCTGTGGGGCACAGCAGGTGCCTCCAGATCGATTTATCTCAGCTGCAGTGACCACAGGACAGGCTGTGATTGTGGAGGGGCAGCACCCACATCAGCCGATCCCATGTGAGTCAGTCCTGCTCACAAACCAAGGCCCAGCTTCGAGAGAAAGCACGGCTCACTGATTTCTGCGTTTTGCATTCATTTGCTTTACAAGTGCCCTCCCCTGATTTGCATTTGCTCTTGACAGACTGAACTATTATACTGTGTTAAAAGAAACAACAACTTGATTGACTGCATTTTCTTTTCTGCTTCTGGGTGACATGGCGGCGCTGACTGTAGGCCGCAGCCTCCCCTGGGCTCCTCTGTTCTGCTGCAGGAAACTGCCTACAAGAAGGAACGGTGACATTTCTGTATGAACCTGGCACAATACCTGAGCCACAATAAGGTGAAAAATAAAAGAAGCCACCACACAAAGCCACGAAAGAAGCTTCTTCCGAGGAACAAAAGAACAAAGATGGATGAGCTCATACCGGAAGGCGTGTTTATTGCCTGCGTTACAAAAGCACGGGGAGATATGCTGCACTTGTCATCAGTAAGTCATTAGAAGCCATGATCCTCCTCCTGAAGAGTTTTCACTTCATTAAGAGGACAAAAATTGCCGTTTGAAGGTTGGTCCATCCAGATTTACCACAGCCCAGAGCTGCCAGAGCCTGGCTCCGTGCCCAGGCAGTGGAGGGAAGCAGCTACCTCCCAGAGAGGTGTGAGCACAGCCCCAGCACCTCTCTGCTAACCGAGCAGGAGTCAGCAATGCTCACTCCTTGGACATGGATGTATCTGAAGGATTGTAGAAGATTGAGTCCACGTGGCCTCATGCATCTACCAGGAGTGCATTCAGCAGCCCTCAGCTCCCTTTCAGCTCCTTCCAAATAGCTTCCAGGCAAGAGGACAAACAGCAAGAAGAAAAAAGACATTTTTCATCTGGATTCCCAGAAAGGTAATTGAGACCCACATATAGTGAAAGCCAGATCCAGGAAGATATTTCAGTGTCTAAGTTGGAGCTAGACACTTTTGGGAACTCAGTCCTGACTCACCTACTGTGGAGTCTGTGGCTGCCAGCAGCTAAGGCCAGAAGCAAGGTCCCAGATCAGCTCTTTAACCAAAAGACCATCCTTTCATTTCAGATAGCATTCAAAAAGCCCCTATCGAAGAAAAAAACCAGTGAAGCCGCCTTTCTCTAGCTATCTTTTCCATTTGTTTGTGTGTTTTTCTGTCCAGTCTAGCACCAAAACAATTGAAAGTAAAGCCAGTATGGAGGTTTGTTATGTCAGGGAGCATTCGGGGGCTGAAATCTTTTAGTAAATCTGATGTTGCTCCCTGTGGAAGGCAGCAGGCGTCCTGCTCGCCTCCTAACAACAGGAAAACAGCAGCTGGCCGGCTGTGAAACACAGCTGGCGCCCTGCTTCTCCCAGCATCCTGTCCTCTCCCATCCAAAAAGTTAAACCAAAGGATCCTGAGAATCCTCTGAGCACAGACAACTGCGTTGGACAAAACCCTCCAGAAGCCAGCAATGTTTTACTGAAGTCCGTCTTTGATTCAAAATGGGGATCTTCCATCTCCTCTGCTCCTGGGGCTCCTTTTTCGGGCACCTGCACCTTAGCTCTGGTCCCATTTTTCTGGGAAATGCTGTCCCTCCCCTCCTCCTGAGTCATTTAATGGTTGAAGTGTGAAGCAGACAAGGTCAGCTGTTTCTTTGGACTTTCCAGCTTCTTCCGGCTGGTGGCCAAGTTAGAAATAATAGGAATATGACTTCTATAATCAGACAGCTCATCTCAATAAAGATTTAATGTGGGTTTTTAATCAGACGGTCCCATAATTCAGCTCCTGCCCAGACACAAAATCCAGTATTAATGGAGTGAAAACTTCTCATCTGTGCTGAAAGCAGGAAGGGCAGAAACTTTTCTAATTTAAAAAAGAAAAAAGAAACTTTACAAGGCTTGGGCTCACCGCGGGTTTTGAACAGCGATGTCCAGGTCAGTTCCTCTCTCAGTCAAAATGGTTCTGCCCAGCACTAGGTGAAATGTGAAGCGAACTGCCTCCGGGGCAGGAATTCACCTAAAAAAAAGCTTGTTATGGAGGCTATTTGCTTCCTCCTGCACAGACACAGCTTTACCTGTGAAGGGGAAAGAGAGGCAATAAAGCAGCTGTAGCTCTGTGATGCGGGTGTGATGTGGATTAGTAGCATGCAGCTATCCAATTTCCACCTCCAGGGCCAGCTACCCTATTTTCACCATTTCCACAGATTCTTGCAGCCTCAGAAAAAGGAGGCAAGCTCACACTGTAGGTGCAGGCTGAGAGGAAGGATCAGAGGTCACTGCACAGCAAAGACAAACGTTGGCTCAGGGCTGCTCTGCTGGGTCATCGCTGCTTGGCTAAGATGTTATAAATGAAACTGGAAAGAGCAAATATTTTTGCTGGGCGAGGGTAGGGGACCTGGAAACCAAGTGGAGGTGGCATGTTAAGTTACAAAGCTGACAGGCAAGGGTAGATGGGTCTCCTTCACACTTGCTCTTCTTCACATCCTGCCAAAATCAGAGCAATGCTCCTGCTTGGTGACTGATCCCCATCCCCTCTATAACCAGTGGGGAAGAGCTTTGCCTTCAAGAAGGACTAGATGACTAATTAAGTGTCAAGGTCATTCCCAAGATTGGTTAATATATAACATTTGGGGTGGAAGTGCCAACAATCACTGCTTGGTTTTGGGCAACCTGGTACGTGTTGAGAAAGCAGACTTAGGAGGAGGACATTTCTTCAGGCAGACTGGAGCTGTTTGGGTGGGGAGGGAGAACAGGGGCTCAGAAGGGGGGACAGGAGGTGATTTCAAGCTCCCAGAGTACATTCTGAATTAATCCTGATTTGGCTTCTCTGGATTTTGGCGGTGCGCTTACTCGGCTGCAGTCACAGCAATAAAAAAATCCCAGTGAGATGACTAATACTCTGTACAGCTTTGGGAAAATAGGAAGCAGCTGTGGCTCCAGGCTGAAAGGCCTAATTATTGGGAATACTTGGACTGGCATTAGATGAGGTAAAGCAGGGCTGTCCAATTGCTTACGTTGTTTCCACTATAGCTGGGTGTCTGGGCCGAAGGAGGTGCCGATTTTTGTTTGCACAGGGGGCAGCAGTTTACTCCTGTTTTGCCCCGAGGAATGAAATTCAGTGCTGAGCTACCTATTTTCCTGTTGCAGGAGGAGAAAAAGTGGTTTTCCATCTGACATGGAAATGACCAGTGGGAGGCTCGGCCATGGGGCTTGTCTTCCCTTTGATGCCGTCACATGGGCACTCGTGTAATATCCTCCTCCAATTTTTCAGCAGGAAGGCAAAATTCACATAAGTGAGAGTGCCCACAAGGTATAATATCCACAGGTATATGGGTGTGCTGGTGACAGCTCCGATCCTCTCGCACAGACACAGGAGGGCTGCAGTCAGAGAGGCTGAATCTCATCACCCATGCTGGATGTGCAGGGACGTGGTGATGAGGCAGAGGATGGGATATGTGCTTTGGAGGGTGGCAAAAGAAAAGAGCACATCTCAGAGCACCCTCCTTCTCTAGACCCCTCGAGGTCCAGGTTCAGGAGCTCGGTGTGGCCAGCGTGCCAAGGAGAGGGCTCTGCACAGACGCTGACCACGGAGAGCACTTCAGCCCTCTTGGAAAGAGCTGTTGCCTGGCAGCTAAAATTACGTAAAAGAAGCCTTGAAATAAGATGCTATTTCTGATCATGGTGGGCAATTAAACATTGGAACAGCTTATTAGGGAAGCTGGCAGGCTTGGCTTTACTTAATGTCTTTGAAATGAGACAGCTAAATGGCCAGGGTGTGCTCTCTGGGCTCAGATCCTCACAACCTGGGAGCAGAAGGCCCCCACAGGTGCTGCCCCTCCTGTCAGCTGGGCAACGAGGTGATAGCATGGATCAGTCCTCATGCCTCAGGGCTTCACCCGGCCACCTCCTTGGGTCCAAAAAGATGCCCTGTCCTTGCTAGCAAATCATCTGGGTGGCTTACAAAAGGGGTTGGATGGCTTTGTCAGTCTGAAGTAAGATGGATCTGAATTTGAGATGGTGTGTTGGGCACAATGAGCTAGGATTAAGAAGAAACTTCTTGATCACCTTCTCAGGGTCACTGGCTCTAGAGCTAAGAAGGAACCTTCCCTGAGTTCAGTGGGCATGTTTCCACCTTCTTCCATCTTCTATTCTTTGCTCACAGGGCAAGGGCTAGGATGCTGAGGACTGAGATGCTAAAGTCTGTTCAGAGTTAATGTGAGGGAAAACTTAAGGGCCTGGGATGAAGAGGAGAAAACTGAGATGATTTTATGCTTGTGATAGTCCCTCAAACTGGAAGTGCTCTATACCCCAGGAGAGGTTTATATTCCCTTTATATTCTCTGTAAAAGATGCACAAACATGGATCCACCCAACCAAGTCACTTCTCAGGGTCTGAATGAGCAAAAAGCAGTTTTCTCTGGCTGACAAAAGATGACCACTCTCCCCCAGGACCCAGCTACTGTCTCTCTTGAACCCTGGAAATTTACCTGATCTCCAACCACTGTCCCAGGGCATTACCAAGATGCAGACCTTTGGCTCAGCATCTCTCTCTGTAACCCATGCTTTCACCTCCTGTCCATTTCTGACATTTCTGCCTTACTTTGTAGCTTACACAGTCTTTCCCAGAAACCCACTGATGCTGTGAACCTTCACCTTTCAGCCCCTCATAAGTCACAGGCAGATGGACTTTGCACTAATTCTCCAAACTTATGATTGCTTAAAAGGAAGGAGCAGAAGTAATGCTTTACTGGGAAATAACCACCTTCCCAGCTGCTGCAGCCCTCCATCTGTACCTCATCTGCCTCTTCAGATTCCTTGGAGGACATCTCACTTAGGAGGGCCAGCAAACCACAGTTTATCTGCTCTGACTTTGACTAGTCTCTGCAGCTGCCTCATTTCCACCTGCCATAAATTCTAGCTTAACACATTGCTCCATCCAGAAAGCCTTGCTCATCTCTCCACACCTCCCTTTATGACCTCCTTTGTTCTCCCTATTCATCTGACTGCTGGTAGCTTTCCAGCAGCCTGATCTTCAAGCAGATGGTCTTAGGAAACTGATTTGTAGGAGCAGATTTTCCCAAACTGCTGCTATTTCAGAATCCTCCTGCTAAAATGTTAATGTCTATTTTCCCTGGGAAGGGTAGAGATGCGCTGTCTCCGCAAACTTCTCTGCAACATAACAGCAACGTACTGGCAACTCAGTAGAAATCTTTACACCAGCCACAGCCCCCGGGTCACACAGATGGAGTTTCCACACTCATCATACTGAGCGGAGAGACAGATGCTCAGCAGAGACTGACACAAAAAAGGAGAGCAAATTGGCTAAACATAGAGGCTGGCCGTGCTTGCCTTGGTGTCCTACTCCTGCTGCTCTTGACCGAGTGCTGTCCCATGAAGTCCTTCTCCAGGCTGTCTGTGGAAGCAGCAGGCTCACCAGCAGCTCTCCGGGGAGAGGGCAGCTCTGTTAGACCCAAAGCTTTCTGAAGCAGCAGCAGAGTCTGTGCTGCAGCCACTGCCCCCTGAGATCAGTCCCAGCGACCTGCACCGAACTCGTTCAGTGCAAACCCACCTCTCCCTGAGGATCTGGCTGTGAGAAGGAGCAGTGGCACAAGCACAAGTAGCTTCTGGAAGCTGTACGCAAGTGCTTTGCAGCAGTGCTGCCCCTGGTGCGGTGCCAGCTGCATTATTTTCAAATAATAAAATGCAGCTGGACCCACGCCTGCTCCAGAGGTATCCGTTCCACCCCTGGCTCCTTGTCGTGAGGTTATTGAGTCGGTAACAGTACAGAGCCGTCCCCAGGGAAAGGCAAGCAAGAAGCCTGCCAATTCATTACGAACAACTCTCTCCTTTCTTTCAGCTCTTCCTGCCCTGGTAAAAGGGAGCGATCACTGGCTCGGGACCAGCCCTGTGTCCAAAGGCAGGGCTCCATGCCACAGCGAGGGCAAAGAGATGCACGCAGAAGGAAAACAAAGCTGAGGCCATTTTAATTCCTCTTCCTGGTTCCCAGAGAAGCGGTTCGGTTAGCAGCATTGTCAGAAATGTCTTGCTCCTCACTGCCTCCAGGAAAAAAAAAGGTATGATCGTCTCCCACATCAGCATTTTAACAGAGCGTTGTTAAACCTAATGACCGCAGGTAAGTAAAACACGAGCTGAGACATCAGGGAGGAGGATGTGTGTTTGGTCATGTGTACAAGAGCTTCTTGAGCCCCAGGGAGCACCGGAGCACAGATGCATGCAGGAACTGTAAGGTGCATGCAGCTGCCTGTAAGGACAGCTGAGAAGAGACCCCCAAAAGAAGGCATTTTCCCAGCTGACACTGAATAAAGGCCACTGTGTAGGGTTAAAAGAGCCTGGAGAAAGGCCAGGAAAGGATGAGATTTGTCTGTACCCACTTGGATATCTCAGTTTTAGGTGCTCAAGTCTGAGGACTCTCCCTGGGTGGTTCCCCTCATCCTGATGTTGGGTCTAGGGCAGGTCTGGTGAACCTTGGTCAGGAGAGACTCAACTTAAAAGGGAAGCCCCCGGGTCGAGAGCCCAGTGTCCCATGCTGTCCCTCACCTCTTGCAGAGCGTGGGAGCTCAGCCCCATCCTCTGTGCCCAAAGACCCTGCCTCATTTCCCAGGTCTGAAGGCCCTGACCCAGGTATGTCAGCAAGAACTGAGCCTAACACCACAAACAAACCCCAGTGAAACCCAACCAAGCCCACCTATGCCATCCTCTTCAAAAGCCAAGTCCAGGAGTTAAAGTTTTTGCCTACTGCATGCAACAATTTTTTTTTATCTATTGTGAGAGTGCCCATGCACATGTGTGCACACATATGTGCATACAAGTTAAGAGTGAGTTTCCCTGGAGCAGCATTTAAGTAGTGCAGTCGAATAAGCCCTTGCTATCAGGACTTTTATTTGCTGGTGATGGAGCAGGGCTGCTGGCCTGGAGAACCCAACCCACCCTTCCCTGACTAGGACAGGGTGCTGAGCCAAGGTGCGAGTTCCCTTATACAAGCTTTAATGACTTTGAAACAGAGCCAGACCTTCACGGGCTCTTCTCTCAAGGGAACCCCAGCAGCACCCACACTGGCATTATCCTGTAAGCTTCTCTGAAACTGGAGGGGAGTTCAGAGTGTGTCTGGCACTCGTCTGGCATGACAAGGGAAATCCAGCCCACACAGGTCCTCAGCACGCAAGCGCAAGGAGACTCTGCAGCCCCATCTTGCTAGAAATGAAGGCCAGCTTTGAGAGAGCAGCACGGCAACTGCATAAAGCCGAATGAATAAAACATCCCTGCAAATGCTGCAAAGAGCTTTAGAAAGAGTCATTCATCCGGGACCTGGTTTTGCAACCAGAGCTGCCAATGGGAGGTTTGTCTGAGTGCTGAGAGGGAAATCAGGCCTCTGAAAGATGGGATGGGTGGGATTTGCTCAGGCCCAGAGAGCTACTTCCTAGGCAGCAGCAAAGGACAGTAATTCGGGCTCTGGCAGCCTCCCAAAGAGAAGGTGGGTATCTCGACAGCCTCAATCACCCAAAAGAGAACACGACTTCTAGTGTCGCCCGTTTCCTATTCTGTTCGGCTGTTTTTCTAAGAGCAGTTTTAAATAAAGGGCTACCCAGAAACATATTCTTTCATTCCAGGGCATGGCAAAAGGACATTTTTAGGTAGGAGAGGCTGGCTGCTCTGAATAGCCCATTCCACAGGAAATGCCCAGGATGGAGCAAAACCATGCAATTTCGCATCCCCCGTGCCTCATGCCTTTGACGTGGATGTAAAGTAAGGACAAGTTTTAGTCTGCCCAGCGCTGCCTCAGATAAGCATGAGTAGGCTCAGATAAAAGGTAATGAATGGTAGGATTTCTGTTTCAAGCGAAGGTCCTTGGAAATCAAGGCAACTGGAGCAGATGCACAGTACCCTGTACTAAAAATCATTACATATAAGAGGACTCTTCGGACTGAAGGATGCCAAAGACTTAGGGACAACATTCACCCTTTTCTGCATTCCTTTTGCACCCAAAACCATCAATGGAAATGAATAATCACCCAGGAGAAACCATTTCCAGGGTTGTTTTATGTGGAAAGGGAAAGGATAGAAGAGAGGTGTTAAAGGGCCTTAGGAGC
This sequence comes from Cygnus olor, assembly GCF_009769625.2. Lineage (NCBI taxonomy): Eukaryota > Metazoa > Chordata > Aves > Anseriformes > Anatidae > Cygnus > Cygnus olor. The sequence continues at coordinate 5,288,839 of NC_049170.1, read as the reverse complement.
ATGTATAAGGTGTGTTTGTCTGAGGGGTCAAGAGAAGCTGAAGAATATGTGGTAATAAAAGAGAGAGAGAGCTGAGATATTTTGGGTGTGGGATGTCTACAAGAAAGCCCTTCCTTGCACAGGTGGACACGTCACACATAGCAGAGCAGCTTTTAGGGCAGACACAGAAAGCCCAACCCGTGGATTTGTGCTGGTCACTGAGCAAGAGTCAGGAGGCTGCAAGGAGCCCGTTCCTTGAGAGTAACGAGGGCCCTTGACGAGGGCTAATTGTGATACATTTCTTCTCCAGGGGTGGGGCAGGTAGCACAAAGGCCTTCACCGTGTCCCACGCTCCTCTTCATCGCACAGGGCATTTCAGAGCTTGGCATCAAAGCAGGCTGTGTTATATTTAGCTTTATCAAAACTTTCTGGTCCAACAGGCTGTGCCCAGCACAGACCCAGCCTGAAGTCACAGAGCTCATGGTGCATCTCCCTCACGTGCCACGGATCCCATACCTCCCTGGGGGCTCCAGGGCAGAAAAGGTAACAAACACCAAGCTTCAAGTCTAGAAAAACACGTGCAGGTCAGTGGGAAAGACCAAGAGAGACCGTGAGCATCTTTAGCATCCTTGGCCAGTCAAGAGCAGAGATTCATTGTCTCAACCTAACCAGGACCCCCAGGACACAGGGGAAGGAAGGAGACCAGGGTGACACTGCTTGTGGCCATGGTAGGAAACCTTTGCTCCCAGCTGGGAGACCTCGACAACTGTTGCCACAAAGTCCTGCCTAGGAAATCATGGCACAAGACCTACACTGCCGCCGGTGGGAAGGGAGCTGGAGGAGGAGAAGGACTGGCCTACCTGCCAGGAGGAATGCGAGGAAACAGGCAGGGAATGGTAAAGCCCCACCGACACAGAAGGCTGATGCCCTCTGATTGTCTAATCTCCACTTTGCAAGCTTTAATCTACCCATTTAGCCGTGGCGTGTAAAGAGCACCTGGATGATTCACCAACTAAGTGCTACCCTGGTGGGGCCAGTTTGCCTCAGCTGTTGTAATATTTGTTTACACCTGTGCTAGGACAGCCTTGAACAAACACAAACCTCCCACGGATGCTAATTCATATCGGTTCTCCTTTCTGTTAAATATTTATGCTCTTAATAGACACGCCTAAGAAAAATACTGGCAAGTAAGCCTGCAGCTCAACTCCATTACTACTCAGTTTTATCTCAGTGCAATCTGCATCTCAAATGAACAAGAAGAGAAAACAATCTGTACTGGCAGAGCAAACAGCCCGGCGTTCAGCCATTAGCAGATTTATCCATTAGACTACAGCAAGACCCATGGGTCAGGACTTCCAGCAAGTTTTTTTTTGCTGCTCAGACCTGTAACCACATCACACAGGCTTCGGGCAAGTCCCCATGACAGCAAGAAGTGAAACAAACCAGGTTAAAGCCAAATGCTGTTAATTGCTTTTTGGGTGAAATCACAGCCTTTCTGTGCAGGGAGCTCAACGAGAAGCATGTGTCCTCCAAACCACGGCCGATACTCGCTGCCTACCCAGTCGCAGCAGCAGCACCAGGCACGGTGCAAATCTGGGGGGCTCATTGCTTTTAATAGAGACCCAGGCTTCCACCAGGAGAGCTTTTTTTATTTTATGAAATACTTTTTCCTTTTTTATTTCTTACTCTCCCACCCAACAAGAGTGGTCACGAAACCCTTCTGGCCTTCCCACTAAAAGCAGGAGGGATGCAGAAAAGCCGCTTACCTTGCAATGCGCACGGTGGTGTCCTCGCAGGTCTCCCTTCTCCGCACACCCAGCACTTTCTCTCCTCTTTGGTGAGCTAGTTTCAAGGCACTTTTTGTTTGCTGTTCTGCTACCTTGTCAGCTAGGGAACGGCAGTGCTCGGTAATTCAATCCTCTACTTAGCTGCAGACACTCCTACTGGCGGATCACACCCATTCCCCCGTGCACTGAGGGACAAAGACAGAGCCAGTATGAGAGAGTTTCAACCAACTCGCTGTTTGCATTAAATATCCACCAGCGCTGCACTCATCCAGCGCTAATGATTAAGGGCTGCTTTAATTAGAAACCTGTTTTGTCCAGATTTAAAGGGCAGGAGTTGGTTTTCCTCCTCTTTTCCCTGGCTGAGCTGCGCAAAGCCAGGCGCGGTGCTGCTCAGTGCCACATCAACGCTTGGGCCCCGGTGTCCCAGCTCCTGTTCCTGGCTCTGACTGTCCCAGATTTCAGCAGCCAGCTGCCAAAATAGTCTGAGGGAGAGGTGCTGTGGGCAGAAAACCTGCACGATCTCCCATGGTGCATGTGCAGCCCTGGGGGTGAGGTTTGCCGTCAGGATTAAAGGCTGAAACGGGCGTGTGACGGAGCACCGGAGCGTGCAGCCAGGCTGCCCTCCCAGGAGAAAATAATGATAAACCAGAAAATCCCTGCGAAGCTGGCGCTGTTTGCTGCGTCCACCTCCTGCAGCAGAAAGCTCTTCCCTTTGAGGGGAAAGCCTGTAGCTGGTGGTTCAGACGTGGCGTGAGATAACTCAGATAGATGGGCTGTGTGCCTACCTCCCTGACAGAAGCGATATATCAGAAATGGGGTGGGTTTCACCCTTGTGATGCACTTGGGAACACACATGTGGACACGTGTTTTGATATGGTGGATCATCGTTAAGAAAAAAGCAACTGCAAGAGGGTGGCGGTAATATGAAGTTAGCCCTTCTGAAAGGGCCATCTCCTTTCTGTCCCAACCGCTCCTGCCTGGCGTCTGCATGGTGCTGCTCGTGGCTGGTGGTGGGAACCCTGGAGAGGGGTTGAGGCAACATTCCTTAGCTTGTTGTCACCAGGTGGCTTTGCCTTTGGGGGACAGGACACCTTGGGTGTCCACAGAGTTAGGACTACCCAGCACCGAGAGGACACTTGCCCTGCATGTACACCTCTGCTTTTCAACTGACTTGCTGCATGCTTTTGGGCAGGTTGCTCAGACCTAGACCTTCAGAGAAATTCAGAGGCCAGGCTTCCACTGATGCCCATGGGAAATGAGCCTCAGAACATCAATCCCATCCATCTCCTGTGCTCCCCTATGAAACGAGAATACCAGCCCTGCTCCACCTTTTGCAGCAGAGGGAAAAGGTCACCAGGCATTCAGTATAAGAAAGAAGATCAAATGTGCAGCAGAGAGATACCAGAGAGGACCATGCCCAGGATGGTGTAGAGTTGGGTTTGAAATATCTCCAAGGATGGAGCCCCTTTGGACTAGGAACTAATCAAGAAGCTTCTTTTGCCATTAATTTCTTAGAATAACCCACATAAACTTAAAATGGGTATGCTGGATTAAACAAACACAGTTTCCACAGATATTGTCTACTGACCCACCTCAGAGCTGAGGAACCTCTAATAGGAAGAGTGCCCAAAGTATTCGTGACGTTGGGTACAGACCAGCGGGCCACTAATCACGATGGCTGCAGATCAGGGTGCAGGCTGAATTTGCTCATTCACCCTGTGTGTGCCCATATTTGAGAGGAACCTTTCAGAAAGCTCATGGTTTCACGGCTGAAGATGCCAAGCTATCAGTGAACATTTTGTCCCTTGATGTCAGCAGGTTACAGCTCACAAAACCCATAACAGCCTTCACCTTGCTTTTTTGATTCTTTTCATTTCTGAAAAGTTCATGCTGAGTAATTCATGTTACAGGGAGCAGAGGGATGATGTTTTGGGTCTTCCTCCAGCCCACAGGAGATGAGGACCTCCAGCAGGGCCTGTCTTTACCTTTAGAGTCAGCCCCAAGCCCTCACCAGCTTTGAGGGTCACACACCTGGCTCTGGTGGGAGATGCTAGGATCTGGGGAAGGACACCTGGAGACATCAGAGGATTGGCACCAAACTCCATCATCAGTTCCCCTTTAGCTGCATGAAGTCATTATCACCAGCACCATGGGTTTAATTAATAGCGTCTGCACGTCTGGGTCCTACTCAGTGCTGATAGATGCTGATGTAAACCAACCCATTTCCAGAGCTGCAGCTGCATGAACTGGGGCTCTGGGATGAAGCAGGTCATTCCTATACCTACCACTTTGGTTGCAAGGCACATTTGGCTCATGCACAAATTATGTTTGAGCTGCCTGTCCCCACTCCTTTCGACTTTTGCAGTGAAAAAAATAGTAAATAATCCTGGTGAGCTGCTAAGGAGCCCAGATCTGTAGAAATATATGTACAGCAGTTTAGAACAGTCGGTGCTGAGGGAAAAGGAAATGTTCGTCGTAAAATATGGGCTCATTCAGTGCTGAGCTATAGGCACTGTTGCTTCCTGCTAATTTTGGTCATGCCATGGGGTTACAGAGCAGAAAACATTATTTCCAAGCAGTTTAGCTTGGTACTGGTGGAAAACAGAACAGCCTGACTTTTGTAACCGTACATAATCTGAGCTGTTCCCATCCCAGCTACGTTTCACATGCGTGACCTGATGCAATCCTATTCTCATCCTGAGCCTTGACCTGGTATTCCCAGAGCTCAAAGACCTTGCGGTTAAAGGATATTTTACATATGTACGACTGGCAGATGAGGCTGTTTTCGGTGTCCCAGTGCAAGCCTAAGACACTGAAGACATTGTCATAGGGATGTGCTTGGGGAAATCAGAGGGTACTGGGAGGAAGACTGTTGAAGCACACAATCAAGGTTTGGCAATGTAGTGGCCCCCATCTGCCTCACCCTTGGCCACCCCAATTGCCTGTGGACAAGGTTAACATTGTGCATGGGGAAACAGGCTCTGCCAAGGACGTATTTGTCAAATGACACATTGCAAAGGTATTTCCACCCCGCTTTCGGGTACAGAGCTCCGGGAGGAAGAGGGAAAGGCCAAACCCTGCGGGTGAGATAACACGGCAGGGGCCTCGCGCTTTGGAGAAGTGAGGGAAGGAGACAAAAACAAGAGAGCAGTGCAGGGACCCATTGCTACTTATACGGGGTTATATGACTGGTAGCAGCCAGGCACTGCACGGATTTCTGAGAATGCTGCAGGAGAGCTTTCCTTGACCCAAAATGTGACATTTTACTACACGTTCCTCACTCAGGCACTTCTCTGCCCTGCAAAATCGCTGTGTCCAAATGTAATCACACATCATGCCTCTTGCAGACCTGCCTGCAGGTCTGATAGAGGAGGACTGGGCTGTAATTTACTGTTCCTGTGGTCTGTTGTGCTCCTGGGTATGGGAAAAAGATGCAAAAGCAATGCATATAAAGGTATTTTGACCACAATACATGCAGGAACTCACTAGTGGGGGCTTATAACTTGCTGAAGCATCAGAGGCACCCAGAAGAAGGTAAAGAGCCAGCCTCAGCATCCAAGCCATGAGCAAGACAGGGCTGGAGGGCAGCTGGGAGGGACTGAGCACCAGCCTCAGGATTTGGCCCTGCTGCCTGCAAGGGGAGGCTGGCTGCAGGGAGGCACTTGGCCATGGGGGAAGGTGAACGCAGCTTTGCTCTTTGGCCCGGTGGGTTTGGACCAGTGGAGGTCAGGGCTCGGAATGGAAAGTATTTCTCAGGGTAAAGCTCTGCCAGAACCAGCTGACACGGCAGCACAGAGCTGCCTGTGCTGGGCAGTGGTGTTCTGGTTAATGGTTAACTGCAGCAAATGGAAACGTCTCGGAACTGGGGAAGGTGCCTGGGCACTGGGTGAGGAGTGTTCCTGTGCAGGGCTGTCTTGCACCAGCCAGAACAAAGTGGTCTTCGGCGGCAGTGAGTCCTCCTCGCCTCGGCAGGCAGCTCTAGGCTCACGGAGATGCCTCCATCCCTCGGACGAGCCTTTCCACCTCGGCTCTCAGGCAATGGAGCCCTGCACACGTCGGCTCCTGCAGTGGCAGGGGCAGGACGGGCCAAACTCTCTCCTCCCAACATGGAAGGAAGGAGAGGCCTTGGAAAGCCAAGGACTCAAGGTTAAATGCTGATTTCAGGCAGGAATATCTTGGTGGGAGCTCTGGAGAGCCGGTTCGCCTTCCCGGAGCCCACAGCTTGCAGCAGGCTGAGACAGGAGCAGTACCTCTGGCACAGCAAAACCTGTACTGGTTGCTCCAATTTATTGTTTGGCAACCTTGGTGCAAACCCCATTTTAAGCCAGCTATGATAGGATGAGAACTGTGGATATGAGGCTCATATTTCCTCAGGATTATGAGGGAAAGTCCCCCTTGCAAAAGAAAAGGAGAGAGGGCCAGAGACGGTGTCACCTTGTAGCATCACAGCAAGGTCTGCCAGGGCTTCTGCTCAGCCTCGAACCCCTCTTCTGCATCCTAAAATATCTACAGCCCATCCTTGGAGGTGGGAGGCACAACTCTAAGTCTCTGCTAATAAGGAGAAATACCTCAGCGATGATACCTGCATTCACTACAGCGAAGTTGAATGACGTGGTCATACAATGTCAGCCCTCCCTTGGCCTTGCTGTGTGAGCACTGACCACTACCGAAGGCTTTGCAGGGTGCTATGCTGCACTGGGTTTTGTTTTCCAAAATTATATTTGGGAGAACGTGGAGGAAAATCCTCAGGGAGCAGCTCCTCGCCTTCGGGAGGTCAATCAGTTTTGCTGGCCCTACCTGGGGGCACGGAGGGCACGCTTTCCTCTGCTCCCTTCTCCACGTGCTCACTCGTGCCAAGAACTAACAGGTGTGCTGAGAAAATAGGATGGCCCAGGTGGGGCCGTGCGGCGTGGCACGGGCAAACAGCGGCCCTGGCTGCCTTCCAGAGGGAACAGAGAGGAGGAATGCGGCAGTGGGGCCCCAGCGCAGATCCAGCCATTTTCAGGCCTTCGCTTCATCTGGGGAGGCTTCCAGAAGAACACGAGTCCCACAGACACCTCACCCCATGTCACCGTCAGACCCTACCCCTAATGCTGGTCCGGAGTTTGGGCATGTGATGTTCTTCAGGTTATTGGTTGGATGCCTGCTAGGATGAATGAGGTTTGTGCTTCCATTTTCTACTGCTTCAGAAAATGTCTCTGTTTCTCCAGAAAGCCAAAAAGCTTTGGGGAAGTACTTATTGTCAATGAAGGCTCAGCAGGACTTGGCCCTTTAAGTAAAGAGATGGAGATTTTAAAGGGGTGAGCTTCAAGGCAGTGCGGTGATCTACACAGAGTCTAACCCTGGGGGAACGATGTGCAGGAGAACCGAGCTGTTGCATTCCTTTCCCTGAGTATTTTCCTTGGTTTTACATAAACTGCAACCAGCTGAGCTGAGGTTCGGGGCTGTCAGCTGTTAATAACCCTTATTAAATTACCAACTTCCTTTAGAGATCTCAAATTCTGATTCAGCCCTTTACAGAGCAAGCACAGACACCTAAACTGATAATCCCAGGGTAAGTGATTGTGGGAGCCTGGCCCTGTGTTTACCTCTCTCACGTCAGTCTTCAATTGGTAGCAGGGATCGTCAGCTGGGAGATGGATAAGGTCTCCTGATCAGTATTAATGTGGGAACTGAGTAATAAAGGCATAAATAAGCCCAAATCACCCAAGCACCAGCCTGTTGACTTGGTCACGAAGACGAACCTCCTCCTAAGTGTCCTGTCACCACTTTGTCTTCAGTCCTCAGCTGTAGCACGGAGCAGACGTTCCCCTAGGTAGAGCAGAGCCTACCTTGAAGAGGAAGAGAAGGAGGAGAGGAAGACAGAGAGCAGGGAGGATCAGTAAAACCAAACATCCCTACAAACAGGCCAGCCCTGCACATTGCCGTACGGATAGTTCAGGAATTTCACAAAACCTCAGGGGCTCTCTCTCAGCCCTAATGAAAACCGTATGAAACCCAGCAAATTCCAGCACGCTTTGGTCAGGGTCATCGAGCAAAGCCTCTGCAGTTTCCAGCGCCAGCTGAATCCAGCAGAAAGCAGACATTTCACAGCAAGGACTGCACACACAGGGAAGGCACGGCCATGCCAGCACCAGTTAATGGCTGTGTGACCACAGCAGCCTTTGGTGGCAAAGAAGTAACTTGCTCACCTCGTGGTGCTCACATCCCCAGAGATCCTGGGGACTGTCCTGGCAAGGGAACTGCACCATGAACAAGTAGGATGGAGAAAAGGAGGTTATTTATGCCTTTTTGGCCACAATTACACGAGAAGCCTGTGCAAGAAGCAGAAAGTCAGTGTGGGTCCCCAGCAGCTTGCCCCACCATGCAGGAGATGTGCCCTGGTGGCAAAGGCTGCTGGAGCTCTCATTCTCACTATTTACTTATTTTTAGCATTCAGGCAGACCAGTGGTTTTATCTACTGTGGGAAACCCGATTTCTCGCATTGGTGACTATACCTGAGTGCCCACAAAATCACCCCACCCTCCCTCGCAAGCTTAATTTTTAATCCCCATCGTTTCAGCGACCTGGCTGCTGGTGTGACTGCACAGGCACCCTCTGCTAAGGGGGAAGGTGGGGGGCAGAAATCCCAAAGCCCTGTCCTTCTGCCAACATGGCAGTCACCCCCATGAAACCAGTGTCACAGCCGATGAGTTTCAAACCCTAGGAGGTGTAGACGTCCTGATCTCCAGGACCTGCAGGCAGCAGCAGGACTGTGTCCACAGGACTGTGGGTACGGCAGGTAGCCGAGGCTGGCTGAGCTATTGTTTGCAGGAATGCAGCCCTCTGTATGCCAACCAGGAAGGAGCAAGAAAAATGAATCACCCTCAGGGCTGAGGAATTGTCACCCTGTTAAATGTCACCCCTCCCTGTCTTTCATGGTCCCCAAAGGGTGCTCGCTTGCCTCATTACACGCAGTGAATTGACGCTGGACGTGTCGTGCTGCTGGAAGGAGCTCCGGTGCTGCTGGGCACGAGTGTGCTGTGCACACCTCTGCGTGGTCTGGGGACTTCTCAGCATCAACTCCACCTGCCTCTTGCAGATCAGCCCAAGGAGCACAAGTAGGACATTACATGTGGGGTGGGGTGCAGCAGAACCCACAGAGGTTTTCTGCTTTACCCCCAAAAAATGGGAGATGAAGGGCATGAAAAATATTTGAGGGAAACAACTTGGTTTGTGCTATTCTGATTGCTTCAATGATTACAGAACTCCTGCAGCTGTGTTTTAGGCAACATCATGGCCTAGAGAGTTAAATCTCTTTGTCACTAAAGATCTTCAGAAAGTCAAAGCCAGAGGTGAAGCCCAGGTCTCCTGTGTCCTCCGTACAACCCATGGTGCCGTACATCACGGCTGTGTTGTTCGGACCTGAAAATCTGGTTGCAAGTTTGGGTCCAACAAGCAATGGCCTCCCGAAGCTGCCACCAAGCTCTGCATGAGAGGAGCTGGTGGTGCTCCCCGAAACCCTCCCATTTTCAGGAAAAAAAACACGCCCCGAGGCTGGTACACCCAAATCCTCCGGAGTGCTTTGGCTGTTAGTCAGGGCGAACATCGACACCGCCCATCCTTACGGGGTCAGAGCACCGACACCTGTGAGCTGCGAGCATTTTCCTGGGCAGTTCTAGTCACCAGTTTAAACACCAGGCAAGAAACCCACGTTACTTCCTTGTGGGATTTCTACTACGAGGGAGAGGTCATGCTCGGGGAATCCTTGTGCAAATGAGCAATGCCATTCCACTTCTAGCCAAACCTGCTCGGGGACAGATGATAAAGAGATGCCAGGGAAATATCAGTGTGCATGATTACATCACCGTGCACTCAAACATGGGGTTTCTGCCCATTCCTGCATGGGTTTTGCCTTGCCTGGAATCAGAAGCATTCACAAAGAGGGAGGAGGAGGAGTAGAAGAGGATATCCTTCATCTCCTGTACTGACCTTTGCTTTTAGGAGGTTTTCTCTTGCCACTGAGGATCTGGATGGGCTCCTTTTGCTGGAAGACATGCTGTGGGGGACTTCTGCAGACCACATTACTTCTGTGCACAAATCCAGCTCCAGGGGGCATCTGGGGAGAGGAGCACAAACGATACCTCCAGGGCATTCCTGGCTTGGTGGATGAATCCAGAAGGAAGAAGTTTCCTGCCATCCTAAGAGAACCACATGTTGTACGTAAAAATGCAGAGAGAGGAGCAGCCTGCTGGTACAGGGTTGCTTGTCGCATGAACTAGTGACAAATTCAGGATCTCTCAGGAACATTTTCTGCACTACGCAGAAACTGTCGAGTATTCAATGAAAACCCACACCCCAGCTCTCAGCCAAATTCCAGAATGTTTCAAATCTCCGATGACGCAGGCGTGAAGCTATTTCCTTACAGCCCCTTTCTCCTCTCCTAACCAGCCTTCCTAGCTGGATTACCTGTCCCAAAGACACCTCTAAAACACTTTTGGAAAGCAAAACAGCAGCAGGTCAGCATCCTGGGGGCACTGAGAGCAGAAGGCTTTTATAATCCTTGCTTTTGAAGGTTGGTCCAGATGCCTTCATGCCACAAAATGCCATCTGCAGACACGTACCTACAGAGACACACGGTGTCTGCATGTGGTGGTCCAGGGGAAGAAGCATCGTGCTGGTGAAATGTTCCTCTGGTCCAGATGAGTGATGTCCCCACTTAAACCATGTACTGCTAGGCTGTAGCTATATGGTAGTCCTAATATGTTGCTGAATTATTATTTTTTGGTTGAAAATGATGCTGTTTTCTAGAGATGACAGAAATCTGATGGACATCCTGCTAAAAACTAAGCATTAATCCTGACAAATTCTCTCTTTGAGAAGAAACGCTCAGTGTGCTGCTTTTCTGTGGGTTAGGCTCTCCACAATCTGTGGCTCTGCCCGTTCACTTCATCGGTATTTTCTGCCTTAAGGCACACTGGCACTGAACACAGCTTCTGTCCAAATCTCTCTGGCATTGAGTAGCACAGCAGCAATGGTTTCCCAGATTTTACATAACTTTCCCCCTGAATATATTCCTAGAATGAGACTTTTATTTATTTATTTATTTTTTTGGCAATGACTTGTTTTTTTAAACTTGAGGTTATTTTTTCTTCAGAAGCATCGTGTAAGCGATCCAAGCTTTGTCATCCGCTGCATCTCCCTGCTCTCCTGCAGTGCAGCGCCCTGCAGCACACCCTCCTGGTGTCCTGCTGTATGCTTGTTTGTTTGGACCTCTCCTGCAGGAGAGGCAAACACGGTCTGCCCACTCAGTCCTAGAATCACAGAATGGTTTGGGTTGGGAGGAACCTCAAAGCCCACCTAATCCCACCCCCTGCCATGGGCAGGGACCCCTCCCACCAGCCCAGGCTGCCCCCAGCCCCATCCAGCCTGGCCTTGGGCACTGCCAGGGATGGGGCAGCCACAGCTCCTCTGGGCAGCCTGGGCCTGGGCCTCAGCTCCCTCTGAGTGAAGGATTTCCTCCTAATATCTAATCTAAACCACCTTCTTTCAATTTAAAGCCATTCCCCCTTGTCCTGACCAAGAGGCCCTCCCCAGCTCTCCTGCAGCCCCCTCTAAGTACTGATACGGGTATGACTGTATCCACTGTCCCTCAGCAGCCATTTCATTTTGCATGCAGCTTACCTAAAATAACAGCAATGTTTAAAATAGTCCCATTTTCTCTTCCTCTAGCCCAATATTTCAGTTCACTAAAGACAGCAACCACAACAGCACAGGGAAGAGTCCTCCCTGGGGGCAGCAGTATTAGGAAATGATCTCCTGAAAGCTCTGCAAAGCCCACCAAAGCAGTGGCTTCGGGACAGGAGGGCTTAGTTCTTTCCATGGGGTTTCAGGCAGGACTAAAGCGATTTCTGCTCAAATCTCCTGAGAAGCAAAGCACTTGGAGTGGGGAGGAGGGGGAGCTGAAGGAGAAATGAGGCCATTGTTGGTACCTCTGGGTACCAGGTGGAATGGCACCAGCAGCAAGGAACAGGGGCAGCACTGACTCAACAATACAGGATGTTTTGGCCGTGAGGGAGACCTCTCCCAAGACCTTATTTTCCCAGAAAAATAGCATCTGCTGTTGCTGTTCCCTATGGTGCATGTTTTTCTGCTCAAACAGAGAGCTTTGTGTTGGATGGGCTTTGCTGGGGGCTTTGGGTAGCCTGGGCTGGTGGGAGGGGTCCCTGCCCATGGCACAGGGTTGGGATTAGATGGGCTTTGAGGTCCCTTCCACCCCAAACCATTCAGTGATTCTATGAAATCCTTTGAAGCAGCTGCTTCTGCTGTGGACTTGAGGGCAGTTCAGGGATCTGGAAGCTTGGCTTTGCCTTTTGCCTGCACCAGCCCAGTGGGGACATTGTCTCCTCCTGCCCTGCCACGGTGCATTTTTCAGGTGCTGCCATCAGGATGAGCTCCGAACGGGTCTTTAGGAAACCAGAGCCATGCCGTCACACAATTTCTAGGCTTGGATTGGGACTATTAAACATCATCTGTCCACCCCTTTCCATTGGGTAGTGGTGGAAGCCAGCCGAAAGATATAATGGATCCGCAGGAGGGCAAGCAGAGCTCACTGGCATTGTAGTAGCCCTGGTTTTCCTATATTTGAGTTTCTTTCATTGCAGAAGTGCAGCCTATTTCTAACAGCCTTTATATCTTGAGATTGTTAAAAGGTAAAATTGATTAGGCTCATTTACAGGAAAATAATAATAATAATAAAACAAAACAAAACAAAACAGGAAATAATCACAGAACTGCTTTGAACTTTGAAGATGCTATTGCAGGATTTGACATGATTTCATTGCTCTATAACTGGTCTTAAAACAAGAGGGGTGACCAGAAAGTTTGTAGGACATGGCAAGTTTGCAGTTTGTTGTTGAGAAAAGGCTGGCATTTTAAAATAAGGCAGCAGAGGGCACTTTCCCCAGCTCTGACTGCCACTGCTACAGAAGCAGCTCTCCAGAGCATGGGGTGCAGTGGTGGAAGGACGCAGCACGGCAGCGTGCACCTCTCAGCAGCTCCATGCCCAACAGGATTTATTCTTCTGGAGCAAAACCTCCGGCATCCTGGGGAGTAGGAAATGTCCAGGAGCAAGCCAGGCTTAGGTGGTTTGGGCTGCCCGTCCGTACGGACCTGGACTTGTTATAAGGTCAGACCTACAGAACTGGGAGCTTAGTTCCTAACACATGGCCAGGTGCCTGGGGCAAAGGGAGAGGCGAGGAGCAGTTATTGGGCACTTCTGACTCGAAATTGAGTTTGGGGAACTGCAGCTGGTCGTGTTACCATCCAAGGAAGATTGGCAGGAGCTAATTATTGAAGCCTTGCTGGAGAGCTCTGGGCTCAGAAGGCTCTGGAGGGGATGGTGCTTTGAGCTGTGGAGTGGGATCCAGAGCCCTCTTCCACCTACACCGCCCCTTCCCATCTGTAAAATGGGTATATGCTGCCCTTCAATGGAGCACTTGCCCTTCTACTGCTGTGTTTCGTATAATGCAGCTGAGAGACATTAAATGGTGACAATTTTCTTCTGCTCTGAGGGCAGGGAGATGTAGAAACTACTCAGATTTGCAGCTTGGCAGCTGGCCTGTGTTCCACTTCCCTTGGGGTCAAGTCTCACCTGATCCTGACCCACTCCATTTGCTGGAGCACTTCTGCACATTTATCATCTTGCTGGTGGGTGACCAGCTGTTATCCTTAATTACAGAGGTTCGTAATGATCCGATTTCTGCTTCACTAACATCATAATATCATGCAGTAGTTCTCAGGGGACACCTGCTGTAAGGCTGAAAAAGTTATCAGAGGAGGGAACCTGCTACTTTGACAAATTAGTCACTTTGCTTTCCAACCCTCTCCAGGTTGGAAACACTGAAGCAAACATCCATGAAACACCCATTCCCCAAATTCCTAAAAGCGGGTGAGAGCACACAAGACTGGTGCCTGTGCATCCTGGCCTGCCAGAGAGCACATCAAATTCACTGCTTTAAAGACACAGCAAGAGAGCATCAGGGTTGACAGCACGGTTAAGAAGAAGAAGTTAAATGACGGATTTTATTTTCTCGAATCTAAAGAAGTCAACAAGCCCAGTTGTGTTTGCTGCCTGTGGCTGACCCCCCGGCAGGGCTGGCCAGAAGGTGTCATGGCGACGCAGAACCATGGGTGAGCAGGCCGCAGCCTTCGCAGCTGGTATAAGGAAATGCTTTATTTGTTGAATGGTTTGCCCTCAGAAATGGAATCCCTCAGATCATTTCATTCCTTTATATCAGAGTCAAGGTGAGAAAGGGCCGTGCCCAACAGCACAGCCAAGGAAGTGGAATAATTCACAGAGCAGCAGGATTTCGGGGAGATCAGAGCCCAATTTAACACCAGGCCATCGGCTGGAGCCGGACCCTTTCCCTGGCACAGGTCACTCGTGGCGCAGGCTGGCAGACACTTCCTGCAGGAATCCCACTCCTTTTAATTGAAATTCTCCATATTGCTTGGATTACGTTAATTGAGCTTCACCTTAATTCTCCTCCTGGTGGGAACGTGCTCGCAGATTATCCATTTTGGAGGAAGGAGAATGCCTGTCTGCTACCAGGCTTGGCTTTCAGGGGCAGCCTCCCCCTCTCCACAGGAACACAGGAAAACCTGCAGTGCTCACATAAATCCCCCCAAACCACCCTTTTCGCCCTTGGCGAGGGCAGCTCAAGTCCCATCCCCTGGCAGCACCCAGCTCAGCTCCCTGAGCTAATGTCCAGTACCCAACGCCTGCTCTCACTCCCTCTGCCGTGATGTTATCTTCGTTGGAAGACGGATTAGGGTGAGACACCTTCCTGCTGGCTGAGGAGGAGGAATTTGCTGTTCAGCACTGCAGCAGACGCTGTTGCAATGCAAAGGCTGCTGCCTGGCCAGGGGAAGAACCCAGGACAGGAGCGCTGAGCAGAGCTGGGCTACGGATTAACTGGAAGGCAGGCAGGAGATGTGCAGTTCGAGTCCAATGTGGAGTTCCTGGTATGCCGATAGCTATTATTTCTCAGCTTTAATCTCCCGTGCTATGCATGGGCAGTGAGGGATAACTTCCCATCTAGATATTGTGGAGAGGAAATAAACTAAGCAACACTCAGGGAGACATTCATTCCTCTAAAAGAAGGGGCAGAAGAGAGAGAACAACTGAACCAGAAGCAAGCAGCCCCCAGGCTGAGCTGGGGCTGCTCCCTGGGCTGGACAGATCCCCCTCCAGGACAGATGGATGCCCCAGCCCTATAACCCTGCCCCATAACCCTGCAGCGGATGCTGCAGCTCTGGTTCGGCTCCAAACCCTCCGGCTCAGCTCCGCGCGCAGGCGGGGATGCGGAAGAGGCGCGGGGAACACTGCCTTGCTCCCACCTGCCAGCTTGGCATCCAATTCTGTTTATTTCTATTTTTTTTTTTAATCTCCCTCCTGGAGATTTAACATTTGTCCACGGATTTTATTATGTACTTTGGCCAAATCCCAGACAATTTTAAGCAAAGAAACAAACCAAACAGGAAGGTTAGCAGTGAAGATTTTGGAGGAGAAGTATATTTACCACACTAGGAAAGGTGTAAAAACATTTTAAACTCTATTGGGGAGATACTAATTTCCTTATTTTTCATGTGTTGATGACAGGATTCTGCATTTCTGTGGAAGAAGAAAAACCCGTAACTAAAATTAACATGAATACTTTCTGTGCTGTATTCAGCTGGGGAGACCCCAGTTCCTTTTGCAAGGGAAACTCAGTATTCATTAAACAAATGAAGAAATTACCTCTGAAGTACCGAGAGAGATTTAATTTAAGGAAGACATTTCCCACACGGAGTACGACGCTGGCAGATTAAGACACCGAAGCCGTGGTGATGTTTTCATTTGAGATAATGTCTTTTAAGCTCCCTTTACGGCGCCTTTAAAAGCCATCGCTGCACAGCTGCACCATCTCGTGGTGCGCCCAAGCCCTGCATGGCCAAAGCCTTCACAGCTTCGTGTTTTTCCCCATTTCCCCAAGGCTTTGAGCACAGATGCGTACAAAAGCCGAGCGATCCCATTGCCCGCCCCTGACCTCGCCATCTCCCAGCCTTTCTGTCTTCGAGCAATGTCCCAAAGGTTTTTGAATCGCAACCATCGTCATCCCACCCAAATATTTGCACCCACTCTTTCAATTAGTATTTCAAGACCTACTCAGGACTGGTGAATGATGATTCATTGAAATCTGCCTTAGCTGAATTACTATGATGCCTGTAGAGGGCTCAGAGGAGATCGAGGCTCCATTGGGTTGAATGCACAGGCAGTGAGCCTCCGAAAGCCTCACTATTAAGATAAAATATTAGAGGGAAGATTAAGGGGTACAGAGCCAAGGCAAGAACCCATCCAAGCTCTATCTTAGCCCAAATTCTACACAAATAGTGGCCCAGCTCAGCCAGAAATGGCCTCAGCTCCCAAAACAAACCCTCCTCCCTTCATCGCATAAATGCGTTTGCTCGCGAAGGAGCAGCATGGCCCAAGAGAGCAGGTTTTACACCTTTACATATTAGGTGTGTAAAAACCACTTAAATTTTACTTGCATCTGTGGTTTGCTGCCTCTCGTGGTATGGCATGTAGTAACCAGGTTGTTAGGTAAGGATTAGGGGGAAAAAGAATCCAAGAACTTTTACTGAATGATGCACGAAAATACGTCAGAGCTTGGTCAGTATTCCCACGGGTTAGCCTGCTAGCTGCTGCCTCCACACCGCTGCCTCGAACGTTCCTCCTGAGTACAGCTCCCCCTGCTTTGCTTTGGGCACAAACACCCCTTGGCGGCAGGCTGGAGGTCACTGGTTAACCTGGGACCGGGTTAGTTGGGGATCACCAGCTTCTTTTTGTCCCCACCCTCCCAGCATCTTGCTTCTCTCTCAGCTCCAGCTTAGCCATAGTTTTTGGTGACTTTGGAAGCCACAAGCTTGTTTTATTCAAATCTCAGCAGGTTAACAAGGAAAGACCTGGATCCGAACCTAGCTGGAGAAGCCCAATGCCCACCAGTCAAGGCTTTGATCTTGCCTAGAGCCCAGCAAACCAAAAGACCTGGGTAGGAACGGAACAAGAATTTTCTGCCCTGGTTCTCTGAAGTCTTTGGTTTTTTTTGCCCCCAATATTTTCCCCCAGGAGACTGGCACGGGGAGGAGAGGGGCTTTGATACATGCACGATCAGACATAGAGAGAATGAAAAAAATAACAGATTGTTTATTAGCAAACAATCAAAGCATGAAAAAAAAATCACAAAGTTACACTGGGAAGAAATTTGGTTTTCATCACAAAAGCTCATAAAAATCTGACACAGAGCCCAGCCCAATGCCAAGCCAGCAACCCCCGAAACTACCCTCAGACTTGTGTGTAACTGGTATTGAAGGGCTGCAAATTCCTAGGTGGTGCCCATCGTGTTTGTAAGGACGGAACACTCAGCCCTCAGGAGCCAGGAGAGCAGTGGCTGTCGGGGGGATGCCAAACGCTCCCGGCTCAGCGGCAAATCCCCCCCGAGCCTTTGAACAGCAGCAGCCTGGGCTCAGCTGGAGTCAGCCTGAAGCAACTGCTAAGGCAGCTGAGTTTTGCTCCTCTGGTCAGGACTTCCATGCGATCAACATCCCGATGGAAGGTGGTGCAGCACTTAGGTAAGAGAGGCTCGTGGGATGAAGTGGTGGTCGCGGGGAGGAGCGCAGGAGGTACGGCTGCAGCACAGCATCCTCCGAGGTCCGGGGGTACGGCCGGCTTTGAGCCATCCCCTCAAACATTCGGTTTTCTGCTGGTTTAATTGATCACCAAATCTGTTTGCGTCGTTGGTGTGGAATTGCAATGCAGACCTACTGTACAGAGGCAAAGCAAATCCAAGACGTTGGTGTGTTTCCCGTGCTTTGGAAATGCAACTTGCTCCCTCCGACATAGCACTCGAAGGCTTCCAACAAAACACGCCTGGAAGCTTTTCAGGTTTGAGATTGCCAACCTGTCCAAACCGATATATTACCCACAGATCATTTATTTTCCAGTAGCTCTGGGAGAACCGGCAGAGGAGTCCAGGAGAGCTCTGCCCGATCTTCCTGCCAGGAAAACTGCTGGAGACTGCAGGGTCCCCTGGAGCTGCAGCCCACCTGGGAGAGCCCTAAGCCCATCCTGCAGGGAATGTCGGAGCAGATGGCTTTCCTTCGGAGTCAGAACACAATAAAAAGGCAAAAGAAAGCGGAAGGCATGTGCACAGAGGTGTGTATATAGCCAATGGTGTATTCGATTTTGCAAACGGTATCCAACAGTCAGGATAGAACAACCCGATCTTCCTCATCTCTATAAAAGAGCTGTTCTGGGAATTTTAAAGTACTTGTTTTAGGGGTTGGACTACATGATCTTCCGTGGTACCTTCCAACCTCCTCCATTCTGTGATTCTGTGATCTTTACCCTAAGCAGCAGCTAAGGAGATTGGTAAAATCAAAAAATAAAATCAAAAAACCCAACCCACCGCAAACTGAAGGCAGTCTAGGTCATTGCGACCAATTGCAGGAATAACTAAAAAATTGCAACCAAGGAGTTATCTTGAGCCAGCTGCTTATTCCAACAGGCCCGAAGATTTCTGCTCATAAAGCATTAATAATAGGTGCCTTTTCCTAGAAAGGAAGGCTCTGCCTAAGTCTTACTATGTCATATAAAAACTCTCAAAATAGACTTTGCAACTAAATAAAGCATTTTATTCAGATATTCACTCGGATACGGCAACGATTTTAAGCACAGCTATTCAAGTAGCTGAAGTAAGCCCTTCAGAAGAAGTCACCCAGCTCTGAGACTTGAACAAATTATTGTATGATCTCATCCCAGAGATCTAAATAGCTGGAACATCTGCCAGAGTCACCACCAATTTATTTAGCAGAGTTCATCAGTAGTTCATCAGCTCTGTTTGCACAAGCAGGTGCCAGAGCAGTCAATAAGGAGTCCTATACATGATTTAAGAAGAGGAGAGGGGGAGGAGAGTGGAATAGAGAAGGGGGATTTTCCTGTCCAACATGGATGTGCACACGGCAGGAAGAAAGTCCCTGTCAAATTATGGCAGTGACTATTACTGAAAGGAAAAGGGCAGAAAATCTTTTTTTCCCAGAGAAGCATTACATGCACAAGTAACTATATTGTTAAAATCTTTTTATTTGTGACAGTAAAGAAACCATTCAATACCTGATTGACAACACTTCTCTCTCCTGAAAACACTCAAATGGTATCTGTAGTGTTTCTCAAGTATCGCTGGATTGTTCATTGCATTAAAGTGTAAACAGCTCCATTATTAGAAAAAAAATAATCAAGAAACATTTCCATTGCTTACTCCTCTTTTAAGAAGTTCCCAATAGATCTTTAACAAGAAAAAAAGGAAGAGAAAAGTCAGCTGGATTTTTACAATATAATGCGAAACAGGAAACTGACAGCTGGTTTTGCATAGTTAGCCCAGAGATTTTTAAAGCCATCACCCCGCGCACGTCTCACCTGCCCTCCTCGCCCCACAAAGGCATACATCACAGCACCTTGGAAATCAGAGGCACAAACATGTTGTTGTTTTACAAATAGGGCTGTGCGGTACTGTGTTTTATTAGTTAAAAAGAATCTGTAAAACATAGGATTATGTGTTTGTAAATTATATAGCTACAGGTTTTTTTTTACACTGAAATTTCAAAAGCTGCAACATCAGTACACACCAGTGTCATTTAGATACTTTATTGTCCCCAACCAGTCTAATCAAAATCATGCCGTGATAAAGTGATTGCATACACTGATAACCAAATCTCTTCAGGTGTCGAATCTCTTCCATGTGTATAACTCTGCTGTTTGAAAAAAGATTAGAGGGCAAAACAATAGACAAATTATTCCTCCGAAGCTACCTAAGTGCACACAGCAATACTGTACATTTGCTACGAGCCTCCATCGAGACCTGCCGCGCTTCCTGGCGGTTAACAAATATCCTGCGCACAGCCCTAGTTTAACAAATGGCAATTTAATCATAACACTTCAGTTGAATTTCAAGAATCGAAGGCATTCTGCCTTACAGCTTAATTTAAAAATACCTATACAGGCAAAAACCCTTTTTTAACCCAACATAAAACGGACAACAGAACTTCAGGCCAGGCAGCGTTTCTTTTCTTGGACAGAATGATCAACTGGAAAAGACTTGTTAATACTCTTCTGATATCCAGAAATGTAATTGAGAACCAAGGTTAATAACAACCCTGTAGACCTGCATGCATTAACTGCACTTTGAAATACGTTGGAGGTTTAGGAAATATTTTGTCTCCTATCCTAAGAATCTTGTACTTAAAATACTATCAAATACCCGTATTGCAAATTTTACAAACATTCCACTCCTTTATCTGGCTTTACAGACAGAACTCTATTGCTTTGTTAAAATCTAGATGCTTTGAATATATAGCACGTGTATATTCAGACAAACTTAAAACATGAATTTTTAAGTATGACAAAATATGATGGTTTGATCCCTTTGCCCAAATCTGAATAGCCAGGCAAGCCCACACTTGACTGCAGAACACTGCAACTTTTATTTCAATGGGAACGAGCTAAAAAAACAAAAAAAAAAAAGCACAAAAACCAAACCCTACAACAGAAATTACAGAAAATAGCCTTAAGATACTAGCAGAGATCAAAACTGCTGCTAAGTTTTACCCTTTTGTATTGTCACCAAGTATCATTTTAATGCTTTATTCAACTTTTTTTTCTTCTGGAAATTTGTGGATTTCAAGAGCTGAAAAACAATACAAAACAAGTAGGGCTGTACAGAGCATCATCAAAACCGTTCATCCAGAAGCTGGAACAGAAGTTCAGTTGTCCATTATATGTGGATTTTAAAAACAATACAAGACACTTTAATAATCAACATTCATTCACAGACTTAAGGCAACTGGTTCATGAAATCGCTGCTTTCATAAATGCAAACTAACGACATGGTTTGTCTCACGTGGAACAGGTTACAACCATACAATGGTAACGCCTCAGCGGGGTTATTTATTGTCTAGTTGGAAGATTGTTTGGTCTAATGCTAGCGAGAAAGTCTTTGAATTTTTTTCAACCATTCCTATCATACCTGCACAACTAACTACAACCTGAATACTTCCCTGCAAACTGCATTTGCAGCACAGAAGCTACGAACACAGTTGAAAATACTGCTCAGAGAACAACTTTTTGGCAGCTTACAGTTTCATTACTCTGAATTCAAATACAAAACTAAACAATCTTAAACTGAAAGTGAACGTTAATGGACTAACCAGAATCCATACGTCTTCTCTGAAACAACATAGGGTGGGTTTTTTATTTTTATTTTAATGCTTAAGCGTCAGTTTTGTCTTTTGTTGTGGCACAGAATGATACAGTACTAAGGTAATGCCAGCTGGTAAGAAAAGAAAACGGGGATGCCGTACAGACTCACGAGTGTCCCGGGGCTGCCTCCATCGCCCTCCCCGCGAGGCACAGCGGCACCGCAAGGGGCAAGTCGTCCTCCAGGCTCACACTGCGCCCGCGACTATCTCCTCACTGCCTGCGTCGGCTGGCCTGCCCTTCTATGAATGGATTCCTTAAGCTGCTTCACCAATTTGTTGTCTAAAAACAAGGATGACGATCCAAGTCCATTGCAAACCCCCCCCCCCCAACCCCAAGTCTTCAAGACTTTTCAAGAAAAAAAAGCAAAAGGCAAAGGGGATCTACTGTTGAGAATTTAGCACTAGGCTAATTAGAAGCACCAACTGCTCTGATCGGTTTTCTTTTCTGACAGCCCAGTAGAGCTGGGATTTTTATGGTTGTAGATTTCTGGTGCGGGACATAATTAAAAGGTGACACTGCGAAGGGGAGAAAAAAAAAAAAAAAAGCATTTTCCTTCAAAAGGCCTAAAAAAGCTAAAAGTTATTTTAGGGCATTAATGACCCTACGGACGAGTAGGTGCTAAGCAGAATTCCAGATTCAAAGATGAGGTTTATTTAGCTCCAAAGCAGAGGACTGCTTTAGAGGAAAGCCTAGGCTAGTAACCTCTTCCCTTCTAGGAAGTCTTGTGATAGCTTCCCAGCCTGCACCTTACACCTTGGGAAAGAAGAAATACAAATCAGAGATAAGGGAAAAATACTGTTCCCATGTTTATACACCAAAGAAAGGAGAGGGCTTCATCTAAACTGAAAAAAAACAAAACAAAAACTACACGATGATAAAAAAAATCCTTTGCAGGTCACCTTTAACTGAGTTCTCTGGTATATCAAATACCATGGGATTAATACGTAAGGGTGGGTTATGAAGCCTGCGTTTTATTTATTGCCCTAGTTTGCAGCTTACAGAAAATGTTTCATAGCACAGGCACAGTGGCAAAAACAGTATAACAGCCGATGGTCAACTCCATTTGGTGAGTATACAGTAGCAGCAATTAAAAGAAAAAAGTACTCCAAACAGCTCAATACAGATCCAGCTTACCCAGATGGGTTTCTTTTTAAGAAAAGAATTTTAAACTAATAAATAGATCTCCTCCCCATTCTCCCAAGATAATGATTTTCCAAAAAAAAATGAGAGGCATGGCAGTTGTGCGTAAGCAGAAACAATAGAACTTCATCTGTCTAGAATAGAAGGTGCTTTAGATCTATTTGTCACCCTATTTTCTAAATTCCATCATTCCCTAATACTCAAACAACTGCAGATATGTTCAAAACCGTATCCAAAATCTTATCAGTGAAATAACCGTGTAATCCAAATCGCCCCTCCCACAAACGCTTGAACCTTCTGAGCATGACAAAATGTAATACAACTTAATGTCAACGTGGAGACAGGAACCCAGCATCTTTGTTTTAACTTTTTCCTTTGTTATATATTACAGTGCTCTATAAAATTTTTTTTCCTTTTTCCTTTTAAAGCATTTAGACAATACAAGACTAAAAGATGTCTGGAAATAAGTCTTATACAAAAATGAATTTTTATCTTAAAATAACATTCAAAAAGGCACTTCATTCTGTAAGAAAAAATTCAGAGTCAGGTCAACTGCTCTAAGCAGGGGGGTAAAATTGTCTGCATAGTGGGAGGGGAAGAAAGGGAGAGAAATTCAACTGCTGAAATACAAGCTTCTTTTTTGGCATGTTTTAAGAAAAGCTGATCCAGTAAAAGATGTCCATTTATGAAATTCATTAAAAGAGTCCCATTTAAAATAGCTTCTTTTTTTTTTTTTTCCTTTAAAAAAGTAGTCTGAACACATGACCTTAGGAGTCAGGTTTCTGAAGGCTTAATAGCATCACTCATGATTGTCCTTCGTGTCCAATGTAAGAGGAAGATCAAGAGTAGCACTTCTGACAGGAGGGACCTCCCCAAAGCTTACATTTGAAAGAGCTGAAAAAGATGGAGACATCCTCTAGCAACTGCAATCTAGTAGCAGAAGTCAGTCAAAGTTAAGGGCTACCTGTTGCAGAGTTTATGAAGCATACTGTAAACTTCTTCCTCTTTGCTTAGTCCTTCAAAGAAAGGAATAAGATCTAGCAGCTCTGTGTCTGTCATGTCATCAAACCAGGACTGCACAGGCACCTGAAACAAAGCAACCAACAAAAGCTGTCAAGACTTTATGACGTGAAGAAAGCGTGTGAGTTTTGCCTGCACAGATGCCCTGTAATCCTCACTGCCATCACAAGTAAGGCAAATTGCTGGCCATCAGCATTCAAGAAGAGAGCCAGGTTCAAGTTCACATTTTCTAGCAAGATTAACCCCAGACCCGAGTTTAAAACCAGCGTGGCACAGAGCTGACCTGCACCAAACAGCCCAGGCAGCCTAAGCAAAGCAATGCTGGGCACCTCGATCTGTCCTGCCTCCTTGATATTCAGGACAGACTGGAAGGAGGATGCATGCTGCTTGTAAAGCCGTACTGATGCTCCACTTGGAAAAAAATATTTATGGGCGAGTCTTTTTCCCCCTCTAAGTATTATCAGTGTGAGTCACTAAACACAAGCATGCAGCAACAGCCTCCTCTGGCACACGAGGCTACGGAGGAAATATTTAAACAGTGAATACTGAACAGTTCTCTCTGATTAAAATGTAAGAGCCGGTTCAGAAAACAATGCATCTAATAATACTCCTTAAATGTGGGCTGGATTTGCAGAAGGAGTTCTGTGTATCTTCCCTGTGAAAGTATACTGAGATCTTTTAAAGACTATCTTGGATCTAAGTTACATGGCTTGGTTTCTGCAGAGTCTCAACCATCCCTTCGCTAGCAGCACTTTTCTATACATGATTAAAACATTCTGACAAAGTCTTTAATTTCATCTCCCAAATTTCTACAGCTCATTATTTTCTTGGCACTGAATTCTGAGATACCAAATGATGATCTGGATGGGGTTTTTAATTTTAACCATGAACATAAATTAAGAGTTACAGCTCCTGGTTATTATAAATAGCAACTTTAAACCATGTGTGGCACCAACCAGGAAAAATTGTTTTCACCCAATCATTCAGGACAGCACAGGATTAAGATCTGAATTTAAATGCTCAATGCTGTTAAGATAAAGCAGCTCATAAAAAAAATGCTATTCAGAGAGAGAGGACCATGCAAAACAATGTTCCTGATAAAAATTTCCTTATGCTAATTTAAACAGTTCACAGAAAAGGCAGCCTTAAACCATCAAAGAAAACATTACACAGCCTGGCTGTTTAGGAGTCAGCAGATATAAGGGAAGTTCCAGCTTGCTATCCTGGCAGCTACAAAACAGATGTGAGCATCTGTGCCGACTGCTGTGATGGAAGGGGCAAGTGCCAGACCGTTCCAGCATAGCTTCTGGAGCCGATATGAAATGCACCGTGAAAACGTGCATGGCTCCTACTTATTTCTCCCTAGAAATGCTGTTGCCTTTTACCCTTATTTCTAAAACTTGATGAGCTTGTAGACTAACATTTCTAATTATGAAGCTATCACAAAAATATTTGGAAGTATAACACAACAGGATCTTAATTTTTTCCTTCCCTCTAGCCATGAATAAAGAAAACGGATAGTAACCAGTAAAACATTACCTTTACCTAATAAAATAATTTCTTTCACACAATGAAAAAAGATGGAGTACCAAAAGCACTTCAAATAATCCATCCTTACAGAAATAACCACTCCAAAGAACAAAAACTACACTGGAAGGCAACTTCACTTTTGAGATCTAGGTTAGTTACACAGTTATACCACTGCTTGGTATTTCTCAAAGCTGATGGACTGCATGCCAACAGCTAAAACTGAGAGCAGAGGAACAGTAATGACTATGACAACACTGTCAAGATCTGTTTGCCACAGCCCTTCACCATTCGGCAGCAAATACCAGAACTTACCTGCAACCTAAGAAGACACAGAGACTAAAAATGTTAACACTCTGAAAGTGTATTTTCTGCATCAGAAATGTCAGGGAAGAGACCAGAAAGATAAAACCACAGTTGAGTATCTGGAATTCTAAGAACACTTACTGCATTTTCAGGATGGAAGATGTAAGATGCAGGAGAATTATCCACTATAATAACTTTACTCAGCTCACGTCCCAGCCGACTCAGATCCTTCACGTAATTTCCTCGGTGGAAAACACAGGATTCTCTAAATAGCCTTGCCCTGAACACACCCCAGCGATCCAGTAAGTCGGCTACTGGGTCTGCATACTTAAAAATAGAAGTCAGAAACCAAAGTTAGCAATCTGCAGATAAGGCTAATTCACGGAATTATGAAGAAGAAACACAAAATTTCAGATAAACTGCCGTTTTCCTCATTTTCTTCCCTGTTCCTTCTTAAGTAACTTACATGTCTGCAAACCTGAAGCGATTAACAGATAACACAAAAGTAGAATGCTTATCTTTCTGAAGAAAGCTAACTTGCACTCTAATGTTTTCTGTGATTTACTAAGTAGGTTTTCATCTTAGGGTCATCTTACAGTTACCCTTTTACACCCAGAAGCTGATGGATCCAGAGGTCTCACCTAACATTACCATAAAACCAACGAACACTAACAGAAAATCAATCGGAAGACATTTCCCCCGGCTGATTCATTTCCACGTGCCTCTGAGGACAAACTGCAATGCACGCATCTCAGCTTGATGCAGGTATTTTTTTTCCCCCAGGCAGTGACTATGGAATGACTGGCTCAGTAAGAGTTAAAGTTATCAAATTGCGTAATTGGGCCATAAAAAAAAATCAAAGATGGTATTAGGCAAAATGCTCATTTACAATGCTGGGAAATTCTCAAAAGGACAGTATCTCAAATATGTACTGTTCCATACAGGAGATGATACTTTAAGTGAGGCATAGCTTAGGATCCAACAACTGATATAAAATGTCCAAATAAATCAGAATGTTAAGTGACTGTGTACTTGAAAATGGTAGTCAGAACTTATTTTTACAGGACAGGAATTACCGTTTTCCTTTATTTCAAACAGAGAAACAAAATTGATGCTGAAATCAGTCATCACTTGACTCTGAAAACTGCTAGACAGCTAGCTGCAGTACAAAACTGTTCCATTATTTAGGATTTTCAAGATATGACTAAACAGAACATGGCTAAGTGTTCAGGGAAGAATCCCCTAACAATAGGGCACCATGGTAGATCAATAGGGTCCTGTCCCCTCCCACCAATCTCTACAGTATATTGGCGTAAAAGCTTACAATGCTAGAGTATGACTTAAAAATAATAAAAACAGCTTTATACACAGGACGCCACAAGCACCGTACATTGAAAGAACTGAATTTTAGGTGTCTACTACTGTAACGTCTACAACAAAACTACCTACAAGGTACTACTGCTACCAGAGGACACAAAATATTCATGTTGATGTTTCAGGCTTTCCAAAATGTCTCATTTCCTAACCCCAGATTGCAATTGCACCTTGACAGGACCACAACACGTTCCAATTTTTTCACACGCAACAAATTTGAGTCACCAGTTAATCGTGTAGGTAAGAGTTAAATACGGTGCATTTTATTTCATGCCCAGCTTTAATATGCCGCTGTACTCGCACGCTATTTGTTCTAATTTCTGCCGATAACCATGGTAACTTGTAAGCCTTTCATATTGGCACTATGAGCAATGCATGGAGGCTACATTATGAGGCGAGCCCATATGTGATAGCGTTACCATGGGAACACTTACCCACACACTAGCAGACAAAGTACACACTGTCAGACAAAGAAGCAGAAAAGAAGGGGAAAAATTAAGATAGTACCAACTGCAGAAATAATTATCCATCAGAAAACCCAAGCAAAAGTCCACTGCCCAGCATTATATGGGTTACTGAAATGAAGAGAGCAACGAACCTTTGCTAGACTGGCTGTGAAGAGTACACATTCAAAGAGCTCTCCCATCCTCTGAAGAAACTCATCCACATGTGGTCGTTTCAATACATAAACCTGGAATGACAATGACTATTTAGGTCAAATGGTGTTGAAGGTAAAAGGAAAAAAAAAAAAAAAAAAGAAACAAACCAACCCACTGCTGTAATCCTAAACACTTGAGAAAACAAAAGTTAGCATGCAGGCGCTTCAAATGCTGAGAGAAAAAAAAAGAGTATATATGATAAAAGTAGACATTCAATAATGAGAATTTGAATGCATGGACTGCAAAGACCCATGCTGATTATGCAATTGCAAATACTGTGCATCACCTGGAGTGATGCTTCCTGAAAATCTCATTAAGGCACAGAGAGACAGTAGGGCTTCCCAAGAAATGAGGATGCAAACCTCTCAACCAACATGATTTTGGTGCTGGTGTCATCAATCCGAAGAGCTTTACAGAAGAAATAAATCTGAAGAAACCTCTGTGATGATAGGAATTGCACAACAGGGAACTGTTTTTCTTCCTGTGGCTAATTCCTTCATTTTCTGAATTCCAGGCGCTAAGCACTGTACCGCACTCATGATACATAGCAGTCACTGGGCTCTGTGCAGAGGTGTTCACCAGAAATCTTCACTGCACCACGCAGAACATCTGGCAAATGCAGCTTTCTAGATTCAGTGGAAAAGTCTCCATCTTCTACCCTGACCTTGCAGTAGGATGAATGCTCAGGATCTTGCTCCTCCGGAGCAGCTGGGTTTCAATGGCGCTAAGTTGCCTTTTTGCACCGACAACCATCCAGGCAGCCTGGCTGCCTACTGTCAACAACCTGATTAATTAATATTAGAACCTCCTTGCTTGCTTTTCAGAGCAAGCAAGACGATTTGCAGAAAATACCGAGATAAGGTAACTGCTGGTTAGAAAGCTTACAACCATCCACAACACTCTGGGAAGCCGAAGAGGGGAGTTTGCATGAAAAATATTTATCTATCTTGTTTGTGGTTAGATTAAAAGTTTGAGAGAAAACACTGGCAGCATTTTATCTTCTCCGTTGGGCAAATAATCCCTAATATTGGAAATTTCAAATGGAAAGGTCTGGCATATACCCGAATTCAAGAATTGCAAGCCTAATGCAATTTTAGGAATTCTTTGTTTGATATGCAGAACTAGATGAATTGCAGGTATTTTATGAGATTCATAGTAATAAAAAAGGCAAAAAACATAAGACACCCAGAGAAAAAGCCTGAAGGAGAAAAATATGGAAATGCCAGCTTGAACTTATGTGCAACAATTAAAGCCTCTAGCAAAAGCAAAAGAAGTTGTATAATAGAGATTCGAAATTTAAAACCTAAATCTGAAAGCAAAGTTTTATTAAAAACATGTATGATGGAGCTGTACCTTAATGACTAAAGCAGAAATGTTAATTACTTTTCTACTTTGCTTTAAGTGGCCAATAGCTCATAGCATGAAGACTTGATTTGCTTTCTAAGTTGTTTCTATTAAGTTTAACTAAACTTTAATTCTACCCCCTCAAATTCAAGTAGTACACTCAAACTTTGATGCAGACATGAATTTATAACCTAGACTTTTTTTTTAAACAAAAACCAACCACAGCAACACCCAGCCTACCAATTGTGACTTTTTATGAATTAAAACTTAAAGAGATTTGATAGATGCACTTCAACATTGCTCTTTCCAGATAATTACAGCAAAGGTTCCTGTATTTCACTAGGCATAAACCAAGTAATTTCCCTCCTGTAACAGTGCAATTCATTCTTCGCTTGAATCTTACTACACAGAATTGCTCTGTAGCATTCCCTTTCCAAATTATTTCTTCAAATTTTCAAAGAGATGGGTAGAAAGCCAGCTGCAGTCACTCTGCGTTTGGCTACTCAGACTTATCTGACTTGTCAGTTATAAGAGGAAAGATAGCAGGAAATGAGTTACCCATTAACTCCACGGTTCGTAATACAGTTCTTTAATTTTTTAAGCTGAAACTGTATTCCTACACTTATTTCTGAGAGCACAAAAGGGCACCCCGAAGTCTTAAAAGCATTCTTGGGTACTAAGTGCTGGAATCCAGCATGAATTTCCCTTTTAAAAACTAGCATTTTCAGCCACAGCAAAGTCCCCTTTCCTCCCCACGGCTGTGCCGGGGAAGTATTCCCACTTGGCACGTCAGCACGAACTCCCAGCCAAGGCTACGGACGTCGTGCTTGCGACACAACCCATCTCCTCCCCAATGCGAGCCTACGTGAAACCAACCCGGCAGCTATGGCCCGAGAGCTGCTCAACCACAGCCCTGTGGAAAGGGGAGAGCTTCTGAAAGCAAATATTTGGAAAATGTGCTCTTTTTGCAACTTGTTGGCCTCCCGCTGCTACGCAGCAGCAACTGGGCCGCGTGAGCTGTAGGCACGTGGCGTTTTTAGGTTGTGTCGTCGCCGTTCAGCTCTTTTTGGACCTCCTGAGCCATCACGGAGCAACCCTCAGCCTCCTCTGCTTCACTTTCCCTTGCTGTTTTGCCTTAAAAGTTACCTACTGGACCCTGGCCAACAGATTTGCTCCTCATTTAAATGTCCCGATAGCAATAAATGCGGCCTTGTCAGCGGAGGCCTCACCATATTCCCCCTGCCAAAGGCCCCAGCTCCCTCACCCCTCTCTTTTCAAACAGCACTGTTTTTCCTTCCAGAGCAACATTTCTTAATAACATGGCTGGATATTCCCCTTGAAATCGCTTTGAGAATTCCTACTTAGATCCTGCAAGCGTCCTTGTATCCTGGGCTACAAAATCTCTTTGGTTTATTTCACATAAAAAGCTTTCTTCAACCAACAGTGCAGCTCTTTTCTCCTCTTCCTCCTCGTTTGGAATTTTTTCCCTTCACTTTGTTAGTGGCTGGACTTGAATCTCAATGCCGCATGGTTATTTGTGGCTTGGCTTTCTCCTCTGCTGCCTGATGTCTTCAGTTTAAGTCTCTAGACTAACTGGCTCCTGGCATTTTTCTGAGATTTATATACTGTCTTCAGGGTATTAAAAAAAACCCTCCAGTTTTTCTGTACTGTTCGCTCACTAATATCTTCCTTATCACAGCAAGAATTAGCAGAATACAGTCATTTTTCATTAACCTTACTGTTAAAATGCTAAGGCACGAATCAGGCACTAGGCATGTTTTCACAGGATTCTGCATTTACAGCTGCTAATGGCAGAACACAAGCAATTATCTTGAATTGTCCTCAAGTGTGTGGTATTTCCACGTACAGTTTTTATACCTCAAAGCAGTCTTAGCCTAAAAAGATGTAGTATTTGTAAACCAAAAGAGAAACCCAGCTTAATTTCAATCAATTAAACAGGTCAGAAAGAATTGCCTTGCAAAACCGACTTCAGAATAACACAATTTTCAAGAAACGACAAAGAAATCAGCTCATGACATCTCAGGCTTCCGTAATCTCCTATGTCTTGTGGTAGGTGCATCTTCTTTGCAGTGAGGAGAGCACAACATGCGGGGTCTTAAGCCTTGTCTTTCTGGTCCACTCGGCCATGGCTGCCTCCCAGTGCAAGTAACCAAGAATAGGCCAGCAAGAATGGATACAGCCTATCCTGGATTACTTGAACCAGGTGACAGCCAATTAAGGAATTTCGTCCTTTATATAAAAAAAGTTCGTTATTTGAACAGCATTTCCCCCCACCGTTAAAAAACAGTTTGTACATTGCATTCGAAATAGACTTATTAAACATCTCTTTAGCTTTCTATAACTACTAATAAACAATTATTTATTCAATAGAAGAAAATGACTTAAAATATAGTTTTAATCTATTAATAAACAAATGACATTCAGGAACAAAATTCCAAATAACACCAAATCAAACGCATCCTGGCTGCTCTCCTTACTTTTGGGCACGGAGAGGCACAAAGGCATGGCAAAGTCCATTTGAACTAATCTGGGGGCTGCAATTGCTCTGCACTTGTTCAATGGGAAGGACGCTCCAGGAGAGAGGACATTTTCTTGCAGAAGCTATGTTGGTACCAAACAGGCTGAACATCTTTTCTCCAACCACTGCTTTCATCCTCTATAAACATCCTTTAAAGAGCACCTTCAGCCGCAGCACATTTCACTGGACTTCCCACAGCTTCTCCCTTATAATTTGGCAGAACAGGGGACCAGCTCTGATTTCCTTTTATTCAGAGAACCGGAATTAAATTAAAGAACTGGACAAAGTAGTGTCAGTTTGCATTAAACTGTGCTTTTTTATCTGTGCCGTGATTTCCAACACAAAGCGGGGAATTTATCTCCAGTAACACGAGCTGCCTTGTGGACGGGCACAGCCTCTGCAGGCATCTGAACACCTCTAAGAGAAGGAATGAGGGGTGCCACACAAGTTATTTCCTCGCAAAATAAAATGGCAAATCCTTTCTAACAGATGATGTAAATTTGGCTAGAGATAGAAGGATGGGAGAGGGCCAAGGGGTGTTCAGAAAAACTATTTTTTAATTGAGGAAAGCTGGTTTACCCAAGCACCCTTTAAGATGATGATCCAACAGTCCTTTTTGTAGAAGAGCAAGAGCCTCTCTCACCTTTGGATTATAAAGGACATAAGGGAGAGTAACTTCCCAAATTACGGGCAGCCTTTTTTCAACACCTCTGCTGAACAACAACAACAACAAAAATGTAACACCATGAACAAAACTCATTAGATAAGGCAGCCTCAAACCTCTTGCAAGCGGACAGCAATACACAGGAGACAAACACGAGTTCACCATGTAAAAAATAACTTGTATTTTTGGTATAGGAAATCTGAAGAAAACCCAATTTTTTTCCAAATGGGCACTTCTGAAGCATTGCTCCCCATTTGTCTTCCATGGGGTTCTGTGTAAGGCAGGGTTCAAGTATACCAGCACTCAGTCAGACACCGTGCTACTGGTCCAGTCAGGGACATGTGCTGCTGATGGTTCAATTCCGCATTTCACCCATCCCAGGGCATTTTAAATATTTAAGTATTTCTCTAATCTTTGAGTACATAAACTCCTTATGAAAACGGACAAGCATTAAATAGACAAATTCTGACAGATAATAAAAGTTGTTGGTATCGGTTTTGTTTATGCTTTAAGTGAATAAAAAGATTACAGGCTTGAAGTGGGAACGAGTTGTTAAAAACTCTACAGCCTGTGTTAATAAACATCAGACTAAGCCAGAAAGTCTGCTTTTGCCCTTTAGATTATAACACTTAAAAAAAAAAAAAAAAAAAAAAAAAGATTGCTAGATAGCAACACATTACTTTGCCTGCAGAGGTGATTACAAACACAGGAATTCAAGACTTTGCCTGCTCTGCATATTGTATAAATTAACTTTACTTCAAGGATCACAAATTCCTTACAATTAACTTCACTCTAACCACCCAGATTTGACTGATGTTTTACCTGTTTTAGAGATTTTGAATCTGCAGCACACAGGGATTAAGCAATTTCCTGAAAATTATGCAGAAAGTCTCAAGTGAGGCACATTTGAGACTGACTTCATTTGACCTGCTCCGTCCTCTGTCTTCTCCTTCCTCCCCTTCACTTTTAGGGTATGCACTAACCCACTCCCCTTGACCTGTTCCTCACTGCACCCCCCAGCTGAATATTTAAATTACAAACTAACAGAAAAACGAACCAAAAAAGCCCAGTCTTTTGCGGTTTTGTTTCGAAATATAAATGTCTAATATTGACAAGCTAGGCGATCACAGTCCTAAGTAACTCAAAATTGTTAGGCAATCTGTTTTATTCCCTTTCAAAACTGTTCCAGAAAGCTTTAGGAGAGAAAATGTCTGTGTTACAGCACCAAACACATTTAAAGTCCAAATCAAATGAGGATAAACACTATTGCAACACAAACCTCCCAGAACATCACATACACATTTTAAACATTCAGCTCTAGTGAAGATTATAGGTTAAAGTACCTTAAATATTGATTTTTTTGCTACATAAAAGAGGCACAGTACAGAGCAACTATCACTACTGACTGATATTCAGTAATCATTTTAAGACTGACAGTTACATGGATAGTTTTCATAACAGGAAATCAAACAAAATTATGAATTAACTTAATGATCTATCAATTGTTCCAAGCTAAAAATACCGGCATATTTGTCTGAGTAAAAAATAATCCATATAAAAGACAGCATTTCAGAAATCAAAGTATTTAAAATCTCCACTGAATTGCATCCAGGAAGATTTGCAACTTAAACCTACAACAACCAACAAAAGCTGTTTCAAGGAATTTGAAACCTTCAGATATCAGAAAGGCTCAACTTCCCAGCAACTGGTGTGACCTGTCTCCAGCATGAACTTCAACATCTGGCTGCAGAGGAAAACTTACCGTACTGTATATTTATTTCAACTGAATAAAGACACCAAACTAAGGTACACAAAGGGGACTGATTTTCAAATTACGGGCATTTTGCATTCACTGAAAACCATTTCACAGAGTACAAAGTTCTTGAGGAACAAGAGATAAAAACTAGTCTTACTGCAAATTTGTCTGGCCATTTTAAAGATACTTAAGTTTATAAGGAGTCCTAATCAAAGGAACCTAAATTACTTACAGGAAGGGGATAGAAATTGCCACAAAAATTGAAGAAACGTCTGTTCTCCTTTATACACTAACAAAGCATTGGCTATTTGGACTAGTAACAGACATTCAGACCTACTTCTGTCCATTTGTCTGTGGAGGGAATGCAGTATTCAGAGTAATTTCTTCTGGGTCTAGCAATGTTTGAAAACCCATCACGAGATCATTTCCCATTTGAAAATGTTTTACAATTAATTGACCAGGAGTTAAGTATTGAAGTCTTGAGAGAGATACTCTAGAGAATAGGAAAAGTGAAAATGGAAACTCGTGAGATTTCTACTCTGGTGGGAACTACATACCTGATCAAACGTGAATGCTTGCCTGGATGATACACTCCAGAGCGCAGCTTTTGTGTTTTTCAAAAAAAACCCAAGTCAGTCGGTGTAAAATAGCAAAGGCAGAAAGGTAACACTCCATGACACTGAGAATAGTTTTGCTACCAAATCAATGTTAAATGAACAACAGGGCTTACCTGATGTATGGTTCCATCAATCTCAACAGGAACGATGAAATCAGCATTGCTAATTGGCTAGAAGAGATGACAAGAAAATCAATCAACTTTAAAAATGAAATCATTCCAGGAAAAATTTCAGAGGCATAAAATAAAAGTTCACTTAATTCTGGAATTCATAAGCACTACTGACTGCACAGATCCACTCCGTGTCTGTGTCCTTTGCACACAGAAGTCAAAACTCGTAGGCAGCTGTCTTCACCAGATACTGCGTTCCCATCCTCCCTCATATTTTTCAGCTTCATACAATGTAATAAAGTTCACTGCTCGAGTAACCCTCTCTACTTCTGAGCATGTATACCAGGATAAATATCTATTTGGGTAACTCTTTCATCAAGTCTGCGTGGATGATCACAAAGAAATTCCGCCATTTGAAATTCCACATATTCTACTCTGGGTCATCAACTAGTAATTAATTTAAAATAAAGGCAGCTGTAAAAGTGGAACCTAGATGATATATTTGAATCAGGAGCTGCAGAAAGGAAAGACTTAAAGTCATTTAGTTAAATGATTCTCAAGACGCGATACCTGAAAAACATGCTATACTAACCCTAACTAATCATGCAAAACAGCATTTTAATCCTGAAGGAAGAGCAGGCACACCCTAGCCAAGTCCTAGAATCCATTTTTCTAGCTTGTTGGATACAACTATTTTCTTAAGACTTAGCGTGAAAAACTATCAGTCTAGGAAAATAACTTTGGAAGGCAGAAAAATGACCTTGTAGACAGTTTACGAGTACGTAGTCTAATCCTGGCTAGGCAGTGGTGGTAACTGAGGGGCACGCAGTTAACATTTGCTAGTTTAAATGGACAAACTTGGGTAGAAACCTTTGGTGTGGCTCATGCATTATGTCTGGGATAAAAAAATGATGTGAACATGCCTGGCTGAAGTCTGTACTAACTCCACGACCCACAGCTTGCGAACAGCCAAAAACCAAACACATTTTGATGGGACTGAGTACCAGACAGTATGCTTTACAGGTAACAGCCTAAAATGAATGCCAGGAGTACTCTGGCTGGGAACTATGGCATTGCTAAGCTTGTGCTGGAGAACACCTTCATGCAGCTCCGTCAGACCTTCCCACCTGGTTGTCTGGATCAACCAAAAGACCCATCTGAAGTACCACGAAGAAGCGTGGCCCTGAAGAACTGGTGAGGCTGAAAAGTGCCTTCAAACCCATTTGGGGCATTGAAGGGTGCCAAGAAAGCAGAGAAGCAGACAAGCTAAGACGACTGAGAAGCAAACTCACGCACTGGTGAGCCTTAACAGATGCTCGAAGAAAAACGGAAGGAAAGAGAATCCTGCAGCATTAAGCTGCAAACAGCCCTTTGATGCCCTTTCAAAATTTGATTTTAATTCCACTGTCGAACAACTTTCCTGTGAGGTCAGCAAAATAGCTGGAATAATTTATACCAAGAGCAAGACCTGCCCTCAGTAAAGCAGTATTGTGGAAGCTGGTCTGCTCTGACTTCCGTACGTGCTGTGTCAGACAGCAAACGAGAAGCTACCCTGAATATGGTCCTGCCAATAAACCACTATCAGCAACCAAACCTCAAATGCTGGACAACTCAACCCTTCTGATACCTGTTGCACTAGCAGGGGCAAAAGAGTTCCTCAAATACCTGCAGATACAATCTAGACTGTTCTTTAGCTTCCACCAAGCAAGTATCAAGATATACCCAGCTTTCTGCCTCTGAAAAATAGAAGAGAAGCTCCAACTGTTACCTGCACGGAGTCTCTCAGCCAGAAAAGACACTGTATTCCTCTGCAGTATCTCTAACAGCAAGAGAACAGGTACATAAAAATGTTCTGAAGCTTCACCTTAAAAGAAACCCAAATGAACTTCCAATAAGACCCAGCCACCAAAGTTTTCAAGTGGTTGCCAGCCCTGTGCATACTTTGAAGAGACTTGCAGGCACTTGTGTAATTTCTATATGCATGACTCCCTGAAGCAAGATAAATCCCTGTACCAGCAGAGGAAGAGTAGGTCACTGCAAGCTGCAAAGGTTTTGAAGCCCACCGACAAAAACAAGGCTGTGACTGACCTTTCTTACCAAAGGGACCAGCAGCTACCAACCACATGTCAGAGAAAAGCGTATCTTGTTTAGACAACTCAGTTTTTACCAACAAACAAGCCTCACCCTCAAGACTTTGTAACGCTAACCAAAGTATTCTTAACTACGTATTTGCTTCCCCCACTTGTATTTGAGGTACTACATAGCTGCGCTGTTGGCACAAGCGATAAGGAAAAGAGAATGGACTGGGGTTCTGTGCTTCACCATGATGGGAAGACAGAGCAGAGTCTGCAAGAGTTTGCTGGCTAAGGGCTTCCGGGGTGGCCTACACAAAGCACGTACACGTCCCAAGTGGGAACTGCACAGACAGACCGTGAAGGAAGGCAATGCATTTTCATTTAAAACTCTTCTCTTCAGTTAAAACTGTCTTCGTTTAATGAAAAGCTTCAGAGTTTTAAACATGTTCTACAGAAACGTTTCACAGCCAGTTTTGAATACAACTACATTCCAGACTTGCATGTGGTTTAATTCATTTTATACACGACAATGTTTACATCTTCTTGATTTAGTAATTTACGACTTTTTGCTTCTATTATTGTTTTATGATGGGAATGATAACTGTAATGTCTATCTATTCCTTTTTTACTCCTGCCAAAGCACCCCAAACTTTATTCCTTTAATATGCATTTAACATAAAAGACTAATATCTCTTAAAGCTTCAAATATGCAGGGGCATAAAAAGATGAGAATTACCCTCCTTCAGATGTTGCTGCTTTCATAAAGGAGTACTTTAAATACCCTGCATCTCTGGTTGTGTTAAAAAAAAACACAAAAAACCAATTATCTGCATTTGAAATATGAAGCCTATTTCATAACAGAATTATGAATTCTAAAACGTGTTTTAAATAAAGCCTTTTGTACTGAAAATCACAAATTTATGTATGCTCTTACAGCTTTTAAGTAGGGACCTGGCTGAGTAAAGCAGACACATTTTAATGAAAAACATCTACAAGTAACTGCACAATTATTCAGGCAGAGCACTGTGCATATAGGTGTCAAAACCCCTGGTCTTCTGGAAATCCATCAGATTTTTGATGACCACAATGGCCTTACTTCAGTA
This sequence comes from Cygnus olor, assembly GCF_009769625.2. Lineage (NCBI taxonomy): Eukaryota > Metazoa > Chordata > Aves > Anseriformes > Anatidae > Cygnus > Cygnus olor. Next base: position 5,251,506 of record NC_049170.1, on the reverse strand, counting down.
CCCCTTATGAAACAAAATCCAAACAGCACCACTGATGCACACTGGACAGAGTGCCAGACACTGAACAACTCCAGCTGTTTCCTCCAACATTTACTCTTCTCTTAAATACACCCATCATAGTGCTTCACATTAAGATAACGTGACGATAGCCCTAAGACTCTAACACTACAGAAATTCTAACATTTTCCCGATGTTATTTACCTCACAGAAAAAAAGCAGTTTTCTTTTCCCGCAGAAAACACTGAACAGTGTTCAAGCAGAATAATCTTTTGATTTTTTTCTTAAATATCTATTTAACATCTTTTAAATACCCATTAAATATCAAACACGAATAAATGGGATGATTAAATTTGAAAACGAGCCCACTGAGCAAGCGCTCTGCAATAAAGGCAAACCTCAGTCCTACAAGAAAGGATTTACAATATGTCAACCATTAAACATGTATTTCTTTAAAATGGTTAAAAAATTATTAACCACCTAAATGGAAGCTCATTTTCTTTCAAGAACCAGAAAATCACAGCACAGCATACAGAAAACAGACTTCTAGTTTTACATTTCAGATAAAAATAATGAAGTATTAGACTTAGTATTATGTAAATTTAGACTTTTACATTGAGCTTTCCCTTCCTATTTTTGATTCTCACTTAATTAGGAAGGCATGGTCCCTCCCTTCCCTATCCAGCTGTGATTCTAATCTCCCTGAAAAATTTTGAAGTACGACTTCAGTCTGGGTACAGCAGACAGGGAGCTGGCACTGACGTTAAGAGGCCCCTGTACACCACCACAAATTCGCATATACTATTAGGCACAATAAAGAAAGAGAAAAATTTGAGTTTCAGTTAGAGGCACAGGAATATTTGTTCTAGTATCTCCATATAAGGTCTTCTTTAAGTCAACAAAGACAGAGCGTTGCCAAATTTCAACCACAACATGAATTATGGTTTGCATATTTAAATGCTGGCAACTAAATACTGCAGGATTAAAATGCTGGATTTTTGCTAGCAGTGAAAAATGGAGTGCAATCAGAATTACAAGACTGAATTCAGTGCTAACTCTAGCTTGCTGCTAGTAAGGAAAAATACTATTGATTCTTACAAATTCTCCAGTATCAAAGTATAAAACTATTCCTTTTATAATGTCTGACATTTAATAATCAGAAATACTACCAGTACTCTGAGCCAATTTAGGTTATTATTTGGGTATTACTGAATTCTCTGATTCTAACTTTAGACCTACTTAAACAATAGAAAAATACCACTACTTCCACCCCATGCTGAATTGTGAAGGGTTATACAAGTTGCTTCACAAGATGACTGACTCATCAGCAACAGCTAAATGCTATTTGCTTTCCTGCTGTGAAAGCTGAATACTTAAACCCTGTTACTATGACCAGAACAGCAGCCTGCCATTTGCTTACCCCACGATACACGATACAATCTTCTTCAGTAACGGAGCACAGCAGTCACTGGTGCCCACAACCTACTGGTTTGAGCTCTATCTACCCAGCATAGGGCTGTGCTGAATTTCCATTCCCTCCATGCTCCAGAACTATGGCATCATTTAAACATAAAACCCAAAATTGTATTGTCAGAGCAACAAGTTCTGTACCTGTTCGATGCTGGTCCTTGTTGGGATAGTTACGGTCTAAAGCTACAAAGCTAGTGACCATTCAGAGCCTTGTTTCAGTCTCAGGATCAAAAAATAGCAGTGTGTGTGGTACTCCCCTTAAAACTAAGTTAGGATGAATAATCGTAGAAGGAACAATGAGAACTACCAGGCGTCCTGGGAGAGCCTGCAAGACCAGTTAATGTGCTAAGAGGCTTCACAGCTCCTACAGCACTCCCTGGCAGAGGCAAGGTGCAAGAGATCACTTTCGAATGTACTCACCTTAAATGAACTGTGCACTAAAGTTTCATCTAAATCAATGACCACACACTTCTTCCCATAGTCTGATGCTGTCAGTTCTGGCAGGAGGTATTTAGCTGGTGGCTAAAAAAAGAGGAAGACAACAAAAAAATGTAAAACCTCTATTGAAGGGACACTCTTCTGCCAACATTACTCTTCCAGTAGTCACTCATTGGGAACTGAAATACGTGATTCAAAGTTGAATGCATTTCTGGGCTCGCTGCAAGGACACATATGGAAATCAATGGCTCATGCAATGCAGATACAGATTTTTTCTATTTTCTCAAATGTTTAGAATGTTTTCCAAAGCACTTGAGATGAAAATGGTAAAACATCATCGCTAATTGAAAACAACAGTGAAAAACTGGACATTTGGTACAACGACATATTTTCCCAGTGGCCCTCTTTCCAATGCCTCAGTTTTATTCGCTGCTGTTATCATCCTGCTTCATCAGTACTATTTCTGGCCACATCACATCGATGGACATTTACACAAATTCTGGTGGCCACGAAAAATGCTGAAATGGAGAAGCCATCCCAAAGGAAGATAGCACTACTGATTTTATCTTCCAGAACACATCTCCACTCTGATTTTTACTTACGAGGGTGCTGACCAAAAACTTGGGTAGTATTCAGAATCAAGGTATTAAGCCTGCAGTAACGAAAGCTCTCCTTAACCCATGCTCTTCTGCAACATACTGCCCTTATAAAAATGGTACCAATTACATAAAGGAAGAATTGACTTTTTTTTTTTTCCCCTGAAATCAGTGCAGTCGCATAGTCTTCAACCCCCAATTGAACATCCCAATCTGCAGCAGACTTGCATTATTTTAGGATTCTGCACTGATTAGTTCATGAAAGAACAGACATGGAGAGAGCTCCTCCATTTGGAGCTGAACCACTGCTGGCTTAAAGAGGTCTTTTTTGATTACGGAAAAGGACTAGTTTTATAGAAAAGCACCAGTAAAGAGAAGCTCGAGACTGAGAGGAAATTAAATCAATTAAGAATATAAAAAATTGGACATAGAACTCTAACTTCATTCTCTTGCCATCTCTCTATCTGTTCTATTCAGATGATGTTGCTCTGGTGAGGATGCATCCACCCTGTCCTTTGTTCCTTCTGGATACAATAGCCTTTTGTTGAGGTGCTAGACCTGAGGTCACCACTTGGCAGAGAGCAGTGTGACAACGGATGAGTAAGATACCCACTGAGCACATCACAGCAGCAAGTACAGATTCTCCCTTAATCACCGATTTATTTCGGATGGTGTCTCAAATTGATAGATACTGGCCAGCAATGCCTAGCAAGGTCTTGTTTAAATGAAGTAGCTAACAAATGAGACTCTGGACTGAGACAGAGGAGTCCTTAGCTAAATAAAGTATAAGTTACCGGGCAATTTATAGGAGGGCTCACTGAAACTGATTTAGTTCCTTACAATTAACATCACTTTCTGGAGCTAAGAAAACAGAAGCTGCCTTGCTTACAACAGCCACTTGTCTTAATACATTTCCTCTCAGCGCACATCTAACAGTGACCTTTAAGAAAAAACTACTGCTGCTTAATGCCTGTAAAGTGTGCATCCATCACAGTGATCTAATGGGACCAAAATTTACACAACACCCTTTCTGGGATATAGAGTCCCATGTATACATTACTTCCACAACTGCCTGAGCTCCAGCCTGGCTTGCTTGCTCGGCAGCATGCTAGCACAGTAGACCAGGACCAGTTCTAAAGAATTCAGGTTTTTCACTCCTACATCAAAACCTTGAAGGCATTCCACCTACATTTTTCATCGTAAGAAATATCCATACTTACAATCTAAATAGACTAAAAGTTTATCAGAAGAAAATCACATCCACTTAAAGACAATCTTCTTCAGAATCCATGCTTTGATACACGTTTCTTGCCTGTCTTTGAAGTGAAAAAGGCAGGGACATCCCCCCAAAAACTTTATTTTTTTTTTAAACAAAATTGCTCCATTCATTTCCATACTTTTAGGACTGCTAGTATTTAGTGTGATTTTTTGAGTGAAGTTAATCTGCATTATATATATATGGAGAATATATGGAAATAGATTTTCTTTCGTGTAAAAATATGTATAGAAAAAATGTGAGCACCGTCAGGTCACAGTTATCCTTGTTCTTTATCTGGAATCTAATACAGCTGCCATCAGAGAAAGGATGAACAAACACGAGGGGCTACAAAGACTTTGGTGAGAGGCCCTGACCTCTTTGCCTGCACTCAGTCCCCTCTTCCTCAGCCACCTTGAAGGCAGCAGCTGTGAGAGGAACAAGCTTACCCGAGGTAGCTGCACAGGCATGCTGATTACCGTGGTATTTTGTCCCCTTTTTCACTATTACCTTAGGAGACAACGTGCATATATCAACCTGACTCCATCTAAGAGGCCTATTCCTCCAGGTTTGCCCTGGGGAAGGTCTCCCACCAGAGCAGGTCGTTTTGAATTCCATCTCATCCTGTTTTCAAAGACACGTGGCCAACTGCTTGCGCATTTGAAGACAGAAGAAATACACTTTCCATTTCAAATGCTGCATCTCTTCTGCCTTCAACTTTAAAAACTGATTTTCAATGTGATAATCTGCCTGGAAACTGTTCTGAAGCTGTAGGGCCCACAAGTTGTGAGACCACAAAATGTCTGGTGACTCTGGAGCCAAGATGACATTTTTAAGGCTTACAGGCCTTGTACGTAGAATATCAATCCATATGCTTTGCCATTCAAACCTTCTGATGTAAAAAAATTTCCACATTTTCCAGAGTAGCAAAGCTTTTATGCAGAAAATGGCATTACTCAATACCCTCACTGATGGAGGCACATCTGAGGAGAGTTGTAATTTACAGATTTTCATTGTAGCTGATGGTGAAGAGATACTACAGACTGCCACAGAATTCAGTAGAAAAATACTCTGTGGTATCTCAGTACTCTAAGTCCTAGCTTGGTCTTCAATCCCAACAAAAACTAAATTGTATATAAGTTAAAGGTTTTGAACTTGTCAGTGTTTGGGATCAGGTCTCATGGCTGATCAGCTCAGCTGACCTTGCAGTGAAATGACTGCTGCACTGTTTCAGTCCCATGGAAATCGTGTATTATTGGCTAAAGAAAAAGAAAAAAATGAAGGGGAGCAGGAAAACAGGACTTCTGGCTGAAGCTGAGAGTTGGTCAACACAAACCTCTCAAGAATTTACTCTACAAAGCAATCATAACCCTTCTTCTCTGCAGGCCCACATTTCCCATAAAAACAAATACCAGAATTTAGAAATCATTTCTCTTTGTACTGAAAATGTTGTCTAGCCTACATGCAGAACATTAATTTGCTGTTTAGGTTCCCTTCAGTTCTCTTTTGTTGTACTCTGCAGCTAACAGCTTCTCCCAGCAGGTAGGCACAGAACACTAATAGAGGGTAAGAGCTCCCCATTAAATCCTCGCTGCCAGGAGAAGCCAGCCATTATTATGAAGCAGGCAGTTCACAAACTTTCTTCTGGAAAAAGGTAAAACAAGAAATGATCCAAATGTAGTTAAGGAAAAGTGAAAACCAGATATCCCAATGCTAAGATTTAACTTCTGCAGGGATTCTGAAGACTGTTTTCAGTGCTGCTTCTTCATACTGCAATTTTAAATACAGGAAAAAAATAAAAGGATACTTCCATCTTTTTTTAAGCAAGTACATGTCTATTGCTTTGTGTTTCCATCTACATTTTCATTCAAAAGAAATGAAAAGAATGAAATCTTCATTCAAAAGAATGAAAATGTGTGAAGTTGCTATGGGTTTACTTTGATATCTCTACTGTACTCTTTTCCAAACAAAGCAGAGAAAAGCCCAGGAAAGCACAGGCATCCTGAGCTACAGCCAACACATTTTGAAATTGAGTCTTCCACAAAACCCCTGGGATTACTATTCTGCTCATGTGTCAGCTGGTATTTTTTCCTAGTTTTGTGTTTATTTCACCCTTAAAAATAAATAATTTTGCGGTATTATAAAAAAAAATAAAAATCAGTTACACTGGTGTTTAATTTATGCCTTATCTGGAAACAGTTTCATAATAAACAGAATAAAGTTCACCTTTAAAAAAAAACACACCAAAGTTGCACAGTTTCTGTTTTCTGAAGAACTGGAATGTTTCCTGATTAGCACTTATCTCTATCAATAACCAAGTGAAAACTCATACCTAACTAAGTTTTATCTTTTTTACATACAGTTTTATAAGTTATACAAAGTTTTTTGTTTTTAAATTAAGTGCAATTAATACAGCAAATACTGGATTCAATTTTTGGATTCAAAGATATACTTTACCTATCAAAACTTCGTTTTGTGGCCAAACAGGTGACCCTAGCAGACTGCCAGACTCTATACACACATGATAAAACTCTAGAAAACCTTTTACTTTGACTGGAGGCTTCAACTTGCAAGTTTAATGAGTAGAGAGCAGTCAGGGCTCTTTTCAGAGTCACTAAAGAATTCTCTAAACACTTGAAGTGATTACATTTGCAATGAACCCTATAAAAAGTAAACGTCCAATTTAATTGCGACCAACCTCACTCTGTTTAAAGGATTTTCTCCTGGTATGTATAATGCACACAGCTCAAACAGCCTATTTCTCACCCACATCCCCGTGTAGCAGAGCATCAAGAACTTCTACCTGCCTGGGTCTTGACCACAGATTTCAGAGCATCTCAGAGTGAACCTCTGGGCTTTGGTGCTTAGGACAAACAAGGTCTTGTAAGACCAGCAAGAAGGACTGCTTTAATTTTGGACTACATTTTTTTTTTTTCCAAATACAACGTTGGCTTTGCCTCTCCTTTCCTTCCACTTGCTCCATATACAGTGTGCTTCGGTCTTGACTTAGAAGCCAACACGGTGCTGCTTGCTGGACCAGCTTTGAGAGCGAGAAGCTCCCCAACGCCAGTCCCTTGACATCTCCTGAGTGTCCTGCTGGGGAGAAGGCATCAAATGGCCCAGGAGGAGAGGAACAAGTGCATTCAGGCACCTGTCTCCCAAGAGCTGTCTGCCACGACTACTAGGACAAGTTAATTTTACTACCTTCAGGTTCTGGGAATACAGTTCAGCAAAATTACATCTGAACCACAATAAACAACAGAAAGAAATAAACCAGAACCCCCTTCTCAAATCCTTCATTTTCCTACCACCACCCAAGCCTAGCAGACCACTGCTTTACCATCACGAAGACGGACTTCTAGCAAAGCTTCTGGTTTCGTGTCTGTATCTGACAAAGCTGCACTCACATTTGTAGTTTCAAAACTGTCTTCGGCATGAACTCTTACATTCGCTCCTGGGTGATGTTTTATTCTAGCTCAGATCACAGCCAGACCGTGTTTCATGTTCAAATGACTGCCAGTACAGGAGCTACCGTGATCAGATTCTGGTGGCTATGTACAAGGAGGAGTACTTCAGAAACCAGTATTTTAAATTTGGGAATTGGCATCTTCCTAGACCTGAAACTTTTTATTTTAAGACTTGCAGGGATGCAAATTATGTATGTGTCTATGTGTATGTATACAACACGCACACAAATGTAGGCATTAGCCATATAAGAAGTAATATCATGCTGTTAATAATAAGTAAGGAACAAAAAGTAAATCCTAACTGTTCTTACAAGGGGTAAAGGAGGGAAGCGATCTGCAGAGTTTTCACCGCCTCCTGACACTGCAGCCCTGCAGCACTAACAGGATTCTTCTAAGAGCCCTTGTAATGCTGGGCTACATGAGAAGCAAGGAAAAGAGGGGAAAATGGTATCTTGGGAATACTCAGATCTTTAGGGCTACCGAGTATCTCCAGAAAGAGGGTTGTGCCAGTAACTCCACGCACCAGCAGTGGTGTGCTACTTCCTGGAAAACTCTGCAACAATAAAGTATTAAAAAAAGTCAAAGGAGCTCAAAAAGTATTTCCAGCTTTCAAAAAGCCTAAGTCTTTATCCACATAAAAACAAGTAGAAAGGGAACAGCTTTTTGGCCAAAAATGGCTATCCCACATTAAATTAAAGGGTTCTGTTTGATGAACTTGTTCTTTTATTTAGGTTTGAAAAATAATTCAAATGCCAAACAGCATTCCACAGTTAATCCAGGAAAGATAAGTAGGAATACTGAGGGCCATAAACCAACAGCTGATAATGAGAGCATCATCTCCAACAAGCAGAGTAATACAGATATGGTCGTACAGATCGGCATACTCTGTTTTCCTAAAATGGCTTGTTTTGACACAAATTACGGAGCTCCTACCTCCTCTTTTCCAACTTGAATATTTGGAAAAATAAGAGGAAGGATTTTTTGTAAATATGTTCCACTGAGTCACCTTTTGTCACTATTGAAATAAGCAGCTTCAATTGTCAGACTACTACACGCATTTTTAAAATGCTAAAATTTCAGAAACAAATTTAACTGAGGTGCAAGATGAAAACCATATAAAACCCAAACTCTTCTTTCAGTCCGTGTACAACATGTGCAGTTCAATTCATCTCTGAGTATACATCGCAGACAACACAAAATCCTTTTGTTAACATGCAACACAAAACAGACCTGTTAGACTGCAACATAAGATGACTCAAAGCAAAAGTTATGAAAATTATTAAAAGAAAAAGGGATAAAAATACATACACTTGGTATAGGCATGACCTGCATCTGGTCACCCTGGGGAAAAAGAAAAAAAATCACTGTAAGGGTAATGGCTTTTAAAGGGTAGAACAAAGGTCTGAAGCAGTAAATGTAGCACTCAAACATTTTAAACCAAAAGTTCAAAGTATTCAAGAAACCAGGGTAAAAAAAAATAAAAACAGGATCTTGTATTTTAGTTGCTAAAATGATTGGTTAGTATATCGCTATTCATGATTTGTAGGAGACTGGACTGGTAAAACCCATGCCATGATTAAAAGAGATGATAATAAGAAAGTACCTGTATTTACTGTAACTTTTTCAGCTTTAAGGTCTACTAATGGGTATATCTGTCTCGTTTCACAGCAGCAGCAGCAAGAGGCTCAGCCAGACCTTGGTAGCAGGGCAGAAGCCCACTTCTTGAAGTTAACCTGACTTGAGATGACGGCCTCAGAAAAAACATCATTTTCAATTAAACAACAGCAAAACGGCCAAGATGGACAGATGGATGATGACAAAACCGAGGAATCCCACTTTCTTCAGCCAGAAAGAGGCAGCAGTATCAATGCTCTTCTCATAATCTTATTTTTTTTCCAGTGTGCTTGGAAGCACTGGGAAAAAGGCAAGATTACAGTCGGGACCTTGGCCAACTTGACGCTTTCTTCTCATCCAGGGACCTGACATACTAAGGCAAAAGACACTTCCTTTTACAGCCTCCAAATGCAGAAAGGTTGATCGCGAGGTCATCGACTTAATATGAAAGAGATGTGGGAAGCAGGAATTGTGTTTTCTAATCATGCATTTCTCTCTCTCTCTCTCTCAAAGAGATTTGTTTTCTGGTGGGCACTGCACATAAAAAAAGAAGCTGACCAACTGTTGCTTATGTAGAAATGATTTTTTTTCTTTCTAATTACTTGGAAAGCAATGGTACTGACTACCAGAAGACTATTTATCAAAAGGACTGCTTTCAACATTGAACATCCTCTTCCGGCTGAAAAGGTCTTGTGCTCGCTTGTGTTGGAACCTCACGGTGTTGACAAACAAAAATATGAATGACAAATGAAAATAACTCCATGCTATTTTTACGTACCTTTTATTGCTAAAATAGCTGATTTTTATTGACCTTTGACCAAATCCCAGACAAGCTGCTGAAGCAGCTGAAGAACAGACAGACACTAGGTGAACTATCAAAATGTTTCCTTTAGTAAAAAGCACCTGACTTGAAAAAAAAAAAGGCAAACAATAAGATTAGTTAATTCGAACTTTCCTCAAGATAACTACAGAAGAAAAAAAAGAAAAAAGTAATTCAGCACATGCACATATATCCACAGAGTAGGACGCCATCTTGAGTTCACATGCCATTTGAGAAAGGAGTGAATGTGAGCAGGTGCCAGTCAGATCAGCTGGCCTGGGATCAGACCGTTATCAAGGATATGGTTATGTATGCGAACCTGAGGGTTGTTTTGTTGTTGTTTTTTTTTTCCTTCACTCACTGTTAGACTAAAATACAACTGGGGCTTCTCTTCTGTCAACAGATAAAGCAGTATGAGAGGTAGAGGCATACGGTAAAAGATTATCTTAACTGTGGGCACAAAAATAGCCGTGTATCACATCAGGTTTTCCCACAAACTCCCAGAGGCACTTGTGGTGATGTAACTTGCTTTTTGTTTTGGCAATCTCGTGAAACAAGAGCTGCACTCTACGGTGTTACTATAAGCCTGCCTTCCATGAGAATCTAGAATCAAGTTGATAAAGCCCTTGAATCACTCTTTGCTGTATTTTTCTTGCAGAATTTATTATATCATAAAGTTCTTGAGGAAAACAATTGAATTCCCTAGATGGAACACTAGAAGTACATATACAAAAATCAAAATGGTTATGACGACACTTGGAAAAACAAGCACAGAGATAGATCTAAGAGTCTGCCGGTAAAGTGTAAATGGCCATGAACAAATGCTTTTTAAAAACAAAACTGCTGTGGGAAACTTTAAAAAATGTCCTGCCTCATTTCCTGATGCCTTGGAACAGGAAGGGAAGTAGGTCATAATGCTGTCGTTTGAAATAGATGACAGATGACTGCATTTGCTGAAGTCTTTCCATGAGCTTCTGATGCTGGTAATAGGACAAAGCCCTTGAAATGCCAAAATTCTCCCATTGTGTAACTAAGATATCCAGTAACTGATTTGTCCAGCCACTGAAATCTGTGTTTTTCGTGTCACGATACATGCGGTGATAAATCTCACCCTTTCCCTGAGCCATGTAGTTTCAGTTTGAGATGCAGTGCTAAGGTAGCACAGGGGATCGATGACTGTCAAGCGACAAACTACAGTATTTTGCTTGTTTGAGAACAGTCTGCGTTCAAAGACAAGGAGACGTTTTGTTTTAAAGAACAACCTATTCATAGAAGAAGCTGATCAAATGAACAATTCATCATATTGATTTCTTCAACCCAAGTTTATGCTAGGCTGTTGATAGTTAATATATTACCATCCTTAACCTATTTGAATCTTTCACTGACTTGGATCACGGAGCTTTCTCTCTTAATATAGAAGACTTTTGGAAGGCAAAGGACAAGGTCCGAATGAAGAGGCAGAGAAAGACAAACCAAACGTATCTGTGTGGAGATTTTCTTATTTTCTAAATAGATTCATCATACTGCACGCTGATGACGACCGGTGGAATCAGACAGTAGGAGTTTCCAGCTCTGATAGCAAGGGTTAAGCAGAAGAAAAAAGTAATGCTATTTTTATTTATCTCACTTATCTTCTTCCACACTGGGGAATGAGACTGGTTCCACATCTGTTCAGCAAGCGTGCTGATAGGTCTCCCCATCAGAGTCCACACACATCTTGCTCCTTTACGTCTTCTGGATGAAGCAGATACTACTTCAGATCTAAAGAACACATTCCCTACAAGCTCTGTTTTTCTCACTCAGTTGAACCATATTCACGTGGGACAGAGAAGATCCTTTGCCCTGCACTTTCACGTGTGTTACAAATAGCGATCCCTAAAGCAGAAGTGTCAGAGACATGACAATAGGTCATCAAAACAGTTTTCCAGCATCTCCTTGGAGATGGCAGCACCCTGCAGCAGAAAGCAGTGGGGAGAAAGACACCTAACGTTTGTAGTGGTTGGGATGGCTGAGGTGGAAATTCAAGGACTTGACCTTTCTGGCTTCTCCCCTGTAACAGGGAAAGCAGCAGGGGCAGCTGCTGCCCCCAGAATAAACTTTCTTCTAATTCCGTCTTCTTCCCCATTGAGAGCGGATCAAGACCTTCTCCCCTAATCCAGCAAGTATAAAAAAGCCCTTTCCTCATTCATGCTTCATCTTGCTGAACACGAGCCATGTGCCCGATCTGTACCCAACTGTGAAAGAAAAGCAGAGATTACTGCAGTGGAACTGGGCTGTGGGAGAAATGGCCGAGTGCCGAGAGGCGCCAGAGCTCCTCAGCCACCAGGACTGAAAGGGGAGGGAAGAGAGCCCGTTTGCACCGAACTTTTCCCACTTTTCCCTGGTTAGATCTCTCCTTGAAGCCTGCAGATGCTTCAGAAGTCAGGTAACAAACTTGGCCAGAATAAAACTTAATCCAGCAGCGTGCCCAGCAATTACACATTTGAGTCAGACTGCTCGCTGCGGAACAGAAATTGAGATTGCTCAGAAGAAAACAAAAACCGCTGCCTCCCTCCCAACACTGCTGCCCTAAAAAAGCTGGCTGGAAGGTCTTGGCGAGCTGCCTGCTGCTGAGAAGGCAGGAAAAAATTAGCCAGGATTTCAGGAGGCTGAACATTGTGTGCTCCCAATGACACATCGGACTCGGCACCCGAGCTGCAGACAGGCTGATATACCCACTGTAACAGATATTCCATCTTAGAGCTTATCTTTGGGCTGCATTAAAAAGCTGCCGCATTTTAAGGAAAACAAGCATACAACAGTTTCAGTAAATACAAGTTATTATTGAAAAATGTTGTATCGAAACTTTAGAGACAGAGCGGACCATTCACTTCCAGTATTAGAGTCACGCTTGGACAAGCAGCTGCTCTGTGAGTAGAGGTTTTGGAAAGTGAACTCAATACTTAAAGAAGTTTTTGGGCTTTTTATTCTTTTCTAATGGAGCAAAGTCAGTGCTGTAAAACTCTTGTATTCAAAACCATGCTCAATTTGGTGTTTCTTCCAATCCTATGAAGAAGTGACATGCCATTTAACTTGCCATACATAATCAAGTCACATTATTTGGTAAAACACTAAATGAAGCACTGATTTCAACTTTTTTTTTTTTTTCCTAACACAGCAAGAAAAAAAAAATCTCAGCACAATTACTCAGAACAAAATCTCACAACCCTGTTTTCAATTGCTTTATAAAATAACTCTTCGCTGCTTCCCTTCCGTTACGACAGGTTAACATCGAAAGAATGGAGACTCCTAATTAGAAGGAAGTAAGCTTGTCACACCAAGTTAAAAATGTGCCAGAAGCAATGCAGAACGCTGAATTTCTGTGGAACCAGCAAAAGTTCTCTTGGTTTCTTTCCTTCCCCTCCAGTCTTTATCACTGGTTTCCATATAATGGTTCTATTGAACAGTAAAGGCAGAAGGAAAGCACATCCAAGCAATTTTATACTCCAGTTTCTAACTATATAACATCATTGCGCAATTTCATTTTCCCAGTTTTGAAGGGAAAGGTTACAGGACCCAACTGCACCATGGTCAGAGGTCACCTGTGATGAATCAATAATTAATACAATAACACAAGAGTGATAGCAGATGTAATGAAGTGACCATCTGAACAGCAGCCCAACAGAATTTAAACTCTTCTAACCTGGCAGGCAGATTAATGCAACAAGATCTTTAAACAAACAGCAGAAGAGTTTAAGTAGTGTGTTGTAAAGCTCTCCCTTCTTTTCTATAGCTGCTCATTTAGTCCTTCTCGGATGCTTAATTTCACTGATATAGAAGCTGATGCCCATGCTGCATGTACTTTCCTCCAACTTCCACATCACCTCCAAATCTAAATAAGATGCTCACTGTAACTCAATCAGACCCAAGCCTCCTGCACAGATCTGGACCACAGCTCTCCTGGTAGAAAGCGCGGGCCTGATGAGTGAGAATATTCAAGCATATCCACCAGTGCTGTTTTTCTGTCTTTAAAAGAATTTCTCACTTATACTAACCATGTTAGCACTGAAAATAAAAGCAGCATAGAAAGGAACATAAAGCTTATTAGCCTGCAGAACTGCATTTAAAACGAAAATGCTACAGAACCTATCTGTACTCACTTAAAAACTACCCAAAAGCTTAGCTTTCTTTCTACAGAGAACTGTTCATATCGAAGTATTCATTGTATCTGAAGAAACTGCACTCTTGAGTAATTCTTTTTATCATATTCATTGGACTTTTCTGCCCAATTAAGTTGTACTTTGGCAATTCTCTCAATTCGGTGATTTGTGTTTTGGACTCACACAAGGATTGCACAACTCCAAATCACTCACTAAGGTGGTACAGCGTGAGGATGGAAACCTGTGTAAACACACGCAATCACTTTCTCAAGGTGTAAGAAACATTTAGAAAGTAATTACGTGTTTTACGAAATGTACTCTGAAAAATTTGGATTCCAGAACATTTTAATTAAAATTTTCCAAAGAGTTTTTTTTTATTATTCTTCTTTAAACAAATTTTTCTTTCTCTCATTTTCTCTTATTTCAATTTTGCTGTTACTCTCACTTCTACCTCTTTCCATTCACCAGCATAGGGCAAAAGGAAACTTCACTAGTTTCCTATCTGCTTTCTTTTTCAGATGAACATGCTACACAATACTTAACTTTCCCTTCAGCCTCTCCAAGCCTGATTTCCCTCACTTCATCTTGGCTAGGAAAAAAAAGTTTTAAAATACACATACAATTCCTCCTCTTGACAGAGAAATTTTCAGCGCACTTTTACCCTGCCAGTGTATTTCTGGTCTCTGACGCTTAATTTGCTCGTTTCCTCTCTTCCTCCACAGATCCTGTGTGCTCTCTCCTGAGCTTTACAGAATTCAAACATCAACACCAGAATTCCAAAAAAACCCCAAAGATATGGGCCAAGTAGGCAAGAAATCAGCTGCATCAAATATGAAAAATTAGTATGAAGAGCAGAAGGGTGAAAAGATGGAAACTTCTTTATTTTTGTTATTATTCCTCATCATGGATACATCTATTCTTGCAATCCCTTCAAGTCCTCAAAAATTGGAGGGGAAAGACTTGTCAGTTTCGAGTGTGAGAGTGCTGAAATACACCACAGTATGGAAACAATGGTACTCCTACGTTTGCACTGAACTGAAATCCATCAGCAACTTAATGCAAATCTGCTCAGTATCATCGGATTGAAAGAGGACGTAGAAAATTATTTGTGTTGATTTTATGGTATGTCAAAGCAGTTTAATTACTAGAACTTAATGAAAGTAATCTGCTGCTCTTAACACACAATGCTTTGAAGTGCTGAAAGTTTAAATTAAATCGACTTCTTAGCTAAACAAAACCAGTAACAACCTAGCCAAAAGAGCAAAAGCTGATACCTCTGGACTCAGTATGCATTAAATGCAGGTGAAGTGGTTAAAAAAAGTCAAAACAATTAACAGTTCTCCCCCTTTTTGGATCATTTTTATGTCACTGGGATTTATTTCAATTGACATTCAAAGCAGCTTCACTATACTCCATTCAGAAATCCTCCCATCTTCCTTTATTTGTGAAAGAGAACCAAAGCTAGGAGACAACTCAGCATCTGGAGCATTATGAGAAGTCTACATTTTTAGAATGCCTTACTCAGGTTTTTAGTGTTATTTGCATGTAAAATATATAGTGCCAATACCCTTCATGGCAAGTTAGTTTTAAATCGCAGCTGTATGAATGCTATTAGCAATTCATCGTGAAAACGTTCAGCTTCTCAGTAACTCATTACGGTTACCCACAAGGGAAACCTGTTGAGACAAACTTTTAGACGTTCATAGTTAAACCTTGGTTACAGAAGACCTTATACGACAGGTAAATAAGATAAAAGCCTGACCTTCTGAAGTCCTCCATTCTCCTCCACCAAAGGAGGAAGAGCACTGGTGCTATTGGTAGATGGTGGTTCGACATTGTAGTCACGAAAGCAGCAGAATAAGGTGCTAAAGATACTTCGACTCCTTTGCTTCTTCAAGCTGATATTACACTGGGACACTAGGAGAAAAAATACAATAGAAATAAATTCATGTAACAGACCTATTTTTCCATACATACAACAACTGAATTTAAGAGGCATGGTTATTACCCAAGTTCTTCTCGAGCCTTAAGATAAGCCCACAGAAGTTTTCCATCATGTTGAGACCCCCTCCTTCTATTTCAATGCACTCTTTGCTCATCAAAGTTGCACACGGTGTGTTACTAACAAGTTGGATCTCTGCAGAATCACAGGTTTTGTCATGTAGACTAAAAAAACGTCCTGGGAGCTGCAGGATCAGGGTGGGAGGGTGTCGCTGAGCGAAAAGAAAGGCCAGGACTCCTGTTTCACTAGCTTATTGCTCTACTAGGGTTTAAAAAAAACAAACAGGTAAAAGAAAAAGTTACACACAGCTCAATAAAAGCAAGAGTAGCCTTTTTTAAGACCAGAAGTTGTAGAAAACGGTAACGTTGCAGAAAAAGAAATACACACAAGGCACCTAGGGATTCCCCTAGGATTCAATCAGACCTCGAACAAAACATTAAAATAAATTAGAGTTCAGAAAAGGCTTTAGAGCATTTTAGTAATACCCAATTTGATCATCAAATATTTGATGAACTGTTGTTAGCCAGAAGTTCTCGTTTGCCACGTTGCAGTGCAATACCCACTGGATTCGGCGTCCAGGTGTGGGTACCACTTTGATCTTGCACCTCCACGAGGCCCTTCTTTGATGTTCAACTACACCACGCTGCACCACACGGTCACACAATGAGAGACAGCCATGCCACGGCCATCGTACGAACTAGTTAGTAAGACGGTAGGATTAGGTAGTTACAAACTACCTGCCTTCCCAGCACCGGCTCCGAGAACGCCGCGCAAACCCAAATCCTCCTGGGACAGGCGCTCCCACCGCCTGCCCCGAGCTGGCTGGGACCAGCTCACCCTTTCCATTAAGCAGAGAAATACCTGAGCCTATAGGGATTAATTGCTTCATTTTTAGAGTCTACGAATGATTTCATTTAAAATACATGCAAGCAAGCCTGAACAAGTTATTTTTTGTTTCTATTCCCAGCTACGCATCTAAAGCTGGATGAAGAGACTGCGAAAGCAAACAACCCAGCCTTCTTCAGGGGTAGCACGTGAGCGTGTACATTTCAGCTTGCCAGAGGATGACTACGTGTGTTTAATTTGCTCCTGCTGATCACGCCGTGAGAGTGAGCTCAGGGAAGGAAAACCCAGTTATGGTTTTAGATCTTCACCAAGTCCTCCGGCCAAGACACGACCGTGGAAGAAACCTTGAAAAGGTATATAAAAAATAAATATAAAAATATATAAATATAAAATACAGCTTATTTATCTTGGAAGAAACACAACACCCCCCACCCCAAAGTGAGGGGCTGACACCCTTAGGAAGTCCCCTATGAAGATGCTTCCATACCTAGCTCCCTACCTTGCCTCCTCTGTCGAATTAAGAGGGAACCAACACATACACCTACTTTCTTCCCAATACTACAAAGAGACCAAGTGCAATCGAGACAACTGGCAACGTGCCTAAATACAAGAAGAAAATTTCTGCAGGAGTTTTGTACAGAGCGGAGAAACCTGCCTGGAGGAACCACGGCGGTCTGGAAGCAGGAGGGGTGCGGGTGCGTGGACGAAGAAGCATCACCAGGCAGATTTTGAGCGAACTTCCACATCAGATTTGTGTCTGTGTTTCCAAAAGTATTTGGAAAAGTCAGCACAAGCTGGACATCAACCATTTGTCTTCTAAAAACACCTCGGACACATGGTGCCTGATGACAGTGATGTTCTGCTCTCCGTGTAGTGTGTATTTCTGTATTAGCTGACGTATTTGTGCCTTTAAGGGAGGCAGAGCTCTAGTTCAGCTACTTTCTGGAACTGTTCCCATATCAAACACTAAACAGGTTTTATAAACTTTCATCATTTTAAAAATCTTGGATAACAGAATAAAGTTAGCATAGGGCACAGATTCGTGCATGCGCCTGCTTAAGGAAGTGTTGCACTGCTGCAAAGACACTCGTAAATTGAAACCATTTTTCAGCTAATCTAAACACTGCTCTTCAGTACTCAAACAGAAAAAAAATATGCAAAACTCCACCCATTTGTGATGTACCTACACGTTACAGAAAAAGGCTTATTCTTAAAGTGTCACGCTCTGTCTGCATCAAATCTGTGGGAACACGTTCACAAATCCCCGCGGACACCCAATGCAGCTCCGAGCCACTTTTTCAAACTGCACTCAAGAACATCTGTCCTGCAGGCATAAAGAAGTTCGTTGCAATATCATCAAGGCAAGGAGAAACTCCTCGCTGACCTCCACCACTGAAACACGCTGATATTAGGACAGGGAGTACAATGCTGTACATCTTGTTACCTACAGCCAGTGCCGATGACGCCCCCAAATAATTTGTATTTTGTTTACGCTTGCCCTGTCTGTATCAATACATGGAGATCTGTGATGCACTGAGCTCTGTTTCACGGGAACAATTTTGATATCCCACACCCGTGAGCCACCCACTTTCCCTTGCTTTCCTCTGATCTGTCCGTTCACTTAAAAATATGACAGCAATTAAACAAAGCTGAATGCTTAGAATAGGAATGTTCTTACGCAGCATTTATCACTTGTTCTTCTCCCGGACTTCTTAAGGTACAAGAATGTAATATTAAATCTCATTCTGCGAACAAATTCTATGCGTAAAAAAGTTTCTTCTTATGCATCCCCATATTTACGCATAAGAAGCCAAGCCTGCACTGTACAATGAAGCCCAGCTGCTACTCTAAGCTGGGACTGAAGTAGGTCTTCAGAAAACCTCTCTGTGAAGTTAAGAAGAGGTTGGTGTTCAGCAGGAAAAACTAGTTACCAAATGCCTGCCTAAGGACGCTGCAGAACACTTCTGAGCTTTGTCTTCAGGGGTTACTGAACACAAGCAGCACACAGGGATTAAATTTACCTCAACCACACCATGCTACAGTCCTCGAGTCTCATACGCTAAGGATCAGACCATGGATGTCTGGATGCACAAAGAGCAGTATTAAGAGGTTACAGGGCAAAATCCCAACTTTTCAAGAGAAATTCTGCCCAGTGACAGCTACAGCATTCAACTGCAGCTGCAGCAACGTGCACGTGGCAAGGGGATGCTGGAGCTGCCGGTGCCCTCTGGGGATCCTTCGGGTCTGCAGCCGGCCTGTTGGTCGGGGACGAGCTGCAGCAGCATCCTTAAATTCCTAACTTAGGGCCTCGGATGAGTATCGGGTCAACAGGAACAGCGTGAGGCATCAAGGAGCAGTACTTCTACCTTTTCTATGCAGAGGACTGTAAGAGGCAATAAGCAGAGGAAAAACTCGGAACAATATTCAAAAGTCTCGGACGAAAGCTACTAATTCGTCCCAATTGTTTAAGAATACTTATTTTCCTTGGTCAAATCAGTTTAGATCTGTACACTCACTTTTACTTAGTGAAATACTTGTCTTAGGAAAAACATTCCTTAATGCTGCTTGCCGTTCATAATAAAGTGGTGTCTCCAATAGGTCTTTCCACTAATTTTGATGTTATTTTTAAAGATATATATGTAAACCAACTGGTCTAAAGGTTCTACTATGACTTATGAAAGCGTAACTTTGGATGCAATACGGCATGGAAGTGTTTAAGCAGTGTGACATGCACTATTAACATACCCAGGCACTGTGCACACAGAAAAGATTTGCAATCTATCTCATTCCAAGCAACTACACGGCTTTTTGTGATGTGCAATGCTGCCTCCTTTCCCAGTTGCACTGGACCAAACCAAATGCTAATTTGCATCTTCAAAGAGCTGACAGTCCATATGGGTAACAACCATAACCCTGAGAATGTGAAGAAGCATTAAAATTGAACCCCTGGAGGCCAGCTAATCTTAAAGAGAAGAGGTAAACGGCAAAAGATGTAACCGGCACTCTCAGAAACTCCGTAGGTAAGCCCAGGCAGTGAAGACAGGAGCCACGTGCTCAATTCTCCAACGGCCAAGCCGAAGCAGCACCAGCTCCCTGTCGGCAGAAGCAGGTAATGGA
This sequence comes from Cygnus olor, assembly GCF_009769625.2. Taxonomy (NCBI): domain Eukaryota; kingdom Metazoa; phylum Chordata; class Aves; order Anseriformes; family Anatidae; genus Cygnus; species Cygnus olor. Next base: position 5,231,745 of record NC_049170.1, on the reverse strand, counting down.
ACCAGCACCTCCCTGCAGAAGAGTGGGAGAACAAAACACCACAAGACTGGAGCAGTGCTTTCCCTTAACAGCAGCCCAGGTGCGCTGTGACTTCCCTACCTAAAAGACATCAACGGTGTACCTAACAGTCCTCAACAAATTCCTTTTCATAGCACTGCCTCATCACTTTTGAGTTTACACCAACTTCTAGTGCCAGAAGTATCCCGTGGCAAGAACGCTGTTTCTTAACCCTCCTTGTTTCCCATCCTTGTACCTGTTCCAGTTCATATTTTGGGACTCGAAACGCATGCAATGCCCCGGATGAAAGGAGAGTGCACCATGAATTTATACACCAAGACAAAGCTTCGTAGTACTCTAGTAATTCCTAACATCTTATCTGTGTTCGTCTACAACTGAGAGTTGGGCTAGTGTGGTTTTTCAGAAGATCCAATTAACACCAAGATCTCTTTATCAACAGAAGCTTCAGACACCACCGCAAATACAAGGCAAGAATTCTCATTTCTGATGCAGAAAAATTCACGTGTACCTACCCTTAAAAGACGTCAGAGCAGACAAGAGACATCAGCAGAACAGGACCATGCACATACCACACTTCGCAGAGGGCTAGAAATGGGAGCATGGCTCTCGCTGCTGGAAGCCAAGTCCCTCTGGTGCAGATCTGCACTTTCAAACCTGAGAAATGTCTCACCTGCAATCCCCAGGTGCTCCTCCGCCCTCGCTCTCACAAAAAGCTCCCTGCTCCCAACCTGGGTGCTGCATGCTGCTTGCAGGTAACCTCGTTCATGAATTGCCCACAAACTGCTAGAAGTCACGTATAGTCTGAACAACTGTGCTTCTCGAGCTCTTCTGGCAAGTCCCAATGAACCCACAGCTTTACTGACCACGGGGAGGGGTTCAAGGAAACCTAAAGGCAAGTTTTACAATAAATTCCTCCAACCACGTAAGCCTAAACAGAAGATATGCAACCATGCTGGGTGGCTATACAAGAATCGGAAGAAAAACATCAGACAACTGGTATTGTAGAGAATAACACAGACGCTTGCTTTTAGAAGAAATCCAGGCCATCTCTGCAAATCTCCTACGACCCAAGCTGCCCTTTGGAGGCAGAGCCATTACACTTTTGCTCTCCAAACACAATCCCAACAGCAACAGGAGTTACATGGTAAGGAAAACGCACTCCACTCTAAAAAAAAGTTCAGTCCAGGGCTTCTCCCCTCAAATTTCGCTGCATTGTGTGAAATAGAGTTGATCTACGCTTGGAAAGTCGCTATCAAAATACAATTAAACCGAAAACCAGATTGCCGGGCAGCCGTGGTGCATGAAAGCTCTGCCTGCTCCGCAGAGGTACCGCAGGCAGCCTGGTGAGCTGCTGGCCCCGTCCGTCCCCCTGCAGCCTGCGAGGGATCTAATTACCGCTGCGATTTTCCTAATGAAGTGAATGCAATAGCCAGTCTTCCTGAAGAACATCAACCGGGTAATGAAGAGACTTTCGGGGCGTTTACAGCCGAACTCGCTAAATGCAATAAAATGAACATCTGCGTATCAGGAGCCCTCCGCGAACGAGGTTGTTTATCATACAAAATGGAGGGATGCAAATAAGAATCAAGTGGTATTAAACAAAGCCTCCCTTCAAAAGAAAGCTTCTTCTAAATTTACAGATGCCTGATTTCTCAATCTCCTTAACCAGATTTATTATAAAATTTCCTTTTTCTAATATCCTGCAGGGCTCAAGCTAGAAACAGTTGAGCAGCAGCAAACTCTTGGCTTTGTCTGCTTCCCCAGTTCCCATTTTTGGAAGGTGCTGACCAGGATACATGTTACTTTACAATACTTGACACAAAACCTACACATGATGCCCAGACTACTTTAGTTTTAAACGCCATTTAGAGATTATCATTGAAAGATTTAATTTTCCATGCGAGCTTGCTGAAAATATAGCAGTAACAGCACTGCCACATACCTGAAATAACCACCCACAACCGGTTTAACCTTCAAACAAGCAAAACCCAAGTAAATTGCTCTGTTTAGATCGAGTATGATATACTCCAGAATTATTTTCATTTCAACTGAAGCTGGCAATCTCTCTCCCCACCCCCATACATAATTAAATAAACTTCAGGTTTTGTTTTTTCCATCAAAAATGTATTGCTTTGAAGGGAGGGATCCCAGGCTAGATTGGAGAAGATTTTTCTTCCACTAAACATTTAACTCCCCCCCAGCAAGCCTCCCACTTTAGGGAGGAGGAATTTCAAGAATAAATGAACAGCACTGCTTCATTAACCCATTCCATGATGGTCTGGAAAGCAAGCTCAGAAGTTGCACCTGTAGGCTGAGATCAAACAGGTACACAAGAACCGCTTATCTGATTCAGAGAGGAGTTATCTAATGAATAGCAGTGTGCTTTCCATCCTTTGAAAGTCCTGTAAAATTACACTTTCATATACTACCTAGGATACAAAGAGAAAAAGCATCAGGATGAATGTTAATTCAAGACAGCTAAAGCTGCCTGAAGACAACAGCTCTCCACCTAACCAAGCAATGCTTTGGAAACGTTTTGGTTGCAGCAGCTTAAAGGAACAAAACAACTTTTGCCTTACAATAATTATTAGCTACATTCCTCAAATGTGGGTGGATTAAACATCTCACTTCCTAAGGGTCCAGAGTAGTGAAATTCAGAAGTCACTCTTTTAGTGTTGTCTTCTCTGCACAATGCTGCAATGTGCCACCAGGTGCAGCTCCTCAAGGTTAAATACAGCAACTGGACAACTCTGAACTGACAAGGAGGGAAGAGAAACCACGACAAGCCTCAGAACAGCCCCTAAAGCTGACAGCTTCCACAGTGAATCCCCAAACTGTCAAACAGTTGGTACACTACAGTCTGTAGACTAGTTTGGTTGGATGTACATATTTATGATGTTATACCCTTCATATCATATACGTTAGCTTCTCATCTGAGCCATGAATTAAAGATAAACACCCATGCTGCCTTGCAGTGTTGCAAGCATTCAAAGGAAAAAAATTAAAGATGTTGCTACCAGGAAATGCTAAATTAAAATAAATCCGTCCAGCAAAGTCATTCTGCTGGAAGGCTTTCGGAACAGACCCACTGCTTTGGGGGCATCCACATTTAATAATGAAGTCAGAAAGTTAAAAGGCTGTTTTAAAAACCTACTTCACCTGTGGAACTACAGCGAAATACCCCCAAGTTGGCATTACACAGGGCAGAGTTTGGCCGGCTCCTTCACTACCCTGCTGCCTGACAAGGTGACGGCTGCACTGAGACCACTTCCGATTTGGAGAAGCAGCACGTGCAGATAGGCATCGCAGAAGGACCAAAAAGTTGGTCTCCTTGTGTTCCAGGAAGGAACTCACCGACACTTAGCGCTTTCTCCTCTGCGTGTGCATTGCTTGCCACAGGAGCAGCCAGGAACAGAGGCTGGAGGAGAAGTTAGGAGACGTTTGGCTTCAGGACCCCTCCAGCACAACACGCTAGGGAGCTGCTGTGCCTCTGCCCCCCACGTAAACATCTGGACGGTGTTGAAATAGGACTGGATGTGGCCAGACGGCCTTTCCTTAGTTCTCCTCTGCGTTAGAGAGGAGCCTGAGCAGGGCTGGGCACCGTCCTGTCCCTGCATCCATCCACACCACCCTAATGGGATCAAGAACAAGGAACCAACCTGAGGACTGACCCTGAATGCTCGCTCACTTTTCACCCAGGATTAAGCAGCTGCTGAGCACGCTGAAAAAGGCCCTACAAGGATATAGAACAGTTTCATGTCTACAAATCTATGTATATACTTCACATGTACAATGGACCAAAAGCACTTCAAAATCATATTAAAAGGAAGAAACCCCCCTCATCTCCCTTCCACACTACCTACATGGCGAAGTTTAGTGTTCCTTGGCAGAACTGACGGAGCTCAAACTGTTTTCCTTTTGCTACCACATGCTATTTCTCTTTTACCATAAAATTCGTGCAGTGCAGAAGCGATACTTCGGGGCAGCGTAAGGGCAAAGTAAAACAGAGCGCAAATAAAGCAGAAATAACCCCACTGGCGAAAGCTTACTGCCATTTTAACTGGATGGAAAACTGAAGCCATGTGAACTACGCAGGAAGCATTTGGGAGACGTACTCTGCTACAAAATAAACATCGCTTTTTGCAGTGACACGATGGAGCCTTCGCTTTTTGTGTTTTCTCTCCGCCACAGCAACCTATAAAGAGCGGAGAAGCAACACCCTCCGACCTGACACATCTCACCAGCGCGCCACAAAGATTCACTGTTAGAAATCCGCTCGCCATAAAACTCGAGGCGTTTCGGGAGCCGCCTCGTTTTCTTCGCTGTGCAACCGAGGGCTGAGCTCTGGTGCTGGAGCCGTGCCCGGCGCAGAGGGCTGCAGCAACAGGAAATACTGCGCGGTCTGGGCATGCATCGCATTCCTGTCCCGCCCCGAGCCAGCGGCCAACAAACAAACCTTTCTTCTAGTAAAAGGGGAGGGAAAGAAAAAAAAAAAAGCAGGCAGACTGCACAAAGTTCACTGGCAGATGTGGCCTGTGAATCCAAAAATGGTCTTTTTTTTTTTTTTTCCCCTGATAAAAAGGAATTCAACACGCGCACGGCGCTAGTGCAACATCACGGCTTTGTGGAGCTGGATCAGCCGTGGCCTGGGAGCTTCGAGATGTAAAAGCCGCCAGGGTGAGCTTCTTCCAGGTGCTGACAGCCAGCACCGACTGCATGCACACCGGAGGGTTTGTTTTAGGGAGGTTTTGCAAGTATTAGCAGCAGCTTACAACCGAGGTGCTGCAGTCGATCAAAATGGAGAGAATTGCATGGGATAAAAAGGCTTATTTTTGCAAAATAAAAGGAAAGGGGTTGTGTTTTATTTTCGTTCTGCGTATAATGCGTGCAGCGCTGCAGAACGAGTCCTTAACACTGAAGTTTGCCTGCAACTGAGAAGTAACAAACAGAATTAGTAACCAGAACATATGTTCGTGCATCTCGGCTCCTTTGAATCACTCCCAGGTCGGCCTCTTAACTCCTGGAAGATATTTAATAATAATTTGTTAAATACTCGAGCAGGAAGGCAAAAGAGAAACAAACAAATGGAAAGGCGAGCAGCACACGGGGTCAAAATGGCAGCATCTCAGGGTTTGTTAGTCACGGCTGATACCCTCTGGCATCGGCGTAGGATTAGAGTCAGAACGGCAACGAAACAAATGTAAACAAGCATGTGTTTATAGAGCAGAAATATGTACAGCATCCCATCCGCTCGCCTTTGGACTGTGCTTACGTGTAACGCGGTGGGAAAGACAGAGAGGAGTGCTGAGCAGCAAAAACACAGCAGCAGCAGCAGCTACCTGCAAGCAAGGGGCCAGCACCTGAACCAAACCAGACCCGTCGGCAGCCTGCACCAAGCAACAACGCCTGGCAAGGCTGGAGTGAAACCCGTAATTCACTGAACCAAAGCTAACTCGCACAGTGCTTAACCCCCCAGCAAGCCGCCTACCATACATATTTTATCCAAGCAATTAATTTTTCAAGTCCAAGTGACATCCAATCCTAAAACTGGCCACGGAATGAATATTGCTGGGCACTGCACCTCTGACCTGCTCGTTTCGTTATCAAGTTGCTTCAGTTTAATACAAACAGATGTTTTTTTTTTTTCCCCTCCCGCGACCGAATTCACAACCTGAGGTTTGGCCCTGGAAATTAAACCCAGTTTCCTTCTGCCACGCTGCAAAAGGGCCCACTCAAACACAGGTTACGGGTTCAGCTCCCTTTCTGACTTAAAAAAAATATCAGACAAGTGATTTGCTGAACCCAAATGTCGAGAAATTCTTCGAGTCTCTTTCCCTTCAAAAATAACCCTAACACCTCCAACCCTTACCAAAACCCTGCTCATCTGATGGAACAAACTTAATTTCCTTTTGCTAAATATAGCAGTGATGTTCCCATAGAGACAGCTACATTCCCCGCTGCACTTTTTGCAGCAAATACTTCAGAGAGACATCAAACCTGAAGTATTAGTCTGTATTTGCTAGCTTTCTCATCTCTTCCCCAAGAACAGCTCTTCGCTAAGGAATTAATCTAGCAAACACACTGCTACGGGGTGCTCCCTTGCAGGAAGTTTTGTTTCTCCATTTCGCTTTATGAATTTTTCAGACGCTCCCTGGGGATGCTTTGGCATGGGCTGCAGTTCTCCTCCCTGCCAGAGGAATCACTCGTCCAAAGCCCATTCCCCAAAAAGATCCACCTCTAATAGTAAAAAACAAACTACAACACGCTTTTTTGTGTTGTCTTAGATGCCTGTTTCAAATTACCCTACTTACTGCTGTTTTGTGGACGTTGCGTGCAGACCTCATAAAACATGCGCTCTGCCAGAAAGCACACGATGCGGGCAGTGGTGTTCTGGTAACGTGCTTTATAGAACCAAGGCCACTGAAATCACACAATTCCTGAAAAAGACTGACTGCAACGGACTAAGAAACAGGCACGACTATATGAAAGATTTACCATCTTTCTTGGGGAGGGAGTCGTATAATTTCAAAAAGACACTGACTTCAGTAGAGGTGTCATTATCCGGACCCAGTAACGTTTTTCCCTGCTTTTCCCCTTCTCCCCCAAATTCCTCTACAGTGTGAAACCCACACCCTAAGGCAAAAAGAGGAAGGAACTCCATTCAAGAGGGAACTTTCTCTAAATCACTGTCTTATTGGTGCTTCAGTTATTAATCCAATCTAGAAGTAATACTTGCTTTCAACAACTAAGACGGCTCCTGAAATCAAGTTACAGCCAGCATTCAGCTAACATCATTTCACCAAGTTATTCGAATCCTGTGGTTCTGGGAACAAAATTAAAGCAACAATCAAGTTTATAATCAAAATCTGATGTATGATTAATTGCAGGGATTTATTAAGAGTCATTTATTAATGACTCTTGTGCATCCGTGTGGACAGAACCCAACAACTTAAGAGGAATTGCCAAAGCCATTTCTCTTCCATTTTTGGCTTCCATGGAGTCAATTTCACCTAACCTCAGATAACCCTTCTTCTTTTTGAATACTTATATTATCTATGGACATGTAATACACGTGCATATTATACAGAGAAATGTATTGTTTAAAGTCTTTTTTTTTTCTCTTTTTTTCTTCAAGCTGTTGCATCTACCCTCTCCACTTAAGCAAGAAAGAATGAAGTTTTTCAGAAGAGCTACAAATATTCAGTAACTATATTAAATCTAAAGAAATTATGACACCAACCACCGCAGGTTTTCAGTTCAAGGGAAACTTGCAGCATCTGTTGTTATACTTTGAATAAATAGTTAAGTCAAAAAACCATGAAAGAGTGTGGTAAATTCTCATTAATAATTAGCTAAAACAGCTAGCATTGCACTGCTGAAGCATGAGACCTCTCTCCTTAGCTTTCAAACTCCACTTCCCTGGGGTGTATTCAAAAAGGCCAGTAGGATACATGCTGTCATTTCTGAAAGACAAGAGTAATGTACTCACATTAAGTTTAAAACATCTAAATGTCTATCTGAATCCAGATCAAGTTAAAAAAAAAAAAAAAGACGACTGCAGAGGGAGGAACAGCCAAAACCAATATACATCTGACATTTTTAATGAATGATTAGGAGTCTGACAGAGATTTTTATTTCCTTACTGGCTACGTGTGTACACTGTACCCAAACACTAAGCAGAACAAAATATCAAAACCACCTTTAAGAAAACACTCAGCTTACTCACTTCATTCAGCAAGTCCGTAATTTATACCCTCCCCGAGAGAAAAAAAAAAGTAATGTTTCACATTAAGAATTTAAAAGCCTGAAATGATAACTATCTATAGCCCACACAGTAATTCAACTAGTGCCAGCAACCCCTGCAACAGGATGGACTGCAAACTGCAGGTATGGCTTAACATTAAGACTATTTTCTTTTCAACTGATCCTGAGAAATAAATTGGAAAATACTAATTCCTAGCTCTTCTGTCCATATACTTTGATTTGAAGATTATTTTAGCCAATCAGCATTCCTGGACCATTAAAAACAGCACATTCCCGCCTGGAAATGGGATATTAAGAAAGCTAAACTAGATTAAGACAAACTAAAGATACAGGAAACTGCAAGCTCTGTATGATAAAGTTACCCCAGTTTTGACAAAAAACAGCCAAACTTGCCCAACTTCCACCAATTCCTTTCTAGAACAAAGCCACGTTTCACTGCTTGTTTAGAAATGCAGATAATCAGCAATGAAAATAAATGATTTTTTTTTTCTCATGACATACTACATGTGCAATGAGAGGAAATTTTTAAAAAGCATTCGGGTGCCTTAACCGAGTCCTTCAATGCCTCTCTCACGCTGAGGGCTCAGCTGTGGGCTGGAACAGCTGCAGACATGTTTAGTTGTTCTCCAAACACCAGAACACCACGTACGTGTGACCTATGTGAAATATCCTAAGCTTTGTATGAAAAAGAAAGCACACAGTTTAATACCGATGCTGTAACCTCCACTCAATCCTGTAAAGCACAAAGGCAGCCCTTGCTCTTAGCTATGTAAGTCGTGAGGGACTGCTGTATGGCAACTGAAGGTGTTAAATACCTGGTGTCTTCAGGACCACAGGTCCGGTTAAAAATAATCTCTTTCCTTAATTCTACCAGAAAAAAAAAATAGTAGTGACTTTGTTGCCTAACTGAAGAAAAATGATTAAATTTGTAAATAATTATGTGGATACATTCTACCCTCAGACAAAGGCCATATATTGATCCTACCAAAACCAGAATAAATGAAGGTAAAAATAGCACCTACACCCATTAACAAAATTAAACCCATTTCCTAGCTTACTTCTTCAGGATGTGCCTTTCTGCTAACCGTAGAATAACAAAGGCAACAGATGATGCAACAGAAATTAGAGCAATTTTACAGCTCCCTCTGGCCCCAGTCTCTCTTAGCGTACGTTCCTGCCCAACCTGTTTATGCAGAACACGTCCAGATCAGCTGGTCTCTGCCCGATCTGGCAAAAAAGATGTGCCTTCATCACCGAGGCAGTGGCGAGGGCGATCAGTTTATTTAGGCTTGACACAGGACTACCATAGCTGCTTTTCTACATCCTCTTCTCTGCTGGGAAGAGAGGCAGACCCAGGCTTGCACCACTGACGTACAGACCTTCTTGTCCTGCAGTACCTGGCACTGAAGAAGGCTGGCTCCTGCAGAGCATTTAACTCTTAATCTCTTGCAGGTGGGTCCCTTCGGGCCTACCAGCAGCTTTCTACCTCATTCAGGCAGAAGGGAGAGAAGTATCGCTGCTCTCATGCAGGGGCCCACAGCTGATAACCCATCCAAGACTTGCTCTGCATTTATCTCAGATGGAAAATCCCTGCCATAAGAACCCAGCAAAGCTGATATCATGTCTACACTCAAGCACTTAGAAGGCCATCTTGAGGATTTACCCCTTCACCTCCCCTCAAATTAAGACTAAGCCGTGAATTTACAGAGCAGCCGGCGGCAGGGACACCCAACACCGCTGCCGGCCATTTTGGCTGCTTCGCGCCCTGCAACTGGGCCCAGGCCTCGGGCTGGGCTGGAAGAGCAGGACAACGACAGCCATTTCTGTCCCTAGACTGTGCTGAGGCCAGCAGGGCTTTCCTGAGTGCTGCATGAGGTGGGCAGCGTTGTTTGGCCTTGGAGTTTCATCCCCCCTCGGCCTGAAGGCATTTCCACCACTCAGTACGATGTTCCCCTGCCCAGCCCCAGCGTGCTCGCTCGGTTACTAAAACCTAAACCAACTTCTGTGTCCGAATTAAGCTCCCGAAACTACACAGACCTAAAGCAGGAACGCACTGTAGGGGATGGCACGCCTGCTGCAAAACAAGATAAATGTTTGGCAGCTCTCCCACTCCTACATAACCCAAAAAAAGAGGACAAATAGCTGCGCGGCAGCTTGCTTCGTTCTTTTTCTTACAAGACCATAGGCAGGAGAGCCCAGGCCAGTCCCACGTCCCCCTGTGGTCCCAGCCCCACAGAACGACCCCACAGAACAACCAAAGCAAGACCCGCTGCATTCAAGCGGCCCTGCTGCCAAAAATCTCCTGCCAAGATCCTGACAGCTACCGGTGGGAAGTTTCTAGATGGTAATCGGTCTCCACATTGGGGTTATAATGATAGAATTAAAAATAAATTGTTGCCTTCAAAGAAATTCCTATGGATATTTTTCACCTTAGCCTCCTGCTGTCAGTCCAGCTAACCACAGGTAGCATTCACAAAGCCCAGCTGATAAGCACTTGCAGGGCACAATTAATATGATTTGTCCACATTAGAACTCACCCTAAAATCGCCTGTTTTTGTTTATTTCCCCCCCTCGGTAGCCTCCGAGGAATAGCTCAGCTGTTTACGCTGCAAACAACTGCAGTTAGGGGAAAGATCACCATCCCCCACATCCCTTCTTCTGGCCTTCCTGTAAGTCACTGGGGTTGGCCAGGACCAGAAGCAATCCATCAAGCACGTCTACGCTAAAAATGCTGCAAAATAACCCCTTCGTAATCCTTCTGCAGTTCCATTGCATTTCTGCAGTTTCCACGGCAATCCTTCTGCTCCCCTACCCGTATCAACGCAACTATTTCCTAACCACTCCGAACTATTGATCTGTGTAGTCCAAACACAAATGGAAATGATGCTGCCATAAAAAACAAAACAGTAGGGAACCGTGGGGCTCCCCAGTGCAGCTGGGGCTGCAGCACCTGCCTGATTACTGGGGCACCAAATGCCTCCGGCAGCCACCCCAGTTTTTAGGATTCTTGAGCACCCCATGGCATGTTGCAAGAAATATGCCGTGGCACAGAAGGTCTGGGGAAAGGACATATCACGGCAGATTTATTTCCCCAAAATATTATGAAAATCCACCAGCTCAAAGACCACAGCACAATTCACAAGGGACAGAGCTTACACAAACAGGGAAGACTTTTGGGATGTACTTTCAGAGCATTTTCCTTCACTCTCCCTCCCTCCTTTTGCCAAGAGGTGAAAGTGGAGCATTTTTTCCATACAGGGGATGCTTTGGACACTGAGTTATACAGTATTGAAGCAAGCACATTATCCATTAAGTTTCTTTTTTCTTTTTTTTTTTCCTCGGTTAAGAAAATTCAATTATTCAAAGAATCCAATTTAATCATCTAGTGCACATTTACAGGTGAGCCCAAGCGTGGAAGAGGCTGCTTCATCCCTTCCTTTAATGACGGATGAGCACCGTTTCCAAATACCTTTGAGAAGGCACAAGTTAAGACATGCTTCACCACCACCCAATAACAACGTGGGGTAATTACAACACCTGGGCAATGTTTGTGCCTGCTTTCTGGCCACAGGTTTTAAGTTCCTCACCCTAAAACTTATGTTCAACCCCAACGTCAGTTGTATCATTATGATTAACGTCAAAAAATGCAAGTTCCATGAATCAGTGACACTCCTCTTGCTCCCTTGCTTATGATACCAGTAACTGTTTGTATTGGATGTTTCCTGTGGTTTGTCCAGTGACATTTAGGAACATGGCTGGAAGGCAATTTGTGGGGAAAAAAAGAGCTAGAGATACGAAGTTTCCATTGAAACCATTGGATTTTGACACTCCCATTATAATTAAAGACAATAAAATATCCAAGTAATGTTGGAAAGTATCAACTGCTTCAAGTGACAACTGGGGACACTGAGCTGAGGTTTCCTTAAAACTTTGCATGAAGTGACAAAACACAATGCTGCATTGTACTACTTAATAGGATACACATACTGCAAGGCAAAGAGGAAAAGGTCAACCCCACGAACTAAGACATCCAGTTAAGGAGAAATGGATTCACTTTTCACTTTTCCGCCCCACACATCCATCTTTTAGGACAAGTGACTTCACAGATTTCGTGCCATGGCTCCTGGGCTATAGAACACATTTTTAAATCCAGGGTAAAGAAAAAAAAAACAAATCAAAAGAAAACCAAAACAAGAAGCAGGCATAGCAGACTTCCTGCTTTGTTTTTAATCACTGATAATGCACATGTGCAGTGTACCACTAGGAGCTTGGGGCTGATTATATATTGAAGAAATGAGAGGTGCTCATAATTTGATAGTAAGGTCTGGAGTAGTAACATCCTGATTTATTCCCTTATCACAGGGAGCAAGAAATCCAGTAGTGGTATCACACTATTTTGTTCCATGTATTCTGGAAATGACATTAAGTGTAAGTAGGAAGTACTGCTAGTTGAGGTCTTTAATATTTAAGGAACAATTTAACTTCTGGCTTCCACAAAATATAATTGTGGTGTTTGGTGTTTGTATACTACTAATTACAGATACTTTTTCTTATTAATAAACTAATTGTTGCGTAAGTAAGGCAATGGAAAAACATATCTCGACAGCCTCTTGTCTGAACATGCAGCTTGGTGTTTTTTTCCTTGAGTCACTTCAGGCAACCAAACTGAGCATAATCTAGGAGTAAGAAAGTGCATTAAATGAAAAATATCACTAAAGATGATGTCATGGGCTTATACTTCTTGCTTATAGTGACAGTACAGCAGAAAATGTAATTACATACATGAATATTCCATACTGGAAGAATATACTCTACTACACAATGCCAAATAGCTTGAAATGCTTTTCCAAAGTCCACTTAAAAGGCACTGACAGAAGAGCTCACACATTCTGCCCACTTAAATAAATCAAGAGTGTGCACCAACAGCATGCCCACAACTGGAAAACCTAGCCTGAAACAAGTCACAAAAACATGCACTAACAACAACGTGCAGCCCAGCCCTGTACCAAACCAGAGAGGTAATCCTTTTTGGTCATGGAGTTTAAAGCAACTCCAACAAACAGTAAGTAAATCATTCCAAAAAGCATATCCCAACTAGAATTACCCTGACTTTGAGGAATTAAATTCCAATAGTATTATACGAATTATTCAATGATCATATCAGCTTATTTTCAGCAAAATAATGGTTCCTTTTCCCTCAGGAAATTACGATAGTACTTGCAGGCACCACTCAAGTGCTAGCAAGAGCTGGAGTTATAAAAGACCCTTTACATTTTTTCTTCCCATACAGATAATGTATTCTTCAAGTTCATTTCTACCGAGGGAAGAAAAAAAGCTTTCAGCTTCATGAATAATACATTACAAATTTTAATATTAGAGAACAAATCTTCTTTTTGAGCCTCCAGAAACAGTACTGTATTTGCCCTATTACTTTGAAAGGATTACCGTAGACATTTGAATAGGGGCAGATCGTAAACTACTGTTTGTAAAAATCAAGCTGTAATGAAGTATTTCACCATTTATCATACCGACTCTAAAACAGTAATATAGAGCTTTACGACTGCCATCAACAAAGATAATCACTTACCGTATCCACAATAAGGAGTTTAATGCATTTTGTTATAGTCTGAAGCGGAACAGATCTCCTCAGCCACTCACCCAAAACCTGCTTGTTTACAAGGCAGAGACAGGAGAAAACTGATTTTGAGGCAGGCACCTCTACACCGCATCGCTACCACGAGACGCAAATAAAACCGAATACCACAAACAGAGCCATTTACGACACCAGGAATTCTTTCACGGAGCCGATGGAGCAAAACAAGCATCTGGTAAAGGGGCCGGCAGGTTCCCGACAGGAGAAGAGCCCTTCCCCGATCTGCAGCTGCTCCGGCCTCCATTCTGCAGCGAGGGCTTCCTCCTCCTCCTCCTCACGCCTGTGTAAAAGTAAACAAACTGCGGAACACGAACCCGGGCGGTTCACAAATCAGAAAGCAAGAGGCCCATCAGACAGCTACCGTACGTGTATTTTTAAGTGCTTGCTTCTGGCAGCGCTGCGTTAGAAGCCAGCAAAGTCGAGGTCAATTCCCGGGAGCCTTCAAGGATCTTTTCCAGGAAGCCACCAGCGAGTTCATGACACTTGAGGAACTGGACAAGGTGTCCTCTGAGAAAGGAGCTTACGCACTACCAGCTGCAGAATAAAAGCTGAACCTAACAAACAAGCCTCCTCGCCTCCATTCCTCTGTGTTGCTCCTCTGCAAGGATCAGCAGAGCAGGGGAGGGATTTCACAGGCAAAAGAGGGTCTTCTTGTGAAGGTGACTGGAAGAAGTTTGTTACGGACCTGCCCAACATGGCTGCAAGGACAGGGCTAAGCCAACTTTTTGCCCTGTTACCCACCGAAGGGACTTTTTCTCCTTTCTCTTCTTTAAGGCACCGTGTTCTGCGAGAGCTGGAACCCTCTGCTCATCAGCACAGCCACGGAGGGGGAGAAGGGAGAAGTGTCATCTTTTACTACAAACGCTTTTTAAACGATTACAAGCTAAGTTATTGGCACTCAGATTTCATGTGGGCTTGGATTTTCAGGTGGCTCTCCATGTTCCTAAAACAAGGCAAATCTGAGGTGCAAGACTCGAGAAAGACAGACTCGCTAGCGGCCGGTGTGTAACCAACCACCCCGCAAACACTGCTGGATCACCAGCTCCCAGAGCAGAGACTGTGCAAGGCAGCTGTAAACCCTATCAAAACCAGACTTATCAAAAAAAGGAGCTGGGGTCCCAGCAAGGTGCGGGGATCAGGGTTGCCAAGTCACTTGGCCCTGCAGCGCTCAAGTGAGGGGCTGGGAGCCTCCCCTTACAGAGCCGTGGCTGTGAATTCCTCATGTTACTTTTCCAAGAACTTCCATTTCCCCACTCCTCAACATTCGCTTCAGCCTCAAATAATAAACCTCATACGAGCTCTTCACCTCAACGCTCGCAGCAATAAAAACCCTCTTGCTTCCCGAGCTGTTAACAACACGACAAGCTGCCAGCTCTGGCTGCCCTCGCCTACCTCCTGCGCTCAGCGCAGCGAAAGGGCAGCTCTGCAGCGACTGCCCCAAACGCCAGCCCCGTCCCGCGGCAGGAAGCCCTCCCAGCAGCCGCTGGCACGCACCGGAGAGCCGCCCAGCCGCTGTTTGTCCATTACCCTTTTTCCTTTCGGTGACCGTTTTGTGCTCGCCAGCACTCTCCTCCCCTTATACAGGAAGCCGGGGCCTCAAGCTTAAGCCTGCGCGTTCAGTTCGGGTCTGTTCCAGCTACTACTGCGAGCAGATTCTTCCAGCAAAAAAAAAAAAGGCTCCCGCAACCGAATCTTTGCTGCAAACTGCACGGAGAGATGATTTCTCCTGATTTTCTGGCAGAAAAGTGAAGGAGAGAAAGATTAAAGAGTTACTCCGGTTGAACAAATGCGCCACGCTGTTTATCAAGACGGGGCGCAGATGATCCAAATCCAAAGGTACAAACAAACCTTGCAAACATCCCTACGAGCAGATAACCAAGTGTGTCCCAGTATCTTCCTTCACATGCTTCGACACGACCACGCTTCGGCCTCTCTGTGAGCCCGACGCAGCCACGCTTGAGCACTTTCGGTGGCTTCTGTGGGGGCTCGGGGAAGCGGCAGCGATAGCGCGTTTGTGGGAGATGGTAGAAAGATGAGGAAGATGCGGTTGCAAGCAGAAGACCTTGGTTATGGGAGCCGGGGAACCCACTGCAACGGGCTGAGGGGGTAAAAGGAGGAAGAAGGAGCCTACAACTCTTATTTTTGTTGCGGTCTGAAGTCAGTTGAGTTTCTCTGCACTAAGAAGGCACCTACGGCCTCTCTGCTCCACGCCAGCCTCAACCACGCCATCAGCCCCTTCCATCCTCACAACAGCTTCCTTCCTTTCAGCTAGAGTGTGAACCACCTTTTCCTCTCTCCTGGCCATTACAACATCACCAGGACAGCCTCAGTCTGTTCCTCAGGAGCAAAAAATCAAGTAAAATTTGAATTTCTGCATCTTGCTACACAGCATTTTGTAGTGCTGTGTCCCCCCCACCTACTCAACAGCTTCCTCAGCTCCACCTCCCTGAACCTCACAGCCTAAAATAAGTTAAAAAGGAACCATCATCCTTTTCAATTATTTTGGCATTTTCTCCATGGCTGCTGTTAGCTAAATGCACACACTAAACGAAGACAATTGCCCGAACCGCATGCCCAGCACTTCTAAGACAGGTGGGGTGCCCCATT
Source organism: Cygnus olor (assembly GCF_009769625.2). Taxonomy (NCBI): domain Eukaryota; kingdom Metazoa; phylum Chordata; class Aves; order Anseriformes; family Anatidae; genus Cygnus; species Cygnus olor. Next base: position 5,215,703 of record NC_049170.1, on the reverse strand, counting down.
TCCCAGGCTCACCATTCCTCCAGCGGCCAAGGCTAGCAGCCAACGTCACCGTGGTTTTCACTGGGCTATTCAAAATAATTTTACAGCATTTCAGACAGCACAGCAACAGGTTACTGTCGACTTCAGCACCAACTGCTGTATCAAGAGCCTCATCAAAACAAGCCGATGCATCTCCAAATGCCTGTGGTCAGCTGAATAACTGCAGCCACCTCACCAGAAACACCACAAGATGCGCGAAGGGCACCACAAAACCCGGTATCTGAGCCCTTCCCCTAAATTCGGCCAGGCCCAAACAACAATCCCTCAGGGTATTCTGCAAAAATCATTTGATATGGGCAAGAGAAGAGGCAGTTGCTCCAAAGGGAGGGAATGGCCAAGAGGTTGCTCCAAAAGGAATGAAGAAGGGCCACTGATTTAAGAGATAGTTGAACTGATTTCTCTCTTCTAGGTTACTGGATGCTGCTGATTCAAGGTGTGTCCGGTGGTAGGAATGAACTGAATTCTTTTAAATGCTCACACTTTACCTCACATTCAACTACAGAGATCCCCCGAGCATTTACATCTAACATCTCATAATGCAATGGCATGAAAAAGAGAGAAGAAAGGAAGCGCCTATATGCAGATAACCATCTGCAGAAGTAACCACACCAACATACCTTTGCTTTATTAAAAAAAAACATATGCCAACTTCAGCCCTATTTTGATTTCTGTTGGCAACCCAACTACTGAAATGCTGTAGTCACATCAGTTGCAGAGAAAACAAGCAGAAAGCACATGGAGATCTAACCCATTCTCCTCTACCAATAAATAAGTCCAAGCAACTACTTCTGATAGAATCTCTCTAATCCAGCTTTTTTTTTTTTTTTTAATTTTCATTAAGTTTTTAATGACCGGGACTCCACAATCTCCACAGCCATGGGAAATGGCCTCCATTACCTCCATTCTTCAAAAACGTTTCTAATACTAAGCTCCAACAAAGGAGATGCAGATCAAAGCCTATCACTTCTTGTCCTATCCCACAACAATAGAGAGAACAGATTGTTTTTTACAGCAGCATTTATTTCAGAACTGAAAAAAAAAAGTCTGTTTTTTTTTCTTCAGGATTAAAAAAAAAAGTCCTCAATTTGTTCAATCTTCACTACTGGTCAGATTTTTAGTATGATTTCTTTCTCCCTGCTCCTTGGAATGCTCTCAAATTCAAATGCAGTGCTCAACGCTTTACAGAGCAGTTCAGAAGAAGTCTTTCCAAAGCAGAGTACAGCAGGACGACTTCACTGTTCTTACAAATCAGCTGTCATGTTGGAATGCGTAAACAGGCATATATCTTTTTTACTGCTGTGTGACCGATCTGACTATTACAAAAGTCTCAGGATTTTGTACGGACTAGCAAGACAACTAGTTGCTCTTTCTTCTCGGTTTTTGCAGGGGATTGCTCCATGCAATCTTGAAACAGTCTGATTAAGCAGCATGAAAAACACAGGATATAGATTTAGCTCATCCAGTCCCTTTCTACTTTCAGTCCAGTCATCCAGTATGGCTTTCATTTTGGTACCTGTAAATTTTGTATATTCTCCACGGCATCATCCAGGCCATTAATGACTGACGGACCCTGCATGGTCCCACTTCCCACACCCCTTCAAAGGCCCTGAACTACTACACACTATGCAAACACTTCCACACCCATTTTATAGCAGTTTATATGCACCACGTTTTTCTAGTTTTGAATCTTAAAAGCTTCACTTCAATTTGTCATGATGTATTAGTTTTTCCTTTCCTTCTAACCAAGCCACAGAAATAAGTTCAGTTGCTTTAACGTAATTTATTTTTGAAAGGAAAATCTGTTGAATGTCATCTGTTTCCTTGTTTTCTTGCAAGATTTCTTAGGCCTTCATGTTCATTCTTGAAAACGGGAATTAGAAATTATGAATCAGGCAGCCTAAGTACCACATTTCTTCTTTTTTTTTTTTAAGAACCTTATTTACTCTTCTCGAGGTAGCGAAGATAACTCGAGGTTCTAAAGTTCTGTAGTTTCACACCAGCCACTAAGCATCCAGTGATTTAATTTGCCATCTGCTCTCAATTAAAGTCTTAGCCAAAGACTGATACAAACTTCCCCTCCTCCATCTTAATAAAGTATTTTAGCATCACAAGTTGCTAGCTTCCTTTTCCTGCTGACAGCTGCCCAGATCTTTCGTCTTCCTTTCACTACCACAATATTTGAGGATTCTTTGTCTTCCTCAGAGCCCTGCATCCACTGCTAGGTGCACGTCCTGGCAAGCACAAAGCACAGAAAAGATAAGAAGTAGTAATAAATAAGTAAATAAAAGTCGGAGAAGCCAAAATATTCTTTTACAGTTATCCCTGCTCAAATCAACCCATCTAAAAACTAGGTCAGGCTCTCTGCAGGCTCCCTTCCTTCTTTCATGTGCTGGAGAAACTTACCAAGTTAGTTACTGTATTTTCTATCTTTAATTTGAACTGGGACAGTTTGTGCTGGTCTCCATAAGAAAAAGTTGTCAAACTGCTACCTCATCTAAGCTCTTGCTGTCAGGTTTGCATCTTTAAAAACTCCCCGAGTTGTCTCCCCCAGTTCCCGGTTTACTGAGGTGTGCTACCTCGTAGCTCACTGCTCGTTATGTTTTCACTCTCTCTCCCTCTCCCCCTTCCCCAAAGGATGCCACCATTTCACACCTACCCTTTCTGAGCTACCTGCCAATTCTGTGCTCTCACCTATGGTTCAGAATCTCACCTTGAAGCATCTCTCCCTGCTGCCCTTCCTACAGGGAAACACTGTTCTGAATGCTCGGAGAAGATGCTGGGTAGACATGTCCTGCCGTACTCCTTCCCTTGGCATCTAGTTGTAAAAATCACATTCCTGCTGTCTTCTGGGGCTTCAATCACTTTGGAACAGTGATACAACATGTAAGACACTTGCTGAAGAATTGTGAATTGTACCATCAGTAGCATTCTCTTCTACAACCCAACAAGCTAGAGACGTGTTTTCATGAAACTTGGTCACTACAGAAGCTCGTTGATGCTATCGTTATACTCTAAGTTTTACTATTTGTAACATTTGGCCTCAGTCTTTCTGGATAACTCCACAAAAGAAGTTCAAATAATTAGCTCGTGGGCCAGGAGGGTGTTTGCTGCCTGGCAGAGGCTTGTGCAGCTGCCAGACCGTGCTGTCGCAGGGCGGCGGGATAAAGCCAGCCATGAAGGCCCATCGCTGTGATGTGCCAGTGGTGCTGCACAGACATTACACCTGAGCTCTGTATCACTTTCACTGCTCCTGTTCGTACAAAGCACGTCTTAGTCCACCCTAAAATACGTGTGCTGTGCGAACACGGGCTGTAGGCAGTCTTTTTCTGCACCAGAGGTGACTCCAGCATCTCCCCGGGGCAAGATATTTGGTTACAGAGGCATCATCCATCCCAGGTGAAGGGATCTGCCCAAACTGACATTCCCTCCTGTGACAATCTCTGTGCTTTCCTCCCTTTCCAGATCCCTTCCCCTCACAACCACCGCTTTCACCATGTCTGCCACGACACGTACATCACACTGATCTGTTTTCACAAATGCGTAATTCACCTCAGATCTTCTTATAAAAATATTTGCTTTAACAAATCTTCATGGCTAAGTGCAATAAATAGGAGTTATTTTGAGAGGTGCACCTTAATCCTTAAGAGATGAATCTTATTTTCTTACTAAGACAATTTCAGGTTGTTTTTCAAAGTCTAAGAGGTGCCAGAGAGGCAGCGACACACAGAAGCGAGCTCTAATTCTGCTCAAATCCCTCCCGAAGCACCTCTCGACAGGGCACACTTCTCATTTTGATCGAACAAGGATCTGCCTACAGTCATTTCTTCTGCCCAAGTGGCAAAGCTGCCTCCTGTAAGGAAGCTGTCATGAAATCAATGTTTTCACTGCAAGGCTAACCACACTGAGCTGCAAGGGTTTTTTGTTTGTTTGTTTCATGGGAAAGAGAAAGAGAGAACCAGAAAAATGCTTTGTGCAGTTTTCTACTGTTTCTTAAATCATCTTTGAAGACAATATGAGTGTTGGTAAAAATGCAGCTTCGCAGGCTCAGCAGTCAAACACTTACGGGTTTCCTTAACATTTTCTGTATAGGAAGCAAATGAACTGACCTCCAAAACTTGAATCAGTATTAAATATCCTCACAAGGACAGAAAAAAATTACATTGTGGCTGTCCTGAGTATATTTTTCCCCCCCCAAAACACACTACCTCCAAAATCAGCATTTGTATAAGTCCAAATGTTTAGAGTAATAAAAAGCTTAAACATTAACAATCCTCCCCCACCGAAAAAACAAAATCAAAAAACAACTCAACCACCACCACCAAAAAAACAACTGCAGAGTTCAAGGAGCCCCAATAAAATAAGAAATCAGAATGGATGTTCAAGGCTGCTGAATGCTGCAGCTCAGACCAACACTAGTAGGTTCCCACCCCATTTCAAGCAATAGCCATCGTCGTTACTGAACTATACAACAGAGATTACAAAAGAGATCCCTGAACTTACAATCTGTTGTAAGAAGAAATGCTTCTAGCACCACACCAAATCCAGATGATCGTTTGACACACGCATGCTTAAATCTGTTCAGCCGTTCTGCATATATATATGCATGCCAAGCAAATGAAGAGAATCACATTTGTAGTGATGAATGAAATGACTACAGGCACATTTGTAATGTTTCATGTCAACAGTGACATGTTCATTGATCAGGTTTTCAACATGTACAACCACCTTTCCATCACGAGACTTCTTCGTGCAGACTCCAGTACAAGCAACCGTGACAATTAACAACATGCCTGGCACGCTCGTCTCTGCAGGTAGCTCACAAAGTCCAAAAGAGCGGGGAGAACCCGATGAATCCAAGCAAAACTTAGCTGGGAAGATGACAGCGTGAGATCAGACTTCCAGGAACGAAGTACCTACCTGATGATCACTGATTAAGGAACAGAGCCACCATCTTGTTTTACAAAGAGGAGGTGCACATGAAGAACACGGTTTTCATGGGCAGCAATGTAAGGAGTCAGGATCACAGAATGGTTTGGATCAGAAGGGACCTTAAAGCTCACCTAATCCCACCCCCTGCCATGGACAGGGACCCCTCCCACCAGCCCAGGCTGCCCCCAGCCCCATCCAGCCTGGCCTTGGGCACTGCCAGGGATGGGGCAGCCACAGCTCCTCTGGGCAGCCTGGGCCTGGGCCTCACCACCCTCTGAGTGAAGAATTTCTTCATTAAATCTAATCAAAATCCACCCTCTTCTAGTTTAAAGCTGTTTCCCTGTGTCCTACCACCACACCCCCTGACCAAGAGTCCCTCCCCAGCTCTCCTGCAGCCCCCTTTAGGCCCTGGCAGGCCGCTGTGAGGTCTCCCCGGAGCCTTCTCCTCTCCAGGCTGAACAACCCCAACTCCCTCAGCCTGGCTCCACAGCAGAGGTGCTCCAGCCTCTGAGCATCCTCGTGGCCTCCTCTGGACTCACTCCAACAGGTCCCTGTCCTTCTGGTGCTGGGCCCCAGAGCTGAACACACTATAACAAATGCTGCAAATAGTGGCAGAGCTAACAAACAGCATGATCTTAAGGAACGTGCCAAAAATAAGCTGTCAAAGGGCAGATTCCTGCCTCTGACAGCAAAAGACTTGCCCCTAGATCAAGCAGATTGTTGCCCCTCACAAACAGAGCAAGAATGATGACCAGCAGCCCGTGTTTTGCAACATTCAGCAAAGATGGAAAAATAACCCACCTTCCTGAGCAGGAGTTTTACTGTAAATGCTTCACTTATGGCTTTGCTGTCCCCTAACAGAATGCCCATTAATCGGCTAATCCACTTACAGATTTTTTTTAAAAAAGCTTCTGTTGAATTAACCAATGAAACACTGTTGTAAAACCTGCCCTGCCTTCCCCTGCCATTTCACTGCATGACAATTAAGACCACATCTTATTACACCTCTTGGTATGTTAATCTTAAAGCAAAACACTGGAGTGAAACTCTAATATTGTCACCAAAGCAAACAAAAATATGAGAAAACACACAATTGACTGTAATAGAGATGTATGCCTGAATACTGTGGGACACCAAAGCAGTAATTAAAACATCAAATTGTTTCATTTGACAGAATTAACAGACTGTAAGCAACCTGCTATGAAGACATGGCTTAAAGAAAGGAGAGTGGCTCTTATGGACTTGTTGATGCTATGGCAATAAAACAAAGGGCACTGCACATGTAAAGCTGACACTAAAGAAAGGATATGTCAGAATTTTATTGGGAGATGCAAAATAATTTTATATATTTTTTTTCTTTGAAGACAGGATTCAGAGGTTTTGTTTTGTTTTTTTAAGTGCAGATTTTCTACAGAAATATCTACCCCATTCTTTTTGGAAGCTTCTGCACTGAAAATTAATGCTTATGGTATTCTGATGAATTGCTAAAATAACCATTTTAAAAAAAATTATGGTATAAATTCTTCCTGAGGCCATGTGAACCACAGACTGCATGAAGCATTAAACTATTTCACCTCTGTAGGTTCTATGCTAAAATAAGAAGTTAGGGCAAAAAGTAGCACCTAGAAGGCATTCATCTTACAAGTCTTAGGAAAGCAAAATCAAACACCAGAGAAAGATTGTCATACCCACAGCAGTTAAAAAAAAAAAAAAAAAAAGAACTCCACCACCAAAAAATCCCCACCTCGTCTCAATTGTTTCCTGTAACCTCAGAAGAGCATTTTGCAAATACGGGTGAGCTCTCTCCTGTTGCAGTCTTTAACCCTGCTCCTCCTACACCTTTGTGCAGACACGACTGTCAGCAGTTCATTTTTACAGCTGAGGAAAATCAAAGAAGTATTGAAAAGAAAGGAGGCTAACTGCAAGTATAAGTAACTGTTTATTGGAGTAACGATGTAAGTTTTGAAGGATACAAACTCCAGCCTGAAATTTGTGTCTCTTCTGTGCCCTGCAGAATCTCCTGATGAGGAAAGGAACCGGCACAGACAAGAAGAGGCAGTACTAATGAAAGGTTGAAATGGTGCCCCAAACCAACACGGTCTTCAGATGTTGTTGCTGTCCTCTTAAAACCCAACTTTCTCTCTCCCCATGAAGTCTGCACGTCATCACCTTATGCTACGATCCTATAATCTATTGAAATCTCTATACATTTGGAAAAAAAATAAGTAATGCACAGAAAAATGAAAAAAAACGTTGTGAGATGGCAAGTTATTTAAAAGTAACCCAATATCTAAGTTTCTTGTTCAAGAACACTGAGCTGATTATGGATCGTCATGCCATTTCTGGAGGGAGACTGCGACTACCTGGTACCAGTAAAGTCCTTGGTGTATTTTTTGGCAGAGCAGTGACAAAGCCCCAAAGCTTCCTCACGCTCACACCATACCGCATACAGACACTATCATAACTGCTCACTGAGATCCTGTACGTTCAGCTTCCGTGTGTTTTTACAGAAAAAGTATCACGCTGCCATGCAAAATTGCTGCGGGTTATTATGAACGGTCAACTTCCACCACAAAGAAGGTTGAATTTTAAAAGCATAAAGAACTCATATGAATTTTAAATTCAGGGAGACAGAAGGTGATTTCAGGATTACACTGTGTGACAACAGCAAACTACTCAGGAATGAGACTGTTACATAGTTAGGACCACAGTTGTCAAGGAGTTAAAAATAATAATTGTAACGAGCTCATTCTTTCCCCTTCCATCTTTGAAAAGGCGAGCTGATAGCACTGTGACCTTCACATGAATACATACACGAAAACTGTTTGTCTACAACTGCAGCTAAGCATCCCTGTGTATTTTGTAGGACGGCCTCAAAGTGGGTATAGGAAAGCCAAGAAGGTTCATTTTATTCTTCATTTTTGGGGAGTTTTGTTTGCTTTTTAAGAAAGAACATACTGTTGCTCTATTTGAAACAGGAACCAACATAACATTTCTATTAACAGTATCTTTTAAGCTCACCTGTTTCTAGCTTAATTAAGAGACCAGGCTTTTACACTGCTTAGGCTTTTACTGTGCTGAACAGATGCAAACGCTATTCCCATAGAAGTTTGCTTCCTATTTCCTACCTTTTATGCTGCAGCTATCATCGCACAGCACAACAGCCCCCACCCTAACGTGCTCAAGAGGTAAAACTGGCATTTGTCAGTCCAACACACAGCAGATTCTGCCTTTGTCTTCACCCTCATCCAAATTACTTTTCTGAATGTGTCACTGGGCAATTAAAAAGAGTTCATGAGCAAATTACTAAGCCTTTTAGGAAATACATGTTAGTTGCCCACACCCTCTCAAGAACCACCATGTCAAATCCCTAACAAAAGGGTGCTGGGAAGGAGGAATATCCCTTTCAAAGGTCCTCAGCTGCCATTCTCATCAGTGGCTCACAGCCTTAAGCTTGACACGCAGTGCGACTTTGTTAGACAACAGCTTTGAGAGTGGGATTTTGTTTCTTCTAGAGAAGAGCAAAAGGAAAAAAAAAGAGAGACACTGGATAAACAAGCATTTTGTTATTCCTTTGCACAGGGACCTGCAGGTGACCCTTCCATCCTCAGCTGCTGTATGGAGCCAGAGGGCTGAGCACTGGCATTCACCTCTGTAGTACACTCTGTGGTCCCGTACACATATCCAGCAACTAACAGATACCTAAAGAAGCACACACAAATATTTCCAACTGCTGAAATCACATTAAAGGGTTAAGAAGATAGCACTGAAAAATAAAGCCACAAAATCCCTCTCTAACATTAGTCTGCCAGCCTCAAATGAACAATAAGCCTTTTCTTTTTTCTTTTTTTTCATGTAGCAGAAAATTAAAGCTCAGTATTTTAATCTTGAAAAACAATATTACCAAATAAGAAAACCTAAAAAGGGCTTGTATGACACCTGAAAGGTGATTTTTTTCTAAACTGACATTTACATCAGACTGAATTTTTAAAAGCCTTCAGTCATCTTTCCTCCAGCTTCATGCCAGCTGCCTTATTCTCCTTTTTCTCAGTTTTCTGTTTATACCCCAGAAATATCAGCCTATCTTTCTTTTTTTTCCTTTCAGATCCTTTCTATTTAGGCATCCTCATTCCCTTAAATTACTTCCTTGGACATTAATAGCAGAGGTAGTGCAATACCTCAGCGTGCCAGCAGAAATAAAATACCACCTTGTTAATCATTGATCACAGAAAAAGGGGGAAGAGTGTAACGGCTAAATGCCTTGTAAATATTTACTGAATCGCAAACTTGCATCATGAATCTTACTGTGCCAAGCTTCGGCAGGGAGCTAAGTTTCATCCTTAATATCAGAGAACAGGGCCATTAAAATCATACCACTGAGCAGACAGCTGAGCTTACAGATTGATTTAATCGGGCCCTTGGCTGTAAATTCACTGCCCCAACCCAAAACGCATAGCAAGTACCTGTGTTAAAATGACTCCCCTTGAACTAAGAGCTTAAGCTCTCACAAACAAAGTCCTGTCCAGGTGCCAAGCCGCACATACCTGCAGGATGAGACAAGGATCCAAAATTTTACAGCTTGAAGTTCACAGGAGGAGGAAGGTGGGAAATAGGGATGTGAAGGGAGGTTCTAGAAGAAGACCTGTGAAGCACTGATCTTACAAGAATGGTTTCTAGAGCAACAAAGTCAACACAAGTGAAGTTACAGGTGTTTTACATCCATGCTTTACAGGGGTACCTCCTATTAGACCCGACAGTTACCTTTGAAGAAATTGGAGTATCTGTCACCCAGAACATTTTGCTTTAGGAGAGCACCTTTAATACACTGAACGATGATCGTATCTACCCCGAGTCATCACAACTGAACAGTTACAACATTGTTAAACCTCTCATTCTCTCCTGTATTCCTGCTGCAAGCAGGTGTAGGAGTGCTGCGAGCAGAGCAGGGCTGAGATCCCCTGTTCCAGGCAGGATCCCAAAGCTCTGCCCAGCTCCTGCCCCACTGCTGAGAGCAAACTGAGACCCAGACATTGGCAGTGCAAGTCCAATGAAACTCAGAAAAACACAGAAACAGTCTTAGCTCTATAGAGCTATGAAAAAAAATCATTTTGCTATGAGCACAGTATATGTATGCTTCCTGAATGTACATCTTAAAAGAGAAGGATATTTACTTTTTTAATGGGATGTAGACTTCAGACTTCTTCCTGAGCAGTGCCCAGGACTATCAAGAGGTGTATGGGATGACGCCAGTCTGCATCCCCTCAAATACTCCTGTATTTCACACAACCCTATTTCCTCCCATGTAACCAACTTTAACAGGAATCCCCCTCCCTTTTCGTACCTTCCCTTCAATGCTGGAGATTTCAGAAGAGTGGGGAACTAAAAGCTTGTTACAATGACTTTTCATAGATAACTATGCAAAGGATCATGAATTTGCAAGTACGCTTAATTCAGAACCAGACAGTTAAAACAGATTTCTAAGCTTCTGTAGAAATGCTGAAGGGTGAGCATATAAAATGTTGGGGCTACTCACTCAGGAAGCCAGCTGCCAAAATACATCGGAGACGGAATTAGAAGAGGTGATATTTCATCAAATTCCCTTGCAGCTTTTCAGGTTCGTTAGCATCGTATAGGAACAGTGGACACCGCCAGAAAGGCCCCCGGAATAATGCAGCCTTTCCATAACCCTCTATATTGTTCTCCTGGCTGCCTGACAGACACAAGGAGAAGTTTCTCCACAGTGGCAGAACAACAGCCCCTGCTGATGCCGGCGTCAGGTTTGCCTCTGTGGAGGATCGCGATGTGACTTCAGTGTGACGCCAACCTCCAGAAACTGCGACCTGAAAATGCTTGCCAAAGCTTATCGGTGAGGGAAAGTTGGTAAATCTCTTCCACATTTTATTAAATTACTGATTAAATTCAGTGGGGTATGGTGGATGCTGGGGCGCGGATGGACTCCCAGCCCGCTGCAGGCCCACACTACCCAACACTCTTCAGAACGGCTTCACCACTGGAGAGCCCGTTTTAACCACCACCCCCAAGGCTACTAAACTTAGAGAAGCCGAACGCCACCAATACCTGTGGAAAATTTTTGCCGAGTTTTCCCTCTTTTCATCGTTTCTCTGAAGATGAGGCTAAAGATAAGCTGGGCACCTCCGTGTCTCCGGCCACACTGCAGTGCAGCCAGGAACCCGCGCGGCCTGCACAGCGCCTGGACAAAGTTGTGAAATTGGGATTTTGAACTCCATTCCACTTAACTTTACTCACAACCAAGGAGAGAGGTCAGAGAAAAGCTGCACATGTGCCCTTGCTTTTCATGGAGGCCCCAGGACTCAGCTCATGTCGCCCTAAAGCAGACCTCTACACAACGGATGATTAAAACAAAACCACCTTGTTCGGGTGCACACACAACAAAGCCACATGCTCGTTTTATACTGAACAAACTGGAAGAGGCTCTGACCTCCGATTTATCAAACAAATCGAGGAAAATTCTCCTGGTCCTGACCACCTGGAAGGCACAGCAACATTTCCATTTTTCAGTCACAAAAAGGCTTCCAGCGCTGCTAGCAACAGTTTGCGCATCTGACCGAGAATATTCCACCAGATATTTAAGTGCTGCACTATTTAAGACTCCTCCAAGCAAGGTAAATGACTGTAATTAAAATACTAGTGACAGCTGAAAGCCATGTTTCCGAGAGAATACTGCAAAATTAACAGCATCCGAGATGAGCAGTACAGCATCTCTTCTGGTCACGCGTCCTCAGCCGAAGCACAACAGAACATCTGGCTCAGCTTCTCCTCAAAAAGCACGGGAAGCCTGAAAGCAGTACACAGGTGGTGTTTGGGAACAAACAGCCCAAAAAAAGCCATCAGCAGCCCACTTGCAGCACCGGGCAGTGAGTGCACGGGCCCCGAGCCGCCTCCTGGCTCTGCGCAGGGCACGGCTAATTGCATGTGGTCTGACAGCAACAACAGGAGTGGCAGATTTGGGCACTCCAACCAAAAGGCAGGTCACAGTTTACAAGCAGAATGATATTTTTTTTCCTGTTAGCGTTCCAAGGACTACATTTGGCCTCTGGGAAGCGATATGAATAGAAGTGATGTTTTCCAGAGAGAAGGGTGCTAGCATTAGATTTCACCAAAACATTACCAAAGAAGTATCTTCAGGTTAAGCATCTGAGTCCTTATGCTGCTCCATTTACTTGACATGTTTTACTTTCTTTTCTAGAAGAATTATAAAGTGACCTCTCTAGTAAATGCTGCCCGCTCCCTTTCACTGAAACAGACCATAAATCAAGAATTTACCATGTTTATCTTCAACTCTCTTGCTCAATACATTTTTATTATTATTTAACATGCAAGCCAGCTGTTTACAGAGACGTTAATCCATGAAAGCTTCGCAAAGAAAAGAGAATTTATTGGTGTTTTGCCACTTAGTGAACTTGAGATTTATAAAGAAAGTGTTTCTGAATACTGGGTCCAAACAGCAGTCTTATCAGATACAGACAAATATCCAGTGTTTATTCTCTTGTAGCAATAGGCTATGCAACCTGAAGAAATATTTGGCTGCTCTATACGAAGAAATAGGAAGCAAAAGACAAACTACTTTCAAAGACATTTGCCTTCTGGACTTGGTCATCCTCTCTACAACTACATTTTATCAGCTATTTAACTGAAAATGTAAGATACAGATTCCCAGGGAATCACAGCTGCTGTACACATATGGTCTTAATTAAAGCAAGAATGCCCATTTACTCCTGTAAAATACCTCCCAACAGCCAGCTAGCTGACTATCACCTAACCAGCTATTAAAAAGGTGAAAACGGTGACCCTGTTTTCCAGTCAAAATCATTATCCATTCAAAACGGAGACCTTATTATCCAAACCAGAAATCTTCAGCTGACCTTATTAGCAGAACAGAAGATAAAGAGAGCCTTTTGCTACTTCAGGAAATCATCTCCACAATAATATATATATATATATTATTTTTCTCTTTTGGAAAAGCAGCATGTTTTTATCTTCCTTTAGCATCCACTGAAGACATTCTCAAAAATAAAACACACCTTACTTCTGTTTTAGTGCAAACACGACTCAACCAAATGCATATCCTTGTATGCTGGCATCCCTCTTTCTCAAGGGGTTGGAGGGAGTTTTGTGCAGAGCAAGCACCAGGTTACCTCGCTAAAAATCACACTGCTATGCCCCTCTGGGCATCATCTCAACATTGCCTTCTCACTCAGATTTTCATGATTGGTTTCCTTTTTTTGTCTTACATCTCTGCTGTTATTACTGTTTGTTTTGTTGCTTTATTTTTAGGAGCAGAGGGGAATCGTGTTTTATGTCACAAAGCTCCAGTGAGTATTTTAGGATATATAATTAGTAAAGATTACCAGTGTTATGCGAACAGACTTGGGTGAAAGAATTACTTTTGGGTTGTGGGGGAGGCATCGAAACCATCTGGTGCACAAGAACTCCAAACCTGTGCAAATTTTGTTTGAACAGCACCACAATAGCACAAGGTCAACCTTCAGTTCTGCACCTCAGGGCTCATTCTAGCATATTACACATTGCAAAATGGAGTGGCAGAGCTTCATTCTTTTTATTTAGGACATTTTCTGAAAGGACACTTTGAATAGAAATTATACAGCAAAACCTCCTTCTGATCTCATCTTTTCTTGAAATGTGGCAGAGTAGTCACCGAGCGCCTCTCAGCATCTAATGGGCATGGTCCCTTAGTGATGAACCTAGGGGCAGCTGGTCCTCCAGAGTGCATTAACGTTGTTCTTGCATCTGGGACAGGTTTTGTCTGAAACAGCTTCTTTTTCTCCTTTTAATAAAACTACAGTTCCGTAACTTGAGGCATAACAGTGTTTAGTTATTACATTTGAAGACAAAGAAGGTTTGATATAAGGGCATGGAACAGAATCCATCACTACCAAGACAACAGGTAGTGACATTTCTAAAAACTCATCTCTCGGAGCTCATTTGCCTGCCAGAGTGATGCTAAAAAAGGTGATTTATAGGAAAGTGCAGCAGTGATAGTACAACATGTAAATACAGGAATGAAACCTGAACAGATTCCTGCTTCAAAACTGCCAGGTTTCATTCCCGGTTTTGTCCGACCCTGTTCCTGCCATGACATGTTTAAAAAAGAAAGAGTGGCAGCAACTGCAGGGCAATGTGTTGGCCACCAGCAAGCCTTAGAGGGGGGAAAAAGTTTAGAATGTTAACAGCGAGGGCCCTTTGTAATAATACTAGTTGGTCAGGTAGTGTATCTATGTTGTCAGCACCCTTTTCAGTAGACAGCAAGAATTTGCTGGAGGCTTTTGAAATTTCTTCTGAGGCAGAATAAAAATTATTTGAATTTTAGGGCACAGTTTGCCTTACATTGTCGGTTTTATCGTGATAATCTGGAGACAAAAACATTTAGGTCTTCAGTACACTACACAATTAAGGAAGTTTCTTTTTATTTGTTTCACTTTCATTCTCCATTAAACTTCACCATACTTGCTTCCTTGACATCTTTAATCTCAACACAAGAGGGAATCTTCCAGAAAGATGGAAAAATTTTCAAGTGAGGAAAAAAAAGTCCAACAACTCTGTGCTCATGATAAACCCGATTAAACAAATCCACTTAAAATCTCATTCCTTTGTGGATAAGCACTTTACAGACCTCTACACTGATGCAAATTGTTTTACAGTTATGTTGTAAACCTCCTCCTTCTGGGACTTTTCAATTGATGTCAATTTGTAATTAGCAAATGAATTGCAATGAAGACTGCATTCAGCACTCTTTTGCCTTTTTTTTTTTTTTTTTTTTGATTCCCCAGTGAACACAGAACCCCCACCCTCTTCCCAAACCTCGCAACTTACTGATTCTCAACACGACCAGCTTCATATCATTAGAGTCAGGAGAACTGGCCGCCGGCCAATGAGCGGCTTGGCGAAGGGAATCATCTTCCAGCACGCACAACCCATCACACAGGAACCCCGGGCGCAAGTTCACAAGGAACGTGACTTCACATACTTGACACATTCAGTTGGTGTTTACATAAAGGTATTTTCTCCTCCTTCCCTAACTGGTGGGTGACAATTCATGCGCTGGAATGCAATCAGTACCTTTACAATACTACTTTTGTTGCTGTAAATGCAAACTGCAGTCAGTTAATCCCGTTTAGGAATTCCCAGGTAAATTATTCTGGCAACCAGTCTTCCCAAGGATTATACAGGTGCATGAGCAAACAGCTCCTTTTAGCCAAATTGGATGTTCTCCCTTTATTTCTGAAGGCATGCTGCATGATGGAAAAAGCCCTAGCATCCTTACTCTTTCGTTACTTTTCATGCATCTCCTCCCTTTCAACACAGCACAATATTCACTTGAGGTTTTTATATGATTTTAAAAAAGGAAACAGAAGAAATAAACGTCTCTGCTTTAAGAGCCAAAGCTGCCATGCTGTAGCAGTGATCCTGCATCAGACAAGACCAAGATCTTTATCTCACTAGATTTTAATAGTTCAGAAACGCAGAGGATCTCTCTTCTACACCGTTTTGGCCAATTTGCCAGGGCCAACCTGGCCATGCAAACGTTTCAGAAGTTCCTCATGGCTACACCATCTCTCTCCTCAAACACCTACCATCATTTCTCATAGCAGAACCATCCCTGACACAAACAACCAGCAGCACCAAATGTCTCTGAGCCCCTCAAACCTGAACATCATTAGAGCATGAAGAGGCAGCTGGTGTAATCCAGAAACTTAAGATGAGAATAAAAAAGGAGAGAATGCAAAATACAGCAAGGGAGATAATTAAAAATAAAAATCAAAGGTTCACTCCAAAAATCCCCATAAAATATTTGTTTAAACTTTTCTCCTGAAACATTTTGCTTTACGCTGCATTCCTCAAATTATGAACTTGTATCTAACTATTTTTAGTTTACACAAAGCCCTATAAACCTCGTTTTTTAGATTTGTGAGGCTTTCATGAGGGTTTATTGAGATCTGCTATTATCTTAAAATTGCCTTTCTCCTCCAGGTGGTAAATATTAGATCTTTCAATGTGCTTGGCAGAAGCATGAATAAATTATTAAATATCTTCTAGGAATGTGTCACTAATGACCACTCCTTCACAGAGTACTTTCATCTGAGCTAGCAATAAGGAAAACTTGCCAACTTGACGATTCAAGCAAACCTGAGACTGCAAAACAACTTTGAGACCTACACCCACCATTTTTAACTTTACCAAAGCTTTCTGATGGTTAGATCTCAAATAACCTCACATACACGCGTTCATTGGTATCCATTGCGAGGATGCAGATACTCAGACGTGTATGCACACATCAGCTTTTGTGAACAAAAAAGCAGCAGTGCATGCAAATTCTTACATGCATGCCTGGAACAACTACGTATAAAATTCACCCCTTCACAAAAATTCACCTTCAAACCTTCCTTCAGACCTACACGACTTGATTCTTCTACAGATGTCCATCCGCTGTGGCACTAATCCTTGCTAACAGCAATGTTTTGTGATGCCAGGAGCTCCTTCCTGGCTCTGGAGATGTCTCTACCCCTCACTGCCAGAGCCAGGAGAGAAGTGCTGTACCAGGGAGATGACAGCCTTGCAAATCACGAAACAGGAAAGGTTAAAGTTTCACTGCTGGTTGCAGCAGACAAGGAAAGGGCAAGATTTGTTCTGCCGTGAATTCTGCTGGGAATCCTGGGCTCCAGCTCAGGAAGCAAGAGAGCTTTGGGGGTGGGGGAGAGCAGGGAGGTGACAAAAAAATCAATACATCACTTTCTACCAAGAAAGTAAGGAGGCCCTGCAACAGTAGCCGGGAAATAATAAAAAAAAACAACACACTGGCAGAACTGACTGGTCCATTACCCAGGAGAGATGCCTTGGCTTGAAACAAAACCACCAATATATATTCCATAAATCCAGGTTGAGATTCACCAAGTATGTGTTTTCTACTGAAGTGCCCTAATTTTTTTTTTAAACCAAAAAAAAAGTCTTAAGAAATTATATACACAGTACTTTTTGACAGATCAGACATCGTTCATTTGGGGTTGTTGTTCTTCTGCATAAAACACAGCCTGCAGCATCTTATTTGGCCCTGTCCATCAGGCTTTGAAAATACTAGTAGAGATTCAGAAGAGATTAATAGTTCTTCTCCACAAAAATAAATAAAAACTCTCATTTTAAAAGCCCAAGGTCCTTGGAATATAAGTCTACCATATATTTATTCAGATTTGACTCGCAATAAATTTCCTAGATAATAGAATTCTAGTTTCTAGGGCAGCCAATCACTTCTAATAATGGGGTTTTCTTTTATAAATCATACTTTATCATCTTGTACAAAGAAAATAAGCCGTGCACTTTTATGTAAACGATTGCTCTGATAACACACTGATTAAAGCCTACAAACTTTACGTAGGCACCGCGCGTGCAACCTTCCCTGCTGGTTTATCTACAGATATTAGTGGTAAAAATCCCAGCTATGGCACAAAGCAGTGGCTGGTACTGAAAGTACCAGACTATATAGGACTTGTTTTGATTTAGAAATTCTTTTGGACTTGTAGCAAACGCTCTAAGAATATACAGAAGGCCAAAATTATATGACAGGGTGCCTGGAACAGGATTTTTACTGTTCTATTTCGATGCTCCTTCTGCTTTCCATATTTCTCGTATCTGTGTCCATTTTATGCCTTAACCCTCTCCAAGTAAAAATAAAGCAAGCTCCCATCAAACTTGGGCAAAAATAGAATTTACAGGAGATTAACATTTCCAATATGGAAGTCTTAAAAATATCTCTGGGTACATCACAGCACAGAAGGCATCCTTCCCCTGCGCCTGCCCGCAGCCGCCCCTGACTCCCCAAGCGCAGCCAGGCACCGAACCCCACTGACACCCAACCCTCCTCAGCTCCACCATGCCATCCCATCCATTTCTGGCCTGGAAGATGAGCGCTGAAAATAAAGCTTTTATCAATATTGTTCAATAGAACAGACACGTGAAGGGTTTGGGGGATTTCTGTGGGACTTTTCAGTCAGGTTTGTGCTGCTGCAGGAGACACCCAATGCGTAACCCTCACCAGCAGCCCATACATGGCCTTTCAAAACCTAAATAGGCCGGCTGATCAGCTCTCATAACTCAGCTTGGAAGACTCTTGCCCCTTTCTGGACACATAACATGGGGTAACAACATGGAATAAGGGGACGCAGACAACCACCGAGGTGGGGAAAGTCCTGCTGACGTTACTAGGAGAGCACCCATGGCCCCTCTTCTTACCCTCACCTCTGCCGCTCAACCCCTGAATCTCTGAGCAACCTCAAAGAAACTCCTCATGGGGTAGCGTTGAGAAATAGGTAACCTCACCCCCAAACTTAATGTTTCCATACCCAGGACTGCCTGAAACTGGATTTTCAATGGAAACCGACGACCACAGTGGTCACTGCCAACTTCTTCTGACTAAAAACTTATCGCAAAAACAAAGGCCTACTTGTTTACAGGGTGAATATTCAAGATTCGACATACATAAAATATGTTTGCTAGAACAACTCCGTAGCCATTTTCATATGTGAATTATGAGTTTTACAAGATAGCAAAATCCATAAATTAAGCATTATGTAATAGGAAAACAGGACTGCAAGAGTTAAGCCTATCTAGCAGGCAATGGGAAGGACACCTTTCAGCAACACTGACCAGGACAAGTGAGTTTCGTTTCTCTCAGCTTTCACTTTCCCAGCATTTTTGTTTGGTATCGCTTTGAAGAAACAAACGTGGACACACGCTATCCAGAAGCATATTTGTGGTGGTCAGATTAAATTCTGCAAGATGAAGTGCAGCATCGATCACACCGCGTTTTACTGATTATCTCTGAAAATGCTATTTGCATTTCTGAATGCTGAACTGACAAAATGTAAGTCAACTGTTTTTTTTTTTTTTTAAAGGCACATTAAACTTCTGAACTCTGAAGTTAAATTACTGCGTTGAAACAAATATGAATTTGAGATGATATGAAGAAATGATAACATTGCAGCTTACTGACACTAAATATTAGATATTCCTGCAAATTATCCTTCGTGTTACTGCCGCGCCCTTCAGCTTGTTCACTGCTACCTTAAATCAAATCTTGGGTTACTACAGGTTACTACAGCCTCCCTGGAACATAAAACCTACTGTATGGTTACTCTGGTTTCATGTAACAACTATGTCATTAGTTAATGATTTAAAATTTTACCCTCCGTGAGCAATTCACATTCCAATGTGGTGCCGAAGAGGTTTTCACTTCCATTTCTTAATGCTACATTAAAGTAAAAATACTGTAGTTAATATTACAAAAATTTGTTGAGACAATGTCTCAAGGACATTAATGTATCTTTGAATGTTTAAGTACTTTAAATCCTGATGAAGCAATAACAAAAATGATTCTTTAAATATTTTTAGATATTTTCAAAATGTATCTTACAGAAGATATAATTAAAGACTTGTTCTGGTTGCACTCTCAAATAGGCTTTTAACTTTAGATCTTAAGTGCTTGTTGTTTTAAATGATAATTAATACTGCCTTTTCATTTGAATAAAATTGGAAAAACAAACAGTAAGTTCGCCTGTTTGTGAAAACATCCTTCAGGAATTACACTGTTCATTAAAAAATTGGTAATGGTTTAGGCTCCAACGTGGACCTTTTCCAAATGCTTCACGGCAGAAGAAAATACATTTTTGTAGACACACTAAAACAGTCAGGTATTCTAAATAACTGAAAACAGATGCTCAGCTGACAGATAGATGCTAGCGAAGTCAAGAAGGACATACCCGAAGGCAGAAAACGGACCACCATGGCTTGAAGGGCTGGGTACCTCTACAAGGACTGGGTTGGTATTGCTACTGCTGAACCAGCCACAGGGAAACACCAAGAATTTGCATCAGCCACGAGGAACAAATCAAAGCACATAGATAAAAAAAAAAGTGAGATTCACTCCTTTGGGCTGCTTGCCTGTTACCCACCTGTGATCACACTCTCTCTGCTGTACTCAGTGCACAAGCCTGTCATCATTGCTTGGCTTTCTAGAGATTTAACTGGTACATTAGAGGTCACTGTTCAACTGAATTAATAAGAATATTTGTATATTTTCAATGCAAAATAAACAAACAGTTGATTTGATCTACCAAACTAATTATACTGAGTCAGATTTAGATTTTCTTGATAGTTTTTCTTCACGTTTTCTTAATTGCTCACATAAATTGCTGATACAACACGTCCTTTCACATACTTATGTCCACATTTTAATTTCTAGTGACAAGTATACTTAATGCTTCAAGTTGGCAAATTTGCCCAAATCACCACAACATAAAATAATGCTGTGAAAAACTACTGTTTTCCGTACTTAAAAAGCTAAGGGGGGGATTATATTTTCCGTAAGTTTAATGCTGAGAATATTTTTGATCACCAAATGGGAGAATATAAGTTTACATTTTCCAGAACTAACGTAACGACATAAACACGGGCCCAAATCCTCTAGGAGCATGAGCACCACATGCATTTCAAAGCAAACATTATAATAATAATAATAAAATATGGTCGTAGCAACTTTCTGTGCTCAGCTTTCATTTTGACAGACAACTAAATACAGTGCACCACCATGTGGCAACATATTAAGGAATGGCTCGTGTGCCAAGACCTGTTTTTTTCCACTTTCTACAATTTTGACTATTTGTTAAAAATAAATAGTTCCACCTTAGTATTAATAAGCTTCTCTTTAATAATTTATCACAGCTTCACTTATCTCAAAAGCCCATTTTTAATACACCTGGATTAGCAAAAAACTATTTGGACATTTTTATTTGTAAAGCACAATATTTACTTAAAAGCAGAGAGCAGAAGTGCCCCATGATGAGAAAAGAGCTCCTGCCAACTGTGTTCTCTCCCTTCCACGAAAGTAATTGAGCATATACTGTACATAATGCTCCTTTTAAAACATAAATACAGATTTAAAAAAAATAGAGTCAAGCTAAACACTGCACTCATGGTTGATTAAAAGCTTCAAAAATATTGAAAAGAAAAAAAGCACTTCCAGGTACACACAGACATTATTTAGCAGTTACCCAGCTATTGTAAAACTGCTTCTCCCCAGCTTAAGGAGAAGAAAAAAAAATCCACTTGTCACAAGAAACACCACGGAATCTCCCCCAAACCCTACAAAACCCAACTCCTGAAGCCACTACGTGCCACTTGGGATCCCGGAGCACATTTCTGCAGCCAAAAGCTGAACGCAGGGAGAAGCGGGTTTTCATCAAGCTGGACAGCCTTTGCTCACACAGCACCGTGCTACGGTAATTCACGCTCTCCCAAAACTGCAGACGAACACAGGCCCAGGCGATACTTGCAGTAGTTAAATCCAGGGTTAATTTGTTATGCCTCGATGTGTGTTAGCCATTTTGTGCCATAATTTGGGCTCAGCCCGAGCTAGCAGCGCACGCTCCCCCTGGGCACCACTGCCTCTGAGCCTCTCCGTTCATCTCGGCTTCAGACACTCACAGCTCGCCGGACCTGGAGGCTCTGCCAAAACTTCAGCAGTCTCGCAGAAAAGCAGGCGCAGGGAAGGTAATGCAATGGGTTTTTGCAAGCTGCGTGTCTCGGCAGTGGGACAACCTGTAGCAGAAGAAGTAAGGGCAGCAGCGCTCCTTCCCGAGCCCTGGAAGCAGACTTGCAGCGCTCCTGCAAAAGTTGCTCCGGCACGATCCGAGTCCCATCGCATAGCACGTACTACCACGCTGCGAAGCAGTAAAATCAATCCAAAACAAAAAAAAAATACAGCAAAACATAATCTACCTCCTATATCGAGCTCGTGCTGAAGTTGGCTCTGGTCTGTGAAAGTCCAGCCACCCTTCTCCCTCTCTCCCCAGCCCACCCTCGCCCGCACGCAGCCTGCAAGGCCCCTGCTATGCAATTAAGCCCATCGTGATTTTCTGCTCCAGACAAGCCACCAGCAAGAACACAATGCGTATTATGCAAGTTACTGCATAGTTATGCAAGTTATATGCATATTTTCGCTACGCAGCGCAGCTCGCTGTACTGAGGGCTCTGAAGACACTTGTTTGATGGGGATGCTTACTCTTATTTTCAGCCGTCAAATTTCCCCCCCTCCAGGTTTCTCTGAACTGGCTTTTTTTACATTCAGACTCCAACCAGCTGCCAGCACTGTTAATGAAGCCCCTCCAGCACTTGCAATAACACAGGCCGTTAAGACCACGGCACCATCTGAGCACTGTGTCACATCAATCTGCTCCAAAATGGGTCTGGGGAGATGTTGAAGGCACAGCACCAGCCCCGCACCGCTGCGGGTACCCCACGCTCAGCACCACCGAAAGGAGAAAACGTCGTAAGTCTCCACGGACACGCAAGGCCTCGGAGTGGAAGTATCACTTCTCAAGTGCTAGGAGTCTAAAAGGGAGCTATGCGAGCTCTCCTGTACCAAAGCAAATTGTATTTTTTTGGTAGAACGCCCCTCCCAAGTCCCTCATGGCACAATTTGAAAAATACTAATAAATCTGTCTTCATCCTCCTACAGTTACCGTGCACGAGGTGAGAGGACCATGACTTTACGCGAGCCTTTCGTCGCAAGTAACCGGGAGCAACTTCTCCAGCCACCCCTCGCCACTTCTGTGATAAACCACACAGAAATGGAAGCGCTCTGGGTATCAAGAGTCCAGATTTTAGGGGGAAACGTACCAACCTATCATTCCTAGCAGGCCACTTGGAGGTCTACGACCATGCCTCCCAGACAACACCGCCACACGCTTTGCTTGCGCACACGAGCAATTTCTGCCCTTTCCCTCCATTTATCAACACTGCCTGCAACAAAGCACAAGCCTGACGCCCAAAACACTTCCCAAACCCAGCACCCCATCCCCAACAACCCCAACCACGCCACTTCCACGGCACCTTCATCCCGCCAGCACCGCGGGGCGCGATCCGCCAGGACGTGGCTGCTCAGTCCGAGACCCCTCCGAGCTTCCAAAAGGAAATGAGGTTAAGGGCGCCCGTCAACATCTAGACTTTGGAGGAGAAGCAGCTCCCTCGGCCAAACTGGATTCATCTTATTTTGGAGCGAAAGGCAGCCCGAGCGCGACGCTTTACGCAAGCAACAACTGTTTATCTGCCCAGCAGCTCCGACCGCCAGCTCTCAGCAGCAGCCCACATTTCTCTCGGCGGCGCGCAAGTAGCTTTAGGAAAAAAAAAACCTACAGATTCTTGAACGTGAGGCAGCGAGAAATAAAGGAAAGGAGGATAGGAATCAGAAATCCCCTTTTTTTTTTTGGTGTTTTTTTTTTTTTTTTTTTTTAATTTTTCTTCCCTGTTCTTTTGAGGAAAAAGAAGCGCTGAGGTTTCAAAGCCTTCCAGCAAGCCCAGCGCAGGTATCCTTCCTTCCTTCCTTCCCGAGCGGGCTGCACGCTGCACTGACAGCCAGCCAAAGTTGCATCGCCGACCCTCGCGAAAGGGGAGCACTTAATGAAATCAACCCACTAATTAGCCCCCCGTTCCCCCCCCCCCCCCCCCCAATTCCCGAGCCCGTGGCAGAGCCCTGTGCTGGCATACCTCACCCTGAGCTCTGGGCGGGGGGGGGGGGGGGGGAAGGGGTCGGTGGGGGAGCCCAGGGGTCGCCCGGCGCAGATTTCGGTGGCTCACCTTTATCCTGAGCGCAGGACAGGATCTCCTCCTCTTTGGGGTTAGTCACCTGGGTGATAATGGACGGGTTGTCCATGGAAACAGAGGGAGATTTCACCCGGCTATTTCCCTCCCGGAGGCAGAGGCTGGCGTTGCGAGGGAGGGGGGGGAGGGGGGGGGGAGTGCGGGAGGGGGGGTTGTTTGTTTGTTTAAAAATCAATATGCAGATTTAAAAAAAAAAAAAAAAAAAAAAAAGGAAAAAAAACACTCCAGGAACGAAGCCAGGCGGGGGGGGGGGGGGGGGGAGGGGGGGCACCGCGTATGGGGCCCCTCCGGCCCTACTGCTGCTGCCTCCTCCTCTTCCTCCTCCTCCTCCAGGCGCCAACTCCCCACGGAGGAAGAAGGCCGGGGGGGGGCGTGAGACCAACCCCCCCCCAAAAAAAAACCAAAACACCCCAAACCCTGCCTCCCGCCGAGAGCTGCCGCCGCGCAGCCACACACAGCCGCCTTCCTTCTCCTCCTCCTCCTCCTCCTCCTCTTCCTCCTCCTCGTCGGGAAGTGCCCCGGCCCCTCGGCGAGCCCCCCCCCCCCCCGCCGGCCCTTCCTCACACCGCCCCCCGCATCCACCTGAGCTCCCCCCTCCCCGGCTCCCGGGCCGCCTACATGCCCCCGCCCCGCTTATCTCATCCCGCCTTCCTCTTCCTCTTCCTCCTCCTCCTCCTCCTCCTCCCCCCTCCCCGCGGGCTCTCTCTCCCTGCTCCCCCCCCTCCTTCTTCTTCTTCCTCTTCCTCCTCCCGCCGGGCGAGGAGCCGCCGCCGCCGCTTCGCCGAGCGAGGATGAGGAGGGCAGCGCCGAGGGGAGGAAGGCAGGGCAGGGAAGGGAAGGGAAGGGAAAGGAAGGGAGGGGCCCCGCCCCGCCCCGCCCCGCCCCCGCGCCGCGGGGCGCTCCAAGATGGAGGCGGGCGGCGGGCAGCGCCCGGGCCCCGCTGCGCGGTAAACAAGGGGGCGGGGCTACGAGAAAGGGGCGGGGCTTGGCAGAGAGGGGCGGGGCTTAGCCGCGGGTATCGCGCAAGCGGCTTCGCGGGAGGGGGGCGTGGCTAAAGGGTGGGGGCGTGGCCGCGGGGCGGAGGCTGGCGGTCGGAGGCCCTCGAGGGCCCTGAGGGGGCCCCGAGGCTGGGAGGCGCCGGGGAGGCTCTGGGGCAGGGGCCGGCCGCCATCGGGGCCCCGCCGCCATTTCCTCCTTCAGCGCGGCTGGGCGGGCGGGGGTCGCCTCAGAGGGCGGTGTGAGATGTGCCCACAGGTGGCCGTGAAGTGATCCTCAGCTGCACGGCTGTTTTCGTATCGAGGGCGCTCCTGGCAGCTTCTCGCAGTGAAAATATGTATTTTTTGGTGTCTTGAAAGCCTGCCTGTCTAGGAATTCCCGCTTCAGTGCAGCAGGGTGAGGGATGCCACGCACAAACCCTGCTTCCCCTCTCGTCCTAAGTGCCTGCTGCTAGGGGCTGAGGCACGGTGCTGGGCAGGGGAAGCCATCCACGGAACTGGCTCTTACGTCGGGCTGTCAGAGTAAATAAAAATAAAGAAAACCTTTAGAAAACAATATTGGTGGTAGTAAGTAAGGAATTGCAGCCATGTTACTTTCCCGGAAGAATAAAACACATATTTCCAATGTATATACAAGTCTCTATTGCAGCCTTGCAATAAAAAGGACAGATATTTTAAATTCCATTAACTAATTGGGGAAAATCCTTTTGTAACAGCCACAGACCCAGGCAATGTGAGTTTTTGCAGCAGTGGTTACGACTATCTCTTTTGCTCTGAGATGAGAAAACCACAGCCTGTGGTTCTACACACACATATATATGTATATAATGTAGATAGCTCTGAACAGTTTTAATTAATAGGGTCAAAAATGAGACAATTCAACTGCCCGGCCAGGATGCAGAGATGATCATTGTGTTTAATTCTAGCAAGAGCATCCAGTTGCTCTCATTTCAGTGCTCTACCGTAAAGGGAGGCAACAGGCCTGGCCTTGAGGAATTTTTAATCTACGGCAGTACCCCATTTAATTTCTGGGGAAAAGTACTTAAAACTCAGGGGCCTTGTTTCGCTCCCAGTGAGTATATTCCTACAGTCAACATGTTTAAATATCTCGCTGCGAGTCTTCAAATCGCTGCATTTGTTTAATGCAGAAAAGGGTTGTTCAAAATCTAGCTGTGTTTTCTCTCACAAAGCTAACACTCCCTAGGCAGCAGTACATGCAGAGATACCAGTATTGCAGGTTTCTGGGACTTGTATTTTAGGTTTGCCCGTCCTAGTCTTATGACAAACACTTGCACAGGGAATGAGTGCAATGCCACTGCTTGCATTGCTTCCAATTGTGCAAGTTTCAACCTGTTGTTTAGCTTCGGCTTCTCCAGACAAGAGTCTTGCAATTGCAAACAGTCCCTTACAGGTTAGATCGGCAGGAACAGGAGCTAGTACATGTTGGCCGATGGAATTGGTCCTGTTACCTGCAAAGCTTGAGAGCTCCTGCTCCTAAGCCATTAGGAGCTTTATCGCAGCACTGCCTGTGTTGTAATCCAGCAAGTGCTTGATCTTTACCTGCCCAGACACTGGAGGCATTTTTAATTATCCAATGGTTAATTTACATAGGAGCTTTTGCTGAAACAATAAATTCATACCTCTGTTATTATTTGGTATGAGTTTCTGTATCAACATTTATATTTGGATAAACCAAAGTAGCTTCCTACTAGCATTAAGACAAAGGGGCTGATTCAGAGCAAGTTTCAAAGTCATCCAGCACTAAAAACATACTCCATTTCTGTGCAGGGAAAGGGCAATTATAATGTAGAGTAGGAGAACATGTGCTCTAATGCTTCTTTTCTATGCAGGGATGAGGAGATACAAACATCTTGTCTGATGAAAAGCACGTTTTGCAAGGCTTGACAAATACGATTCTCACCCTGAGCCAATGTTTTATGTATGCTTTAAATGTTGGTAAGATTGTTTTTACAATTTACATTGTAAAACTCCTGACAAACAGCTACCTGCTTCCTCATCTTTATTAAGGAATTTAATATGTACTTCACTTTGGGGGGCAGCTGCCGTTTATGGAGGCAATTAATGTGGAAATAGGGTGAGAGACCATGGCAGGAGGAGACATCTCTCCCTGCAATGGTGCCTTTGCTATTGTCACAGCCTCCTTCTCCCTCCAGTTTAGTGTGGAGAGCGGAAGAGCAGGATGCCAATGGCTTGCTGGGTGTTGTAGAAAGTCCATGCTCTTGGGGGGCTGTAGGAAGCAGAATGGGAACTCAGGGAGCTCAGCTGTACTTGTGCTGGCTGCACTGCTGTCACATATGAAACGGGTCCTGTCCCCTAACCAGCATTGTTCACCCCCATCTCCTACCTCCCATTCATGTACCAGTTACAAGACCAATGCAACAGAATCAAGAGCAATCCATGTTGTTTCTTTTCTTTACTTTCCAAACACTCCAAAGTGTGTACAGTATCTTCTGTCTATGATTCTTTATGTGTTACGTGAATGAAATCCTAAATAATCCCGTAGAACAGGTGCATGGTTTCATCTCCATTTTACAAATTGGAGGTGGAGATACAAACAAAACAATACTTTACTGGAGATTGCAGTGTAAACTAGTAGGAGATCCAGATTTTCATCATGACTCTTGACATTTGTCCTTGCCACTAGAACATGTCCCCCTTTCAATGCCATGGGATGTTTTATAATAGAGGAAAAAACTTGTTTTTTAGCAGAACTGTTCTACATTAAAAGGAAGCATTTATTTTTGTTGGTATCAGCTCCGTGAAGGCTTGACCCTGGGCCCACAATGGGAGTTTTATCCTTGACTTTAATGGAAGAACAATCAAGGTCTCATGATATTACATCCTAAAGAAAGGAAAATACTGCAGTTTGTATCAATAAGATAAATGCTTCGTAGTTCGTGTAAGCTGGTATATTCTTGCAATAAATGGTTTATTAGATTGACTAAATGTCTTAACTTCACTTCAGCTATTAATCCGTTTTGGCAGCTGTTTATTGCTTTGTATACTTCGAAGTACTGGAGATTATTCCTTAATTATCTCATTGCAGCCCATTCATTGTTTCCTAAATAGTGTCATTACAATGGTAAATTGCAACAGTAAAACAGTGTCAATACAAAGTTATGGAGTTCCCATTTTATGATGCATTCATAAAGTTAACACAGTTTACTTGAAATGTAGCTGTGATTTCAACACAGTGACCTATTTCATATGGCATAAGAGATATTGATAAGAAACCATTAGAGCATTAAATGTGCTGGGACTCTGCTTTCACCACAGTAAAACATAGCATACTCCCTTTCGGAATATAGGTACGTGTAAGAATTAGAACTTATTAAATTAGTACTTTTAGTGTCTTTTAGAGGATACTATTTTCATGCCACAGAAGGATAAAAGAGTACCAAATCAATCAGAAGAAAGCATCTGCTTTTCATATTATCATCAGATCTGGCAGCAATTCATAAAGTAGCAGTTGCATAACAATTTCCATTCTAAGGCCCTTCTCACTCAACTGTAACTATACCTAACTTTAACATTATGAGTTGTCTGTTTCAGGCTGAGTGGTTTTGGAGGAATCGGAAGTACCGTCAAGCCCAGAAAGATTCATGAAACCTGCTTTAGAAACTGTAGCATAAATTGTCTCCCTCCGTGTTGCCCCAATACAGTGTTTTTTTGGGAAAAAATAACATTGAGAATTTTGGTTTCTCTCTCTCTCTTTTTTTTTTTTTTTTTTTTAATTCTAATCGCCTTTCTCTGTGCATATGATATCAGAAAATGTAGGTCCTTAGCATGGGTTAAAAGTGCTGAAGACAAGGTAACTTTATTTTTTTTTTAAACTAGCATTAACAGTTTACCTTCAACCCAGACTCCCCATAGACTCCTATTCCAGAAACTTAGATTAAGGAACCCAATGAAGATGAGGCCTGATTGTGCCAGACACTAGACGCCCACATGAGAAACAATGCCTGAAAAGTACTCAAGCCAATGTGATGCAAACATGTAATTAAAAGGCCTGGCCGTAATTTTGATGCAGGGTTGAATTCAATTGGCATCCAACAGGTGGAAGGCTCCGTATAGCTAGCTCATCACCTGGTGACCTACAAGTGACATATCCAGTCCTTTCTAGTTGCTAATGATACGCCATTGCAAGAGAGCCTGCTTTTTTTAGCCAGCAACCAAATCATGTTCTGGCCTTTTCAGGCAAAGTCTCCCACTCACTGGGTGTGCTGGTTTTGTCTTCGGCTTCTTCTGGTCAAGTTTAAACAGTCTCCTACTGCCCTAAGGTGCTCATCGACATCTTAGAGCTGGAGGCGAGCTGCCACCAGCATTCGGCTAGCAGAGACATTTGTAAGGAAACTCCCACTCAGTCAAACCAGTTGACTCAAGGCAACTATTTAAATTCCTTAACCTAAATAACTTGGCCTAAAACAGATTAGGGCTCACTCTGAAGCTTTCAAGCTACAGAAGCGATAATCTCTGCCACAGGCCCAGAAACCACCGTTTAGGAGGCAACAGCAACTTCGCGTGGTGTAATTGCTCATCTGTCTGCAGCCTTAGACCATAGCCATGCTATAACTTCTTGTTGGTGGTCAGAGGTGAGAGGTGGGAATTCTGTGTCATCAAGGGACTGGAGTGGAGACATGATAACAGGAGCAAGGATTCACTTCTGACTGTACTTTAGTTTCATTTGAGCACAGCGGTGGGACAGGCTAAAACCTGGCTTTGCCCTTATCTGCATACCCATTATGAGCACTCTGTTCCTCACTATCCTGCTGTAGCACTCCTGCTGATAGGCCTGTACAGGCCTGGTTTCCATTTCAGTTCTACTGGTTGTCAGATAGTTTATCTGTGAAACAGATATAATAACAGCTAATCTCATGTTATGGTTCCCTGGCTGTTTATAACCCCTATTAATAGTAACTGTGGAAGGCCTGGGACTAGATTTTATAGGGCACTGGGGTAACCAGTTACTGCACATTCCCCTGAGGCTATGTAGCATCAAGAGTAGCAGCTTGTCCTTTCCAGACTAGGTCATGACCATCTTAACTCTGTCGTTCCCTCACTTTGGGGTATTTAACTTTATGCTCTTGGTATTCTTTCTGTGACACGATTGGTAGTCAATTGATTTTGCTCTCTGATTGATACTTGAGAATATCCCAACTGATTTCCAATAAGAGGCTACATAACTAAGCCCTACCTCAGGTGGGTATCTTCACAATACTTACAAGCAATCTACTGAATTGGCTGGACTGGAAATAGTCTGGAATTAACTGGAGGGAAGTAGGATAAGTATCTGATGCTTCTATACTTCTATGAGGTGCATACTTTTAAATGCTTTACATGTTCTGAATTCTCATTTCTGTTGCTGGTACCCATTCTTAAAAGTGTGCATTTTATCCCCCAAATGTGGGAATATCAATACGTGATTCAGTGAGGCATTGACCACCACAACCATTAGCACATTCAAAGTTTGCCTCCTTGAAACGGGACAATAAATGCCATTCTTACTGATAGATACATGACGGGATTGCTAAAGTAATAAGAGAAAAGGCATGCCACATTAGTGACAAGGCTATGCTTTCCCATTAAGTACTTGTAAACATGGGAAGGTGTCTCTGTACTTATTCTGAGGGCACAATCTGATGAGCTGTGAGAAAGTCCTTGCTTCGTGGTATGATGAAACTGGATAAGAAAGGTATGACAAAGGCCTGAAACAGCCCTAGGCGAGGACTCCAGGTCATCTTGGCACACTGGGGTATTAATTTACTCTAGGAGTCACTGAACTGAAATCATCAGTGGGAGCTATGAAATAAAGTAGTAGTATGAATAAAGGTAGTAGAATTTGGCCTTCTTGAGAAACAGAAAAGGAGGAGTGAGGAACGCAAAAGCTCTTGTAAGTACGATGTGCAGTCATCAGAGTAAACTGAGAGTTATGGTAGGCAGCTAATTTTTTTTTTTTTTTAAAAAAGGAATTTCAGAAGAAAATCCTGCTAACTGTTGGAAAAAATGAAGTCAAAACAATTAGGAATTGCAATGAGAAATTCTAGCTTAATTTTATGCCATTCATTTAAAATTGCACAAATGGTAACTTAACTTTTGGCCTCGTGCCTAGTAGAGCACCTGAGAACACATCATTGCATCATCACTGAGAGTCTATTGGCCTTCTTCTTTTAATTATGGGCTGGCTTTTGAAAGTGAAGCGGCTTGATTGGTTAAGGCTGATCTAGACCTAACAAGCAGTAAATGACTACCACAAAAAATGCTGGCATGAAAACCACAAATTCTCTTTGAAGTCTATGGATCTATGCTTACTTGCCATTCTGTGACCGTTTGTGTGGTTGAAATTTTGTTCACACGGCTGCTGGTGGAACATCAGAGTGTCAAGAATGTGTAAGAGCGTTTCTGATCTGGTGGGGTGGTCCCTATGGCTGGAAGTAGAGAAATGGGAGTCAAAATGGGTAGGCTTGAGTGAGAAAAAGAGTATCTGCAGATACTATGAAAGGGAGCCTTAGGCATGTGTGAGGTCTGTACACACGGGGGAAGGGTTAGATGGAGGATGTGGTAAGGTAGAGGAAAGGAAAATGAGCCACAGAAAGGGTAGGAAATAGGAAGTCCTTGAACAAAAGCTCCTAACAACCTTCAGCGTTTCAATCCTAGTGACTTTCCTCTGGCCATTTCCTCACAGGGCATTTGAAATTTGAGGTGAACTTCAGTACTTTGTTTCTGGAAATCTGCAAAGAAATTTGGTGGTATTTGTTGGGGAAAAGAGCTTTAGATGTTGGAAATGCAGAGATAATTTAACGGAGATCTGTGGCTCTGCTTAGGACTAGCATCGTTCTCTAGTGTTTGTGTCTGCTGTGTGCATAATGAGGTGGAGCCCAGTGGACACCAGGAGCTCCACATAACTTTACTTTCATGACTGTGCAAAGCTGTGGAGGTATTGCTGCTTGACTGGTTCCTGGTGACTCCCAAAGCAGAAGACACTGACCATCCCCAAACAGTCTGGCGTAATATCCTGTTTACACTGTCAAAGTGGTATTCCAGTAAAAGCTGGAATGGCTTGGACAGGCGTACAGTTAGCTGGTTGATGTACTGGCTGGAGGGCCAGGCTCACAGAACACCAGTGAATGGAGTTCAGTCAGCAGCTGGTCACCAGTGGCATCCCCCAGGGCGCAGTACTGAGGCCAGTTTAACATTTTTGTCAGTGATGTGGATGAGGGGATCGAGTGAAAAGTTCAGAAAAGTTCACAGACAATACCAAGATAGGTGGGACTGTCAATCTGCTAGAGGGCAGGAAGGCTTTGCAGAGGGATCTGGACAGAAAATCTTTCCTTTAAACTAGGAAAGATGGGGTAAGAGGAGAGTTACGGGGGTGTGGTAGGCAGCAAAAAATAACAAGTCGGGATGCCTCCAGTGGGTGCATGCAGCCAGGGCAGTGAGTGCAGGACATGGCTATGGAGAATCCTCCTGCACCCCTCCTGGGAAATCTGCAGTCTCGATCACCTCCCTGAAATGCCTGTATAGCAATGCACCTAGCATGGGGAATAAACAGGAATAATTGGAAATCTGTGTGTGGTCGCAAGGCTGTGATCTCATCGCAATTACAGAAACGTGGTGGGGTAGCTCACATGACTGGAATGCTGTCATGGAGGGCTGTGTACTTTTTAGGAAAGACAGGCCAGGAAGGTGAGGCGGTGGAGTTGCTCTTTATGCGAGAGAGAAACTGGAATGCGTCAAGCTCTGCCTGGGGGTAGCTGAAGTGGCAGTTTAGGGGCAGGGATTAAAGGGCAGGCTACCGTGGCTGATACTGTTGTGGGAGTTTGCTGCGGGCCCGTTGATCGGGAAGAGGAAATAGATGAAGCCTTCTAGACAGCTGGAAGTAGCCTCACAATCACAAGCTCTGGTTCTCATGGGAGACTTCAACCACCCTGGTATCTGTTGGGAATACCACACAGCTAGGCACAAACAGTCCAGGAGGTTCCTTCAGAGCATTGATGATTCAGTTTTGGGCCCTTCACTACAAGAATGATACTGAGTTGCGCAAGCACGTCCAGAGAAGAGCAACAAAGCTGGTGAAGGGGCTGGAAAACAAGAGTTAAGAGGAGTGGCTGAAGGAACTGGGGTTATTCAGTCTGGAGAGACCTCATCGCTCTCTACAGCTACATGGAAAGAGGTTGCAACAAGAAGAGTGTCAGTCTCTTTTCTCAGGTGACAAGCGATAGGACATGAAGAAGCAGTCTCAAGTTGTGCCAGGGGAGGTTTAGACTGGACATTAGGAAGAATTTCTTCACAGAGAGAGTGGACAAGCATTGGAATGGGCTGCCCAGGGAAGTAGTGGAGTCCCCATCCCTGGAGGTATTTAAGAAATGTGTGGATGTGACACCAAAGGACATATTTTAGTGATGGGATTTGGTAGGTCATGTTGATGGTTGGACTTGATCTTAAATGTCTTTTCTAAACTGGATGATTCAATGATTTTATGAAAAGGGCCATGAAACAAGCTCTGTGGTAAATATCTACAAGTAATGTAACAGTCTAAACCTTACGAATAAACTTTATGTGGGACAATTTGGATGTAATTGAGATTATTAAAAATATTTGATGGTGAATTCAAGATACTTAAATAATCTTGCCAAAATTAGTCTCACCGCACTGGATTCTGTACAATATGTAGTCAGAAGTGACCCACAGCCTAAAGATTTGCAATTTAAGTGGAAGAGCTAGATTAATTGTAGGAGAAAGAAAATACAATTTCATGTGGAAAACAAGCAAAGAAAGAGTAATTTAGCTGAGATTACATAGGCAACTTCTGTCAGGGTTGGTGTTACCCCATCTGCTACCTCTCCAGTCAGAGATGAAAATATCCTGTAAGATTTTGAAAATCAACCCAGTAAAGACACAGGAAATACAATGTGGTAAGTTATGTACTACTCCCGGAAGATAGACAAAGTCCGTAATTCCTGGTCCTATCACCCACCCATCAGAAGCAGAAGCACTGAGTGGCCCCCTGGGATGCAAGAGCTCAGCACTGTGAGCAGA
This sequence comes from Cygnus olor, assembly GCF_009769625.2. NCBI lineage: Eukaryota > Metazoa > Chordata > Aves > Anseriformes > Anatidae > Cygnus > Cygnus olor. The sequence goes on along the minus strand of NC_049170.1, from coordinate 5,181,975 downwards.
CACAAAGGGCTCATGGAGCGTGTACTATTGCCTGATGCAACCGCAGTGCAATCGTTTGTTCAAAAGGTGCCAAGTGTGAAAATGTAACTGATGCTGTGTCAGTGGGTCAGTGGGAAGCCTCTGCTTGTTTATTTTTGTAGCCACCACCGCCCCAGCAGGGTACTGCTGAACTAAGATTCTCACATAATCCATTCCCAACTTGAAGCCTGTCCCAAGCCACCAACTTAATGAGTGCCACTGCTGTCATTTACAGCTAGCAGAGACATGGTTGTAAGTGGAAGCAAATAGATTGTGGCATTATTAGCTGAAGATGTGTAGGCAGGCCTGCCACAGCAACAGACTTCACACAGTTGCAGAGTGTTGACCGCTTTGGAGACTGATATGCCATGTAAATTCAATTAATTGGCTCTTCAGCTTGGTTGAAAGATCAGCCTGTGAAGCACAAATATCTCAAGCCAAACAAATTTTTCTTGTCTGTCATGGGTAATGTGCTCTGCCTGTGATTGTCTTTCAAATGTTCATCTTAACGTTCTAAGGTGATTTTCTCCAAGCTTCATTTGATTCCACATTTCAATTTCCCTTGGTCAGTAAATGAAACATTTTCTTTGCATACTGGCATTACATTCAGTTGGGGAGATATATATTTCTGGGCACAAGCCAAACTGGTGTTTAGAGACTATGATAAAAGTGGAAAACAGTGTTGCAATGTGTTGGTCCAAGCCTCATTTGCAATGCTTTGCCCCTGGCTAGTCATCCTGCAGCTCTGTGTAGCAGAAGTGTACTCTGCTCTATTTGCATGCAGAGAAGACTTTGAACTGCCTGGCATTTTGTGTGAAATTTCCCCTTGGCCGAAGGCCCTGTGCAAGATCCATGTACCATTTAAGTTCTTTATGAATTAGCTTTTACCAGAATAGTTAAATAATGAAGACAGTCTGTTGGCCAATACATTGATAAATGAATTACTTGGCTTCCATTGACTGCTATTTCTGTGAGTGTGTGGTTACTATTTGCAAGTATTCATGCGGCTCCAACTACACGTGGAAGTGCCTGGGTCGTGGGGTGACAGTACTTGGGAGAGTTGGGTTTTGGCCTCCCTGGGACCTCCCCAGCTCTCTCCCTAAGGCCGAGTTGGAGGCTGAGGGGTTTTGTTGTATTTACAGGCTGCCTGGGCCTGAGACAAAACCAACAAACAGCTCTAGGACACCTGCTTGACCTATACTGCTTTGATTTAGAGAAATAAAGCTCTACCCCATAGAGAAAGGGCTGAAATCCTGCTGCTCTTGGGAATGTTATTTCAATGTACTTGTTCAGTGAGTTGGCCTGGTAGCTTACAATTCAGAAACCCTAGAGCATTTGTGAATTGTGGGGGAAGTACACTATTCATTATCTGCTGTCAGGCATTCATCATTCCAGTGTAAGCTTCAATCCTCTCATCAAGATGCAGAACATTACTTATGACCAGTCACAGGCCATGAATAATGGCTTAACGAAATGAACAGTTCTCTAACAATTCAAACTCGGGTTTGTTAATCAAAACTATTCAGAGCCAGATTCTGGCATCCCATCACACACACACTGAATAACACCTTTCCCTAGTGCAATCTCTTCAGTTTTCATTGCGTTTAAAGTTTAACAAGCTTTTTTTTTTTCTTTTTTCTTTTTTCTTTTTTCTTTTTTCTTTTTTCTTTTTTTTTTCCTTTTTATTTATTTATTTATTTTTGTTCTGACCTCACCTAACTAGCTCACAGCAAAAGCTGGAGTTTGCCTCCACCAGAATTAGTAGCTCTTGTCTCATTCTGCAGTAGCACTTTCTGTACAAAACCACTTGGCAGAGATGACAAATCTGCATGTCTTTTCCTTAGCTCCATCAGATGGGATATCCACTCTGGTCAGCAGCTAAGTCCTGCTTAGAGCTAAGCACTGATTTAAACGTATCTTTTATTCTTTATGTATGTGGGAAAAGTAACTCAAAGTGACACATTCTTTATGGGATCTTCTACACAGCAATAAAATACGACCGTATTCATCCATGTGTAGGATTATGCACTGTTCTAGTCAACCTCCCCACTGAGGTTTCACACCATCAGCAGTTCTCTCCTGTATATTGCCAAACATACTTCAGGCTCCTGGAAAGTGGAATATATTCGTGTATTTGCAGCCCAGTCCCCAAGTGTTCCTCTACAAATGTTCAGAGCAGCTGGTAGCTCTAGCTCTCTTCCCCAGTCGTGGGAGGCTTCTTACATTTTTGCTATTCTGAATTGTGCCAAGGAAGCTGGTACTGCATTTCCAGAAGCAGAGATTGATTCAGTTGGCACATTTCATTTGCAGAGAGCTTTCTGGGTAGAGGTGTTAAGGTAAAGCCCTGGAAATTCTTCTGAGAACTGAGCCTTCTGTATCCAGTACTATCTTTGTATCGTAAAGCCCAGCCTTGGCGCTGTGCATATTAGGTATTTCTCCAAGAGTGGTTCCCCAGCTGTTTTGGGGCATGGGATTACTTAGGGTAATGTGGGTGTGATAAGATGTTTCCAGAGTCCTCAATGTATTCCTGCTCTAATATGCCTTGGCTGAGACTCCCAACGGGACTCTCAGGGATATAGGTACCCAACTTCCATTGTGGTCAGACTACATTACGCGTTTAAACGGAACTTTGCATTTTATTTTATGTATTCATTTGTAAGATCATTTTCAGTGCATCATCTTCCTTAGCCAGTCCTTCCTTGGGATCATGCTTTGAGAAGCGGTCACAGTAGTTTCTACCCTGGAATGTGCTCCCCCTTATGATTAAATGTCAGTCTATTTGTATGATTAAATCAGTGCTCAAGATGAGGAAGAAAAAACCCTCTAGATTCGTGTCAGAGGATTTCTTGATCGGTAACGGCTGGTGCAGGGGAGGTGCAGCTTGCTATTTTTTTTTTTCCCCAGCAGATTATGGTTTGAGGCACTAGCCGCAATGAGTGGGAAGGGAGGAGCAGGGAAAAGAGAGAGAGAAAAGAAAGGCCCTCATCTAGAGGGAAGCCAGAATGCTTACCTCTCACTTTCTCTCCCTCCTCTGCCTTGCATTCGCTGCCACCAGCTCTTCATCATCTCATCCTGCCCCTAGGCCTAGAAATGTGGGCATCTGTGAGAGAACAAGCTGATATACGGTCGTCTCCTCTTGCAAGTTTTCAGCAGATTTTCATTTTGGTCATTTCTTTTCTTCAGGCATTGTATGTTTATTAGAGAAAGGAGAGGAAAAATGCAACCCAAACAACATTTCAGCTTCTCCAGCAAAGTTTCTATTTTGATTTATTGAAAACTTGTCCAAGCACTTATTTATATTTTATCTGTGAAAGACCCAAAAAGATTCATCTGAAACAGATATTTCCATGGAAACGTCCATCTTTGATGAGATGTCATTCCTCAGATGTTTCAGCTGAAGAATTTTGTCAGTTCTGGCAGAAAAAAGAGTGGGGGGGCAGAACAAACAAAGATGAAGCTCGCAGGAAAACATGCAATGCTTCAAGTTAATAGGCTAAAATGTCAGCTGGTAAACTTCCATAAAGCCAGAAAAGTCAACCAGTCAACCCAAGTCAATGGAGCTATGCTAATTTACAGAGGATCTGGCCTTAGATTTTAATAGAACCAGCCTAGCAAGCTGTTTCTGCACTTACCCATCCTCCTCCCTTTTTAATAAGCTCTCAGTCATACTTGGCCTATCCTTTAATAATTCACCCTTCTCTCTTCACGCTCCTTCTTCCCTCTCTGGAGATAATAGGATGGGATTTTCTGCTTGCAGCCCGCACAGAAATATCACAGACAGGTTAAACTCTGCACAGCTGGCTACTGCTTTCTACCATATCCCTTGTGCCTCTTTCTGGCCTCTAATATCTATCCTCTGTTTGGTCTTTACTTAGCCAGTGCCAACTGACTTCAGTGGTATTTGTTATAAATTATAATATAGTGTATTGTATTGTAATGTATAGAACCTGGGATATTGAAGCATTAAGCTCACGGAGCAATCAATTACTTTAATGGGAGTTTTGTGTGTCTAGCTGCAGTTCTGGAAATCAGATCTGTGTGATCGCTCTAGGATGCAATCCAACGCCTGGAACAAGAGACTTTTCTACAGCAGAAGTTACTATTTCTTTTTTTCCTGCTAAGGGCCAAATAGGTATTTAAAACAATTGGCAAGATGCGCATTAAAGTATGGTTTTTTGTTGTTAAGTGTAACTCCAGCGTATAATGACCCTGTGTAACTGCTCAGTCCTCAGTAGCTTGTAACTCTCTGAAGTCAACAGCTGGATACCCAGTTCCAGAGCTGCAAGTTTCTTAACCTTGTCCTTTGAAGCCAGGACCCAAAGTACTGACTTTGTAAGACCCACCAGCCTACTTTTCTTAATCTAATCCTAATATCCTGGTGACTGTGTCCTTCCTTCTCACCTACTTTTATTAAAAAGAGTAGGGATGTGCTGATGCAAAAAAAAAACCAACACCTCCCTTGCAGGCCTTAAAAGGCTCGTGTATCTTTATTATTATTATTATTATTATTATTATTATTATTATTATTATTATTATTATTAATTTATTTTGAAGATACTAATAGAAAATGAGCAACTCCTGATTGTCTCCTGTATATTGAGTCCACAGAGAATATGAGCCTCTATCTTCAGTAACGTATTTCAAATGCTTCAGTTCGCTGTACCCGATCTTATTCACGTGGAGGAGTGAAGATACCACGCAACATCTGAGATGTCTTCTCTGTTGATTTCTCAGAAGTACATTGTATGGAGCACACCTTTTGCACACCTTTTTCCAGATGATGCAGAGATGCTGTTTGATTGCTCCCGGTACAGAGCTGGTAACTGCATCTTCCAGAGAAATAAAAGGTAATGTGTGTGAATGGTTCCCTTACTGAAAACCAGTGGACTTTATATTGGTTAAGTCAACCTCTTGGAACAACAGAGGCATGGTTGCTGTCATTTGAATTTCAGCTCAGCATCTTGATTGGCATTCTTTTTTAATGACTTTTCCTTATTTGTTAAGTTTAGTTGATGGTTATTGCATTTATTTCTAAAGAACATTACTTTAATTAAAAAAATCTCTGCTCTACAGAAATTAATATTCACCGTGTATATGGCACAAAAGTGTATGTGGTGAACACAGAGAATAATTAGTAGCTGTAGGAGAACTTATGAGAGGATGATTATGAATATGTAGCAGAGGAAATAGACTACAAGGAAATTAAACTGAGAAATTTATGAGTGAATAATTGACCTCTGAGTAAATACAAGCATTCTCTCAACAGCCACTTGAAGTATTGTTAACCACTCAGTATTTCAGAACATTAACCACTCTTTTAGATAAACAGTTCTTTGCTATTGGCAATGACTTACTCTTTGGAGTTACTTTGCTATTTTACAGTGTGATTGCTTACTGTATACATAATGTTATAAATACATGTGGTGCCAAAACATTGGAGTAGGTGGGAAAAAAGCAAAAATGCTCCAAAGCACTGGAGTAGGTGGGTCATAATCTGTTAGATATGTGTAAATCTAAAGTTATGCCCTCTACCAGAAAAAATAGTTGTAAGGACTAACTAAACCCGCTTCGAGAATTATGCTGTTACAAATGAGATCCGAATTTTATCGCTACTACCAAATGAATACAGATCTATTTGCACAATGAAGCCATCAGCCTAAAATTGAGATTTTTAGAACTGATGGTGAAGTTTCTAAAGTGGATTTTCAGAGTTTATAAAGCTTGCATTTCCCCTTAGATTTGGTGAGTAATTAGGAATTCTTCCAGTGGCTTTAAGGACTGTAGGCTAGAGGTATAAGCTTGTTCCAAAGAAAGTGCCATCGTCTTCCAAATAAAAGGTCTGGTGGATGTGAGCAGATACATAAGCCAGAAGAGCAAAGCTGATAATGGATCTGTTTGAGAGGCAGGTCCCAGGAAATGTAAGGCATCCATGAGTAAGGGCTAGGCCTTCTACCTGAATTGTGTAATTGAGCAGGTTGGGGTCAAACCTTTCTGAAGGATGACCACGTTCATATTTTGAGGATTCAGAAATCATAATGATAAAAAATAGGATGGAGATGCTTGTTCACTGGAAAACTTATGTATTACAATGGTCCATGCAAAATGAGTCATAATGGCTATATATTGAGGATAAAGATTTGTTTTCATTCTAGAGAGAATATTTATTCCGCCTGATTGTGAACCAGACACATTGCTAAGTTATTGCTACATTTACACTCATAAAACCAATAAGAAAGATATGGCATTTGTGAAGCTTTGTCTCCTCTCTGCCTTCCAATTAAATAATGGTTACTGTACCAAACATTTTACATCATAGAATAGAGGACAAGCAGTTATCCAGAATACGTAATGATCAACTACAATATGTGACTGATTGAATCAGGTGAGGTGTGTGAAGGATGAGGTTCATTTGCTGGCCTTGGCCTCTTTGTTTGGCAAAGAGAGATAAGAAGACAAAGCTCAGTTTTATCAGAAGTTAACGAATGACTAAGTAGATGAGAATCTCATATCAACTCTTTATTTCATTGCAGTCCAAGCAATTAATGAAGTATGCATGGAGACAGTGGTAAAAGACCAAATGTAGTACCTTAGATGTTCCCTTCTTCTCTGCTGGAACAAGGAGGGATACTCTTGGGAGGTACTGACTGCATCAGTGTGGACCAGGTAAGGCTGTTGGGTTTGAAGAGAGATTCCTGGAAAGGTCCTAAGCTGCATAGCTGTAGTCTACAGGAATCCGTATTTACAGTCCCAAGTTCCACCTTTGGCTATCTAGCTGGAAGTCAACAAATTTGGGTAGCTAAGGTTATGAGTCATAGGAATGAAGTTATAAGCTTAACCCAAAGGAAGGACGTGGATGTGCTCCAATTCAGCAGAGTTTTTATAGGCAATGAACATTTTTCTTTCTGTCTGGGAAAAGAGAATTACCCGTAAGCTAAAATCAAGTAGTCCAGAAAAAAAAACGATCCACATCTGTTCTTAGTGATGATGGGAAGGTTTTAAAGGATACATCTACACTAGTTAAACAAACAGTGTTTGGCCCCTGGGATTTGCCTTCTGTTTTGTTCAGTTGTTAGAATGATCCCTGGTACAATTTTTGGCCCAGGTCATCTAGAGCTGTCCCAAACAGTCTCCACTCACAGCTTGGAAGTTCACATGAACAAGGGACCTTCCCCCATAGGCAGTTTGGATGAGGTCATCTTCTTCTGGAGGCTGAAGGACTTGGATAGTATGGACACAGCCAGGTTGTCCTAGTTGGCCTCTGCACCGTAAAATACTTAGTGGCACAATTAAGTCCACTAGAAGAGGTGTAGCTGAAACTGGTTAAGCTATATGCAGACATTTGGGGGAGATCTTTCCTCTATGACCTCTTGAGCTGAGAACAGCTGAGATAAATCGTAAGAGGAAGAAGGAATAGATAAGATCTTCTATTATAGGTAAACTACTTTAAAAATGGCAAGACTGTTTGAAAGAACCAACACTACTTGAACTGCTGTTTAGTAATTTCTGGAGCATTCTGCTTTTCTGGAGGTTTTCAGTACAACAGCTGGAGGTTCCCACATGGAGAATTTGGATACTAGAACTGAAGGTGTATTTTGAGCCTCTGTGGCTGGGCTATTTCAAAACAAGCAGCAGCAAAGACACCAAGTCCAAAGTTCAAAAAGAAGTCCTGCACTTCAAACTGGGGCCTAAGAGTAAGATGCAAAAGGAGTGAGCTACAGTGAAAGCTCCAAGAAAGCATCCTTATACACCACTTCTTGGAAGTAAACACCTACATATCGGTCCAAATAGGAGAACATGGGCTTATGTGCTTTCTAGAGTAGGGTCATGCAGAACTAGAAATCTGATGGCAGAGGGGTTTGATTCTGAAGTTCCTGAGAAAGAACTTCTGGGGAGGTGGATTTATGGATGTATGGGCAGGGAAGAAGTTAGAAACTGTGTGGTTGTAGAAATCAAATGAAGCAAAGAGATTATCTGTAGGTAAAGATCTGAAGAAGTAAAGGTTAACCTTGTTTAATTGGAGTTAACATTTTCTAAGTGTTTAGATACTGGTTTATATGTTCTGCATTCTAAAGCAATGGGCCCAGCTCATTTGTACTGGCACAAATGAGAAATAAACCTCTCCACGCACTTGAGCTTCTGCTGTATGTGAGATGAAAATCAGAGCCAGAGGCATTTGGAGTTTGAAAGAAATATTTTTGTTTTTGATGTCTATTTTTGCTGCCTCTATTTCGAGCAGACATAGCCAGGGCTGGAAGTGAATACAGTGTCTCTGAAGAGGTGAATTATTCCCAGCCAATCTGTAGTGGCAGAAGTGTGGTATCTTATGGGCTTGAAATAGACCATCCTCATTAACCACATGTTGGGCCAAACTCCATTAATTGCTACAGCCCCTCAGGGCTGAATTTAGCCCATTATAACAAAGTGATAATATTGTTGGGAGCTATTTTTATGTCCTGTGCTGTAAGTTGAATACTACAATACAGTATAAACTTGGTAAAGCCAAGATATTTTTAGGTTGTGGGGGTCATAAAGTAGTTTCTCGGTGTTTGTCAATGCCTTTCTCAAGAGTTCCCAACAGTACTAATTAGTAGAGATTAATGATAGTTGAAGTTAAGGGAGAACTAATGAAGGTGGTGTCTTCAGACTCATGTCCTTCTAAAGGTGTTCAAGGAAAGCTGAGTGAGGTGGTGGCATGCTGGCCAGTGATCGGTGGGACTTTAATGTGCTAATAATTGTGCCACTGATATGGAGTGAAGAAAGAACCATGCAAGAAAAAAATTTGAAAATTTTATTACTAAAGCCTCTAGTGTGGCCTGTGTGGGACTGTTGAGTTGCAGGTGGCTCGTATACATCTCCCCTGCTGCTCTAGGCTGTGTGGAGAGCTATTGGGCTTTGCTGGCATCAGTTGAGGAAAGTGTAGAGGTGGCAGGGATGCTCAGACTGACACCACCAGTCCATCATGGGACTAAAATGGGTGGTCAGACCCCTTTTCGCAAGGGACAGTAGGAAGTTAAGAAGCAGTTGGTGTATCTACATGGTCTATGTGCTAATTCAGTTTGTCTTTCCATCTGTCACTTGTCGTACAGCTCTTGGCCATCTCAACATTTTGGTAGATGTCTCACGAGCTTGGGAAGACCACTCAGTGCTGGGGTTTGGCAGCACAGACGGGACTCGCTGAGTTCATCTGAAAACCTCTCCCAGATGCATCCCAGATGCATGGTCTCAAAACCATGCTCCCCTTCTGCAGCGGACACGACGAGGGTGAAGGTGGGTGCCGTGCTAACACAGCAGGTTGTTTGCCAGGATGTAATGTGCTGCTGTTCTCCTGTGTTGCTATTCCCCTGGCAATGACAGCAATTGTTTGACACATCATGCTGCCTGACGCATGCCTGAGCTGCACAGTGCTGGCATGAGCTGGCGTTACACCTGCCGAGTAATTGCGCTCTCGCTAGCTTCAAGATCGGGCACGTGAGCCTCAGCCATTCTGAGAACAGCTTCAGCCGAGCGCAAAATCAAGCTAAAGAGAGAAACCCAGCAGGCAGCGAGGTGCTGAGTCACCACGCAGCCCTCCTCGGATAGCCTTGCAGCAGCGCAGAGGATCAAAGGTGAGGTGACCTTGTGCATGGGAGGTGAGGCGAAGTCCTCTGTGCGGGCTGGAATGTACATTAGCTCAGGAATGCAGACAGGCAAACAGGGCTGAGCGAGCGCCTTTATTAGCTGCTCTAGGCACGGCTTTGAGATCGTCCGCGTCTAAGAGGAAAAAGCTCTGCGTTTGTCCAAAACTCTGAGAATCAAATGCTCACAACATATTCTTCGACCTGTTCTTCTGACCGGGACTGCGATTAGGCTGGGTGATCTTTGGTTTTGTTCTGCTCTGGTTTGAAGCTAGCTGGGTCATTCTGGGAAGCCTGGAAACGTCTCTTTAATTTGCTAAATAGGAAACTTGCATCCAGCCTGTAATTTCACAATTCTCATTATAATCTGCAAAGGAGGATTACAACAGGCTGTGTTTTAAAGATTACTATTTCCCATCCCAGCTCCAGCCCACTCTCTTTATTTCAGTGGTCAAAATATCAAGGTCGTTATTTCTGGGTATATTCTGCACTTGCTGATTTCTGTACCGACTCCTGGCCTAGGTAATTAAACTAAGCTACCTTTTGACTACTTTTAGAGGGATTGTCTGGCCAGACTGGTTTCACTGGCTTGTCATATGGACCCAAAGCAACAAAGAGGCCAGTGCTGTTTGCCAGATCCCCTCCGTGGCTCTGAGAGGTGTGTTACAGAGAACACAAAGGTGTTGGTGAAGATGAAAGCAGAACCCTGTTGTTTTCTGTTTAGATGCCTTGCTGTGTGCTGGGATCACAGGTGCTACTACAGATGGTACAGACGGGTAAATTTCATCCCTAGTAACTTTACACATCTGCAATGTGAACTTTTACTTCTGAGTAGTCATCCTGGACCCCCTTTACATTTCAAAAATTTACCTCTCCCTAAAGTAGACATTGGCAACATGTGCCCTGTTGGGTTTTGCCCTAAAAGACCCCATTTGTCTTCATGAACATCAATAGAGGTCAGCAAATAACCTCACAGACAGACATCTACACCTGAGGTATTCAGATTTAGTTAGTGAGCCTCAGATTTCCAGTCGAGTTTTCTCTGGATCTCAGGGTTATGAAATCAAACCTCTGCTCAGTCTATTTTTACATCAGCCAGACATCTCTGGAGATGGAATTGCCCTCCTCCCCAGATATGATTTGAATTTGTTTGCTAAAGCATCTGCACATATGGCCCTTCACAGAAATCATGCTTTTATGAGCTTCTTGCCTTGGGGCATACCTCCCTTTTGAACCATCCTCTGTGTGAAGTGTTGTGTGGCAAGGCAAACTGAATGGGATGGCTGTGTTTCTTTCCATTACTATTTGGGAAGCCACCAGTGACCAGAACAGCCATGAGAAGAAAGCCACAAGGGCAGAAGGCCCAGACTGGCTCCCGATGGACAAAGCCCATCACGAACCAGCCTACGTGCAGAACTGGGGGGCTGTGCCTGGATCATGCCTTACCGTGCGCCATGGGATCCTCGGGATGAAAGAAGCTACATAAACATAAAATATCTCTATTGATTATAAATGACAGCAAAAGGGAAACATGTGATTTAAAGCAGTGCCAGCTGTGGTCTAATATCAGATAAACCACACTGATGCTGTTGTCAAATCGTTATCCACTCTACACCACTCAATCTGGGGGTAAGGATAATTTTTTCTATCGACCCTACAAAGGTCTGCATGCTCCCGTGTGCCTTTCCTGCAGAGATATGGACATGGACACTGCTGACAAGTTGCATTCCTCTTATCGGGGGCGGTTATGTCATTGGGCTGGTGTAAATCTCCCTCTTCCTCGCTCGCTCCTGTCACAAAGAAGGAGGGCAGTTTGGCACGGCGCTGCCCCCCGGCGCAAGAGGTGTGACTTGTCAGCAAAAAAGTCATGGAAGCGATTCTACCGAGGGTGACAAAAGGTTGAAAGCTAACGCAGGGACCTCCCAAGAAAGCACCAGGCAATCTGCACAGCGATTCCTCCTCTCAACCCGTGTTTTATGTAAGGGGACGGGAGGCTGACTCACTGTGCTGGGGACCTCCCGAAAAGCTGGGCAGGACGGGCATCCTACAGGCTGCTGTTACGCCATCCATCTTTGGAAATGTGGTCCCATCAGTTTGTAAATTGTGTGTTTCCATATCTCATCTCACGTGGCTTTGGAGGAATGCACCAAGCATCGAGTGCTGCTTCAGGTGCGCCGTAGTATCAGAGACGTCGGCTTGAGGCTGGTAGGTGGGAGATGGGACCTGTGCAAGACCTGGGTCCTTCCTGAGTGGCAGCTAGAGGCCAGGTGAGATAGACCAGGGCATCTTCAGGGGCATTAGGTGTATATTTGGGCATCTGCATTCCTTCCTACAGGTCTGCATCTTCAGTGTCTCCATCTGAGCTGGTCACCCCGGGCTGTTTTTGTACATGGTGTAGAGACGTAAGTATTTTCAAGGTGTGGTTTAGCCAGACTGTTTTAGACACCTCTTTTAGGAGAAGGTGAGTTGTTCCCTAGACACCACCGACTGTCACAATTAGATTTCTGTGACTACAAAGGGAGCGTAGAGCTGCTAACTCAAATGCAGGCATTTGCATCCAGTCGGCTGAATCTCAGCCCGGGTCTGGTCTGTCTCATGTTGACATCAGTTTCATACCAAGAAAAAAAAAGCAATCCACGGATCTGGTTGTGCTTGTAATTACAGCAGTGTCAGTGAGATTAGACTCAGAACCACCACTTGGCAGTTTTGTCCCCCAGCGTAAGCTCTGACAGATAGTCATTACGGTAACGTTTTCATGGCTCCTTTCGTAAAAACAAGAGTTTCAGTTGAGAATTATTTGTTTGGATCCGAGCCAATTGCAAACTGTTTCTATTTTAACGGGGTGTCCCAAGACGCTTTCAGTTACAATGAGGTGAGCAAGAGATGTTTTGGTTTGCTGGCGATTCTGGAAGATAATTGCAGACATCTATATTGTTCCTATTTTTCTATATTGTAAAAAGTTTCACTCAACACCAGAGAAAACACGTCAGGTCATTTTTTAAGCATTTTTCAAGTTAAAAAGAAAAAGAACCGAGTGAAAGGAAATATCTGAACAGAAAGACATTTCATAGTGAAATCCTTCTCAAGCAACTTTTTTTTTGGTTTCAATTCTAAATGAATTTATGTGGCAAAACTGACAGAAATTTGCAGTGTTTCTGCTTTTTTCACCAGAAAGAGCATTTAGCCCCAAAAATACACCCACGCTGTTTCAGCTGCAGCGTTCACAGAACCGCAAGGCTCTGGGCCCTTGCTGGCAGGATGGGAGGGACCGGGAGCAGCCCCTGCAGGTTGGTGACAGAAGGTTAGCAAAGGGCTCTTGGAAACCTTCCCTCTGCGACACTTCCACAAGGTAAATGTTCCCGTTATTATTTGCAAGCCGGCCGTATATCACAGCAAGTACCAGGTACAATAAGACCCAGACAGCAAGACTGAGAATAAATAGATGATGGAATTCCTGGCATTAGTTCTGGAGCAGTTTGGGACTGGAACGAGTGAAAAATACAATTTCTCTAAAAGGGAAGTTTCCTGTGAGTAAAAGCCAAATGTTCCCCTCTGCTCCCCCTCCTTCTTTCCCCAGATTCCAGTTTTTCACTGGGGAGAATCCAAGTGTTTCAAGTGAGTTCAAGCAGAATTTCATTTTGTTGAACTGGCCTGATTTGGGATGCAAACCGACCTCTGAAATGCTGAAATTTCCCGTGGGAGCAGAAATTCTGAATTTTGCTCAGCTCTAGTTACTCCTTGCATGGAAATGGCCTAAAGCAAACAAACAACCACTCTCCTCGTGCGGGTAGGAGAAGCGCCTGGTAAGTAGGTTAATTTGGAAGGGGTTCCCTGGTGGCAGCTCCTCTTCCTCTCTTCTGCCTGGGGAAACCTGTGCAGGGATCAGCTCTGCAGAGCGGGCAGTGACAAGCTCCCCTTCCGGGCAGAAATAAACACACACATATATAAACTCAAAGATCCATTCCTACAGGAGTTGTTTACACCCCAGGGCAGGCTGATGTGGCCTGAAAGTGCTCCACTGACCTCAATGGATTGCCCTGGCAAAAGGATCACCGCGTTCCCCATGTGAAAACATGCGATTTCCCAGCAAAACTAAGACCCTCAAGAATTTTGTGGTAGGCTTCGCAAAGCAGCTGATGGCCCAGATGGGACTTCATAGCTGCGGCTGGATCCTGAAAGGCTGCCAGCTGGCGAGGCAGCCCCGTGGGTGAGGTATCCGCACGTTACCGGTGAGGATCGGCGAATGTGCCAGAGCTGGGGCCCCAGGGGGATGCGAGCAGCCCTGGTGGAGGCAGCTGGGTCCTTCTCCTTGACTCTGTCTCTCTGACAGCTCAGGAACACGGCTGCAGGATGACAGCAGCCTCCAGACCTGGTGAAAACCTGGAGCAGCTCAGGGGAGAGCCAGACCCCGAGGTGCGGAGCGCGGCTGCTTCTCCTACCCGTGGCTTGCTGTCCATACATACAGGGCACAGGGTGAGGAACCGTGTGGTTCTGCCTCCGTGCAGCCAACAACAAAGATGGATGCGCCCTCTAAGCACCGCAGGCTCCGTCCCAAAGTATTCCTGGCTTTCCATGCTGAGCTTCAGCCTCCCACCGGCTACTGTATGGCCGCAGCCCTTTCCCTCTCATCTGAGCAAAGCGCCCTGCGAACAATTAAGTCTCACTATCCCCTAGCGAGCTGGGGAAGAATTATCTCCTCATTTTTACCTGTCTGGGAAATGACACAGAAATTAATTGACTTCTTCAAGGTCACTCAAAGAGTCAGGGGGAGATGTGAAAATGGGACCCAGGAGTCCTGACTGCTGGTCTTTTCTAACCACCAGATACCTAACATCAATTGCTGGAAAACCCGCTCATAGGCTTTGCAGTTTTGATTAAAGATTCAAAAAATACTGGAGCTTTAAAGGAAAAAAATAGTTCTCTCCAACTTTACCCGGCGATGCATGACCAGGCACAGCCCCCCTGGGAATACAAGCTCCGCTGAAGACGAGCTGACCGGCTGTCTGCTCCAAATACACGAGGGGTCCTAGGCTTGACGCCAAGTGACATGGGCAGCAAGCTTGGCTCCTGCTGCTCCGGGCACCCAGGTGTCTGGCAGGGCTTTGCGCATCCGTGGGTCACCAGAAGACGAGGCTCTGAGTGGAAAAGCAGCAAGCTGTGAGTTTATGCCTGCATTAGTGTTGGAAAGCATGTTAATTTAGCTGTTAAACATAAGCAACCTGGGCTTTGGGGTGACACGTGGAGTATAGCGGATGCATCTGCTGCTCTGCGTGCGCAAGCAGAGCAGTGAGTTGGCTCCTTTCCCCAAACCATCCTGTGCAGGGCACAAAGCACCTCCTGCTGGGTTCCTCACCCCCTGCCCTGGGCTCCAGCCCTAGGCACAGCTCCGTGACCCACTTCTGCTGCCATCGCGTTTCTTCTCCCACCAGCATGTGGGAACACCCTCCCAGCATAGCTGCTGCTCCCTCCCGGGCACTGCCCAGCCACGCAAGTGCCCCACACAAGGGCGGTGAGAGGACCACGACCTGCCCCTTAATTTGCTCTTACCTCTCTGGGTTCACCACTCACAAATGCGCCATCTCCTCCAGCAAGACCTGGCCCAGCCATGGGGCTCCAGGAGCCTGACTCACTGTTACCCTCTAGTGCTGGACCAGGCGGGCTACAGGCTTTTCCCCAGCAAAAGCAGGCACCAGCAGGTTATTCTCTTTGCTCCAGGCCACCCCAAATTCAATCCTGGCCACAGCAACTCATCTTAGCTGAATTTCAGCCCCACGATGGCTTGCCTTCCTCTGCCTCTTGCACCATCGCTGGGCAGATTTGTCACCTGTAGGGTGGTAGGAGGGACAAGAGTTTTGGTTCATTTGATTATGTGCCTAATGTTTTTTTTTTTTTTTTTTTAAGTCTTTCCTTTTTATTTAAAGCCATCCCTGTCATCTTGAGTTTGGTTCCCCAGACCTCGTTTGCTGTGGTTTTAGTGGAGGGACTGGTCGCTGGTTTGCCCATGGAGAGGCTGCCTGTGAAACAGCTGCCGGGAACAATTAGGGAAACTCATATGGGAAACTCCTTCTATTTTTGTAGGGAAAACAATGCTGGAGAGAGGGGCCAGGGTTTGCTCCCAGTCTGCATTGGTAAGAGCTTGAAACAGGAAGGGTGAAAATGCCGAAGTCCTCTTCTGCTTACCCCGCAGTCTCTGAGTTTTGCTATTGGTTTCCAATGAGCTGACACTGGAAACACTTGTAAAACCACTTTTTTTTCAAGTTTTTCTTTTCTATTTTCTTTTTTTCAATAAGTGCCATCAATTCCGTGTTTCACACATGCCGACATGGATTACAACTTGCTCATCTGAAAACAGTCTAGCAATCACATTGGCTACAGACTGAGCTGAGTGATTGAGAGCCTGCTTTGGCCCCCTTACACATTTGTTTTTTCTTATTTTCTGACCTGTTTTTGTGATAAGCTTAGCTTGTTTATGGACATGCATGAAATGCAGCATGTGGTTCTGTTCTCGTGCATCTTGTTAGGCTGTATTTTAACTCCATTGGATGTTCCCATTGATAGAATAAACGTCATTATTCATATAAATCAATTACACTTCGAGATCCTGTGATAAAGCACGGTGAAAGTGTCTGGCCTACACTAATGAACAGAGCAAAACAAACATCCTGTAAGATAGGTAAGGTGCATTTTGAAACTTTATGGACAGCAAAAACATCTGATCTTTGAGTCTGAGCACTTGTGTACACAAGCCACAAAAATTCACCCACATATTTCTGCATTGTGTCCAGTAATGCATTCTTGAGTAATGTGTCTGTTCCTGGAAAACATACAGGGCACTGTTCATTTGCCTAAATGGAGGTGTATGCGATTTTTTGAGATTCTTTGGGAATGTGACACATCCAGACAGGTCTAGGAGGAAATGATGCAGGCCTGCAGGCTCCCTACCTTATGGAGCAGTTTCTGGAAGTGGAGCAGGACACCCCTATGACCCTCAAGAAGTGTGAGATATCTGTGCGGTCAACTGATGCATGCATTGATATGAAGGGTGAGGCTCAGCTCATAGACAGACAACTAAATATAAGTGTCTGCAGAGTGCTTTTACAAGAGTATTTACAATTCTATTCTATGCTATGCTATGCTATGCTATGCTATGCTATGCTATGCTATGCTATGGTATCCTATCCTATCCTATCCTATCCTATCCTATCCTATCCTATCCTATCCTATCCTATCCTATCCTATCCTATCCCATCCTATCCCATTCCATTCCATTCCATTCCATTCCATTCCATTGTAATACAGATATATTATGTGACCACTAATGTGGCCACTCTCAGCTCCCTTGACTCTAAGTGCTAGAAAATGAGCACTCCAGGGCATTTCTCTACTCTAATTTAGATGTCTCCTTTAGGAAGACAAGAATCATAGAATCACAGAACAGTTTGGGTTGGAAGGGACCTCAAAGCCCACCTAATCCCACCCCCTGCCATAGGCAGGGACCCCTCCCACCAGCCCAGGCTGCCCCCAGCCCCATCCAGCCTGGCCTTGGGCACTGCCAGGGATGGGGCAGCCACAGCTCCTCTGGGCAGCCTGGGACAGGGCCTCACCACCCTCTGAGTGAAGAATTTCTTCATTAAATCTAATCAAAATCCACCCTCTTCTAGTTTAAAGCTGTTTCCCTGTGTCCTACCACCACACCCCCTGACCAAGAGTCCCTCCCCAGCTCTCATGCAGCCCCTTTTAGGCCCTGGCAGGCCGCTGTGAGGTCTCCCCGGGGCCTTCTCCTCTCCAGGCTGAACAACCCCAACTCCCTCAGCCTGGCTCCACAGCAGAGGTGCTCCAGCCTCTGAGCATCCTCGTGGCCTCCTCTGGACTCACTCTAACAGGTCTCTGTCCTTATGGTGCTGGGGCCCAGAGCTGAGCGCAGGCTCCAGGTGGGGTCTCACAAGAGCAGAGCAGAGAGGGACAATCCCCTCCCTTGCCCTGCTGCCCACGCTGCTGTTGGTGCAGCCCAGGACACGGTTGGCTTTCTGGGCTGCTGGCGCAAATTGCCGGCTCATGTTGAGCTTCTCATCCACCAGCACCCCCAGGTCCTTCTCCTCAGGGCTGCTCCCAATCCATTCCCCACCCAGCCTGTGTTTTTGCCTGGGATTGCCCCAGCCCAGATGCAGGACCTTGCACTTGGCCTGATTGAACCTCCTGAGGTTTGCCCAGGCCCACCTCTCAGGCCTGCCGAGGTCCCTCTGTGTGGCATCCCTTACCTCCAGTGTGTTGAACACACCACACAGCTTGGTGTCATCTTCATCAGTAAATAGAGTCATTTGATGAGAAAAATTGCATCTTCAGGAGATAGACACTGCACCAATTCCCTGGGTAGATTTTACTTATGACTGGTAATTTTCTCATCTGGATTTGTCTGGTTTGAACTTCTGGATTGGGCTTGTGTCCTTTTTCTCCTCAGCAGACTGAAGGTTCCTTTAGCAGTGCAGTGAGTCATGTATGCTGATCGTCCCATTGACAAAATAAACAGCTGGGGCTGCTCAAGGCCTTGCAAGATTGCTGAAAATTCTTAGAAACTGAGATAACACATGGTTGAACACATTGTTTCTGTCAGTGAGAACAAATGGAACAAATTATTAAGTAATTCTCTGTTACGAGATAATGACAGTAACATCGTCACGATACAGCAACCTATGACAAGTCAAAGTAAAGCTATGTACAAGCCACACATGGGTGGAAGAGTTTAGCTGCATATTGAAGTATGCATTTCCACAAGAGTCAGAAAGACCAGAAAACTGGGAAAAGCATATCCAGTGGATGTAGTCACAGGAACACTGTCAGCATTTGCTGAGAAAATGGAGAGGACAGCAACAATACATTTGACTTTTGTGTCTTGAGTTATCTGGAAAATGGATTTCCACCATTTCTCAAGAAAAAAAAAAAGGATTTTTTTCAATGAACAAGACATCCCTGTGGGTATCTTGATCCTATTGTAATTTCTCCTTCCAGAAGCAACCCTGAATGTTGACAGCTACTTCAACATAACCCAGAACAGACACCTGCCTTGCAGGGTTCTGAACACTTTCTTCAGAATAATTTCCTTTGTCCCAGATTTTGGAACAGGACATGGGGTCTTCTCTGTCTTCCCTTAGAAGCTGTACCACAACTTAGAAGAGGGAATGAGGAAAGTTCAGAGGAAGGGAGGCTGAATGTAACTGTGCAGCTAGCGAGCGGGCTTGTCTCCTTCAGAATGGGTCCCAACACCCTGACCAACTTCACTGGTCGTGATCGTGGCCTCACATCCCATATGAGAGACACTAAGAAAATAAGCCTGGAGGATACCCAAAATCAGTAGGGTACAGAGCTGAGTGAGAGAGAAGCCCCTTGAAACCAGGTATGGCAAATCAAGCAAGGGAAAGCTAGGATGGCAATGCAGAAAAGAGATCTAAGGCGCCATAACTCACTACATGAAGTGCTTCTGATCCCAGCTGGAGCCTCTGTGCATGGCTATCTTTTTTGTCACTCTTACTAGAGGTGGTGTAGAAGAGGAGGTGGATGCTGCTCCAGCTGACATGAACAAGGTGAGCAGGGCTGTGTTTTCACCTCTTGTTGTGGCTGCGTGCACCTCAGTTTCTCTGTCGGCAAAGGGGAGCTGGTAGGATAAATCTACTGAGTATTTTCTGAGCTGTGTAGCACTTCTGGTCGAACTCAGCCCCTCTGCTGGTGTAAATCAGTTCCCATGCTGCTAACTGACAGGGAGGTCAGCCTGGAATTTGCAAAGCAGCCAGAGAATCATAATTACACCAAGATGTAACATGCGAATCCCCGTCCCTGGGGCAAAATTCCCTGCCAAACCTGGGAGCAGGAGAGGGATTTCCTTGCTAGAAACATCACAGCGTTACCCCAGGGAGTGGAAAAGAAAAGAAGACCACATGCCGCCCTCTTTCCAGGCAGAGTTTAGCTGAATTTTAAACAGCCTCACTCGAACCTCCCCCCATGACAGCAAATGTCACTTGTAAAGTATGTAATTTGTGCCTGCAGGCTCGTGTCACCCAGGTCACATGCAGACGTGTGCTCCCTGCTGTTTTCTTCTCAGCTTTGAAAGGACGCGTTTTCAGTGGTGCCTGGCATCCCAATGAGGTGCCTGCAGAGCTGAGGCCTCACCGTGGCATGGGCATGTTTTGGGGTCTGGGGACATACAGATGTCCCCGCTGCCTCGGTGGCCACCTCCATGTGTGGCTGCCTGTGTATGGCCCCAGATTGCTGGCTGACAGAGGCTGGGAGCCCGTGGGGCCTGCTGGGGGAGAGTTTTCTTGCTTCTTCCTGGGCAGATATCCCTGCTTTTGGCCTTGGGCTTGCATTCTTCGCAGCCGATAGACCGCTTTGCTCTCCCTCAGTGTTTGAGAGACAGATGGTGCTCACAGCACCCAGCTTTCCCAGCCTGACCTTGTGGCGGTCTCATTTTCTCCAGCTAGGAAGCTGACACTGGTGGTTGTTCTACAAACCCAACCCATGCTGGAAGGGAGCTGCAAGGCCCTTGAGAAGCCCTTACCACATCTGTGCTGTGATATGTTCCTGGAGACCCTTCAGGGGTTGTCAAAGCTGTGTTGGCCACGCAGTGCTGTGCTTCAGGCCTACACACACCCCAATCGATCTCCGCACCAGGCACGTGCTTCCCTTGGGGGAATTATTTACACTTAAATCCCCCCCCGAAACAGTCATGCTACACCTCAACTGTTCTATCTTTTCTCCTAATGAAACTCTACCAGGATTAAATAACTTCTCAGCGCCATCCAGCCAAACAAGCGCTGAACATGTGCTTCATCGCTTTGGGAAGCGAAACTTGAGCTTCTCCAGTGTGCCAGCCCAGCAAACGCCCTCCGAAGCTTGTTTGTAAACTAAGCGGGCCTTTGGCTCTGCTGGCGGTCAGGGGGATGTGGCAGTGAAAGGGCTCTGATGAATGAGAGTCGTGAACCACCGATGGCCGTCAGCCCTGGCTGATCTTATGAGGCAATTTGTTTTTTTTACTCTATTTCAAGGACAGCGGTGGATGAGAGGCACTGGACTCTTACTGTGGTAGTTTCTATATGTTCCTGCTGGGGCTAGGGGGGAGAAGCAGGAGAATATGCATGCAGTTCACCTGTTTCTGTATTAGACAGAAAGTTACACCAAGGATTAATTTAATCCAGACTCTAAAAAGTGGCAAAATGACACCGTTTTTGCTTGAACGCTTTGGTTTTGGTGGAATTTTGCCCTCTCGCACTTACACTAAGTTTGCCTTTGAATCACGAAATGTGGGTGTGTTACATGAGAGCTTCCACCATCACCTTCTGAGGGCCTGGCCTGAAACTTCTGTGCTGCTGGAAAGATGATGGGTAAACTCTTGGGTTTTGTTCTTTGCCTCTTAGATTTGTATTCATAAATCCATGTTGTATCAACTGAAGCTGACAAATTTTTTACACAGGAAATGCCTTGAATGCCTTATTTGTCCTTCATTACTGAATTCTTGCCTAGTTTATCTCTAGGTGATTCAACTTTGTCGGCCATAGAGACTGGACCTTAGTTAAGAGACCAGAAAAGAATAAAGAATTTTTACACCTTCTGGAATACATTTGAAGACCTGCTTGTGAAAAGTGCCTTACAGAAACGGAATATGCTAACATTATTTATTCCAATGTCAGAAGTGTATCCACACACCTAGTAGGACGCCATCACAGAGACCTTACAATCCCATCAATCACACAGTGGCAGAAAGGGGGTACCCGTACCTCCCTCGCTGTACCATGTGCATCCTGGGGGGGTTAAGTGACTCTCTCAAGGCGATGCAGCAATATGTGGAAGAGGTGGGACTGAGTTCAGTGTCACACTGCTTGAAGCTGTGCCTTCAGGGCAGATCAGGTTAGCAGAGCAAAGCAGTTCTTACAGAGATGGGTCCCAGTTTCTCCTGGTCACCGTGCAGGTCATGCTGGGCAGTGAGCCTGTGGTAAGTGGGCTTCCTTCTGCACTACCCATGGCAATATTTTGTTGCTTCTTCAGCCCACTGACACACAGCTATTGAATCCCTGCTGAGATTCAGCACATTCATGTAAATACCCAGGTCATAGAGAAAGAGTCAAATAAAATATTTTTAGGGTCTGGAAACTGGGTTCTTATATACCCTCATCTTTTAAATGAAATGTATGCGTTGAAATCCTAATGGAAGAGGAAGAAAACATTTCATTTTGAAAGCCTGTAACTAAGTAAGGGACATTGGAGCTACTTGCCCAGCCAGACAGCGTGTGAACAGAACAAGAACCGTGTCCCCATCAGATCTAACCCCTGTCCTTAATTAGACGTGCTTTAATCTGTGGTGATTAAGTAAATTAGTGCTCAGTGGGAGCGGTGAAGGTGCTCAGCGCCTCAGTGAGTCATCTCCTCGGTGGCTCCAGCATCAGTGCCAGCGGATGGAAGAGCAGATGCTCCCGGGGGCAGGACTGAGGGCAGCTGATGGAGCAGACCAGAAAAGCTTGTCTCCTTGGGGGCTTGGTCAGTGATCAAGAGAGGACCTTGATTGTCAGACATCTCAGCCTCATGCTTTCTATGAAGGGCAATGAAATAAGTTCCCCATCCCAGGGCTAAGCTCAGCCCTGTGGTCCCATCTCTGAATTCAAGTTCATGAAATTCCCCCAAATTCCCCAGCAGGTCTGCTCCTGCTCCCAGTGAAGACCTTTGACATGAGCCCCACTGAGAAAAGAACTGGGTTTGTAAAGAGAATCTGATTTTTTTTTTTTTTGGGGGGGGGGAAATATCTTTTTCCTACAGATATTTTTTTCAAGTGATTTGTGTTTTGCTGTTGCATTGCTGAGGGACTTCTTTAAAACCAGACCTTTGTGCTAAGCAAAGATCCTCTTTCCCATGTTTGCCTTCTGTTCTCTTACCCCACTTTGTGCCACAGGACTGCTCCTGAGTGGGTGCCTTTAAGAAATTAATAATTCCTTTTTTCCCTCCTTCTTCAAGCCAAACCAAAAGAATTAGCTAGCACTGTTACAAGTCATTATTAAAGTGATGGTAAATATAAACCCTTGCCAGAGAGTTGTGGCATAGGAACAGATTGCCCAATTTTCTTAGAGCGACAGAGACGTGCATGTCATTAATAAAACATCTTGTTGTATGGTTTCTAATTATTTTTCTCATCTCAATTAAGATCGTTACCCCTGCTTACATGAAAAAAGCAGATAACTTGATGAAGGTTCTTGTAATAGGCATTGTTGGAGCCATCATCTGCCGAAGTATCTTGGTAATTAATGGTTTGTTTAAATTCCAGTGCTTAATTGTCTTTGCATTCTTGACTCTGACTGTTGCTTGGATTCTAATGGGGTATTTGTAGAGAAAACAGGAGGGCAGTGGGAGTTCAGTTCATCTCAAATGCTCATCAACCAGGTGTGCTTTCAGCGGTGCCACGTGCCAATAGTGCCACTTCTGGAACAGCTGACATCATGCAAGAAAACCACATTTCTTTCCTGGGCTTCTGGGCTGGTATTTTCCACCAACTCAGAGTACCTAGTGTTAACACGTGGCTTTACAGATAGGGCGATGCACCTGGGAATCGGTGATGAACGGGAGTTTTTTCTGTTGGTTCCTCTGAGCATCATCTTGTGTGAGGGCACCTGCTTGTCTGTACGGGAAGGACCAGGAGACCTGATGGCACTACATCTTTTGTGGACCAGCTGGCCTCCTGCCTTTTCATCTCCCACTCTATTTTGGTCTGAGCTCCAAACAACTCCACCCATTGGGCTCTTTTCTCCGGTTCAAAGTGGCATGAGAAGTCCTCTTGAGAGAACTTGAGAGTTCTCCCTCTCCTTGCTGTCCCACCTGAACTTATTGTGAGACCTGAATCTCACAGTACAAACACCAATCTCAGTGCTGCATCTGAAGCTTCACGAAGTACAGTTATAGACAAAAAAAAAAAAAAAAAAAAGTTTCCCAGGCCTTGTAAATGTGGAAGAAATTTTGAAAATATGATTGGGCACAACTCTGAAATTCTCAGAAACCAGAAATCATGAAACAGAAGCATCCTGTTAAAAATAAATAATTAAATAGATAAAGCAAACTGCAAATCATCGTGACATGTATCTCAGTAGATGCAAATCCTGAGGAGAAGAAGGGACTGAGGGGTCTGCCCGCAGTGCTCTGAGGCCAGCAGGTCATGCCACGAGCTTCATTGGGCCTGTCACTTTGCAAACAGTAAAGCATTTAGGAAAATCGCAGTTTGACATATACGAAAGTGCAAAGTTAATTTTGGCCAGTGACATCTGTCTAAGCTTGGTAGATGACCGCACGTCCTCACTGAAGAGGTTAACACTGCTGGAGCCCATCAGAGGAACGAGGACTAAAAATGTTGCTGAAAACATCCCCCCCTCCGTGCCTTGAGAGTGAACAGTGGGAAATTCCTCCTCAGAGGGTGTCTGTGTGCCACAGGAGGCAACGGCAGGAGCTGGGATTGCAAACAGTAAATAAAGGTTTTTACACCTCGGTGACTTTATGGGCTGTAATGGCTTTCATGGTTCTGCGCTCTAATCAGATCTCGTGCTTCAGGCCAGAAAGCATCCTGGCGTGGGGAAGGGATCTGTCCGCCGCAGTCTGCAGATGACCATAGGTGACCGATGACGAGCTGCGTTATGTAAAAATTCCCTCTGAAGCATCCACTATTAATGCCTGCTGGTGCCTACCAGTCTTCAGCCAAAACGCTGAGAAGCTTCTAATTACAAGATGAGAAGCAAGCTACTCGTCGTCGTATCGCTGATTATTTTTGGGAGGCCCCCTGTTACTTCAATGGCAGCCCCAAAGAGAGACTTGAATCTGTGTGCAGTTCCCCTGCCGACAGCTGGAGGAGGTTTGGAAAATATCGGATTCAACCAAGTTGTTGTAACCATCTCACTGCGGACCTTCCTGGGGAAAGGAGAAAGGATTGCCCCAGCAGTGTCCGGATGGTGGGCACCCGAAACAGGGTGCTCACATCGCAGCTCTTGGAGCTGTGGCTCGATCTAGAGGGTCTGGAGAGAGGTGAAAAGCATTTGGGGCACCATGGCTGGAACTGTGCTGGTTTCTGCCCAAACGGTGAGGAACAGCAGCATCGCTCTCTCTTTCAAGCACCCACGACTTTTCTCTTGTGTTAACTGTCATCCTCCTCCTGTTTCTGCAAACGCTGTAATTCAAAAATAGAAAAAGGAGAAGAATGAAACAAAACAACGGCTTGAAAACCCCCTTTAAGAAAAAAAAAAAAAAAAAAGGGAACCTAAGATATAATTATGCCTCCTGGATGATATTTTCCCCTGATAATATTGGAAAAATACTAAACGTTCATGTGATGTTCTCATGTACAAATGTCTGTAGCAAGTCTCTCTCCTTCCCTCTGCCTCCCTCTCCTTCTCCCTGTTGTAGGAACTGCCAGTGTTCACTGCAGATGCACCTAGGGACAGCTCAGAGGTGAACCTGGAGCACTGCCATGCCCTGATTTAAGGGTCAGGCCATAAACCCCACAAAACACACAACCAGGCCATTTGAGACAAGAACAACATCATTTTTTGAACCCTCTTTCCCCATAATTTGGGCTCTGGGAAGGAACACCGGGATTAATGGCAGTGGTGATGCTGAGCCATCCCTGCTCCCAGCACAGCAGTATTTCCCTGTAAAACCCAGCTGAGCTCAGAGCTCAGGACAAAATCAGTGCCCCATGGGCTGGGGCAGGGATGCTGGCAGTGGCAGCAGTGCACCAAAGCGGGGGCTGAAGGCAGGGGACAGGCTGCTATGGCTTAAGCCTAAGCAAATCCAAACCCCAAAGGTTTTGCAGCTCAGAGGCACGTGAGCAAACATAAATGCTCCCCGGCTGCCTTCTCTCCCACTTTTCCTCCCTGCCCCACTGCTAATTGTGCTGTGGGGCTCTGCAGAAATTCCCACCACCATCCCATGGAGGCTTCTCCTGGGGTCCGAGCATCCCGGGCTGATCCTTGTGCTCTGCTTCCAGACTCAGGTCCAAACGAGGACCTGCACTTTCCGTCTCACCTCTCTGCTGAGGTTTGCAGTAGCTGAAATCCAAACCCTGCAGCAGATCAGCACGGTTTGCTCTAATTTAACATGAAGCTTCAGGTACTTAAACATTTCTGCAGTTTTTCAGCACAAAAGTGGCCTTATTTTCCTTTGCCTCCATCCTCTCTGTTACTCAACCACCGCTCCAAAAAATGTGAGGAATGAGCAATGTTGTTTGTTTCTTTCTGGCACATTTCATGTTTTTAGGAGCACTTTTTCCACCATTTTCAGGAAGGCTCACTGCTGGGCATGGCCCTTAGGAAGCCCTTGAAAACCCAAGCTGGATTTAACGCTGGTGGGAAAAGCTGAAAGCAGATCTGTGCCCCCAAATCCAGAGGTTTGGTGTTGGAAGTTTGTACATCTCAGCATTAGGGCAATCCCTCTGGTGATGCCCCATGGAGTGGGACTCAGGTTAGTGGGCTCAGGTTCTGTGTATGGCATAGATGACCCCATATGGGATAGGTGAACCCCTGTGCATGTAGTGTGGTTGCAAAACATTGATCTATTAAAAGCTGAACACTAACATCTGTAATGGCACTTTTTAGGTGACACTTTATTTTGGATAATTCTTGAATTCTGAAATTGTTAGAAAAAGAGGTGAAGAAATATCAGATGTTTCACCAAAATCAGTATAATTCAATGAAAAATTAGAGTTAAAAACCTGAGACTGCAATAAAAAAAATCAGAATGTGAATGTCTTAGTACTTTTTAAATGAATTTTTTGACCTGTTGGTTTGAAAAGGTGCTCAAAATCAGCCAAAGATCCTTCCTGCCAGCTGTGAAGGTGTCATCCTAAATTCAACCTCACATGAAAACTCAGCTGCCTTGTCCTCACCGGGGCTTTAAATTGAATTAGTTAACTGAATTAGGAATGCTTTTTGCTTTTACGTGTTTGGCAGGGACTGATAAGGCCAGAGCCACGGAGGAGCAGGGGTCTGACTCCGGCTGCCGCCCGGACCCGCGTGTGGAGCCGGTGAACCGTGCGCAGGAGGAGCTCTCCCCAGCCAGACCCATATTTCCTGCACAAATGATACTCGTGACAAATACCTGGTGTCATTGATATTCCATTAGTTTCCTTCACCGAAAGATCAGACAGCTTTAAAAAGCCAATAAATTTCCGCAGATTGTCTCTGAGAGGGAGAAAAAAAGGATTCCTTGGCAGGCCACACACCATTAAGCCCCCAGAGCGAGCGGTGTTTTATGGTTGGCAGAGCTGAGGTCACTGCTTTGGGATGGATGCAATTAAGATTTGCAGAAGCTACCTCAAAGTGCTACTTGTTCAGGTGCTGGGGCAGACACCTTGCTCAGAGAAGAGCTGGTGCGATTCCTCTTATTCTGGTCCTGGGAGCATGCCCTGGAGAGAAGAGATGCAAACCAGCATGGATCCCACCCTAAAAAGCTTTACGAAGATCCATGGAAATGCCTTTGAAACCACAGCACCTGCTTGTGTTGAGTAGAGGCCATGTGTATTAACCCATTATTTTTTAAAGAAAGGGGCTTTTGGGGTGCTGTTAATTTCCTGCCGCTGAAAACGTGCCCACCTTGTGCTCACCATGCCTCTGCCTCTCAGGAGAACACCACGAGCCCCGTGCCTTTCCCTTTTTATATGCAGATGATCAGTATTTGTGGTGTGAAATGACAGCAGCTTCCTCATTTCCCGGCGTGCTCAGGAAATCTGGAGGCTGCCACTTTCGGGGTGCCGCTTCCTGACACTCGGGTGCCCTCCCGTCCACCTCGCTGTTGAAATGATTTCCCTGGGGCTTGCTCCGGCTGTAATCCTGCAGCAAGCCCTTTGCTCCCCCCGTTCTGCTTAAGGCTGAAAAATTGTTATTCAAGCCCAGATACATCTTTCAGCCACTTGCACCCAGATTTTAGATTTCAAGGAGTCACAATTTTTTTTCTACCACTTGGTACAGGTAAAACAGACCATTTTTAGCCAAATACAAGAATAAATGAATATGCAGATTTTTTATTTTTTCTTTTCCCTGAAGGTCTCAAGCACAAATGCTCGCTCTGACGAATGACTCATTCCCTTTGTTATAGTAGCATTGTTGAAACTCTGGTGTTTTCAGGCTGTGAGCAAGGCAAGGTTTGGAGGAGGAGTTATTGCCTTTTATTAGACTGGATGATACAGTTGGAAAAAAGCAGGCAAGATGCACGCGATCCCTTCCTTCAGGTTTGGAGCAGCATTTGCTGCCTTCGAGCTGGCTGCAAGTTAAGAATGGCCAATTTCTGGGCTCAGTGTGGCCAAATTAAGGGCTGCTGTCCTCATCTTTTGTTTCTGGTCTGGAGAAAGGGGCCTGAAGCTTCCCTGCATTGCCCTAAATTACACCAGCATTGCCCTAAATTCAACCTCATGTTAAAACTCCTTATTTCTCCACCTATTAAATGACAGCAGCCCCTTCGAACATATATGCCCACACATCTGCGTAGCTTCCAGTTGCCCCTTTATACCTGACTAACAGAAGCAATTAAAACCTGGAGATAATTAACGGCCTTTCTGCCTCCTTCCTCCTGACATTCGGATGAAATCTCAACCTTCAGGTAATTCCAGTCCCACAGGAGGAAAAGGAGGGAAGGAGGAGGTGTAATTTAAAACGTCTGTCCAAATTAATGGGGGAAAATAAATAAATAAATAAATAAAACCCCCAAATCAATGAGGGGGCCCCCTGGGGCTTGTAATCCCCAGAGAGGGGTGGATGATGGGCAGTCAGTCAGTTTGCACGTTCCTGCTGGAAAGGCTGCAGCCCCCAGTGTTAGCCAAAATCTCTCCAATGCCATACGATGCTCTACACAGGCTGGGGCTGGGTTTTTAGGGGGAGACACCCAGGTGGACCCCAAAATCCTGGGTGTTTGCATGGCACGTGGGTTTCTCAGGCGAGATTTGTGCCCTCAGCTCGAGGCTGTTTATTTCAGCCTCGCTGGGCACAGGAGATCTTTCCTCCCCGCTGTGTCTGACTCAGAAACAGGTTGAAAATCCCAGGTTTCTGCCGTCTCCTGGCTCTACCCCTCTGGGTAATGGGGCGGCTGAAGGCAAAGCAAACAAAGGCGTCCTTATGCTCGGGAGGGCTGGCGGGTGGCGGCGCCTCCTCCTCCTCTCCTCCCACTGCTGTGGCGGCAGGGATCCGGCCTCCTCCTTGTCTGGAGCAGCTCCAGGCACGGGGATCGCTCTCCTAACGTGCCTCTCGCATCCTGGCGAGGGGTGGGGCTGATGGGGAGCCCGGTGGTGTTAATTATTGGGATGAGCTTCCAGCCTGTGCTGAGCCCATGGCCCGTTGTGCTCGCTGATACACATTGGGGGAAAAGGAGGTTGTGAATCCTGGAAAAAAGGTACAGTGTGTGTTTGTTGTCCTGGTCTGCAGTGGTGGATTGCATTCTGCCCTAAAATTGCCCTTGTTGGAGCCAGGGTTTTCTTTCCTTCCTAGGTTCGGGCAGCTGCAGGGCCCTGCTCCATGCCTGGGAAGCGTGCATTTATTTTGGTGAGGCAGTGCCATTTTGAGGCAGTGAATTCAAAGGAGGTAGCGATTTGTTTCCCTGATCTGTTGGAAAGGTCTGGGCCCAAACCAGGTGGCTCGAGGCTGGGTCTGCTGCATTCAGTGGGTCACCCATGGGGAATGGAGGGGAAGAGGGATATATAGGGAAGGGAAGGGAAGGGAAGGGAAGGGAAGGGAAGGGAAGGGAAGGGAAGGGAAGGGAAGGGAAGGGAAGGGAAGGGAAGGGAAGAACAAGGCAGAGCTGTCAGCTGCTGAATGCCACCCTGCAAGGAACAGACAAGACATTATGCAGCTGGAGAGGGTCACGACAACACCCCGCTGCGGGAGCTTTGCTTTGCACTGACATCAAATATTGAGGAAATAAACACCGTGCCTCAAGATGATGGGGTTGGTTAGGAGAAGAAAAAGGGCAGCAGAAGCTCTGCACAAGGCAGAACAAACCTGGGACTCCCTTCACCTGTCTTTCAGGAGCCCTGTGTGCAAACAGGGGCCAACCCCTTGCTATTTTGTGTTTTAAAATGATGGCTGCATGCATGCAGAGCCGCGTCACTGCTGGGGCCCTGGGGTGTCATAAGGACACTGGAAAAAAATGTGGGGGTCTCTAGGTAGCGCTGTGGGGCATGCTCAGGTTGGCACCTGGGCGAACCATTTCCAGAAGACCTCTTGGGGAGGTTTCTGAAAGCGTCTTCAAGGCTGTGACCTTGTCAGCTGAGCTTCTGAGCCCTGCGACGGCCAAGAAAGCTTCATCCCCGTGCGGTGTCCTCACCTTCTTTATATAAACCTGAGCCCCAGGCAAGGGCATGCAGCCAAACGAATACAAGCGAATCCCTTCCTTCCCTCCTTCCACCCTCTGCTCCGCTGAATGCACGGGCCCAACATGGGGCCGTGGAGAGAAAGGTCAGGACCATTTGGTGTCCTCTTACTTTGGCTACTGAAAGGGTGTCTCTGGCTGTGCGGCCGTCCAAAAATAGCCCGAGCGTGCAGAGCAGCTTCGCTCCGCCACATACGGGAATAAAGGGATGGGAAAGGACTCCAGCTAGGGAGATGTCCAAAATAAAGGGCCACGCGGTGCTCTGTTGCTTCCATAAAGCCACACGTAATTTTTGGGGATGTTTGCAGACCTCTGGAGCTGGTGGCTGGCTGGGGGCACCCCCATTGGGAGCTGCCCACCAAGCCGCTCCCTCACCCCCACACACCCAACGCGCCCTTGCCTCTTTATTATTTTTTCCTTTGGTTCACCATCCATACATGTAATGACAGCTCTTCTCCCACGATTTCAAATACTGAGCTCAATATTCTTCATCTAAACATTATACAAAAGGGATTTCTTGCTTGACTTTTCCCAGGGAATTCTGCACTGACCAATTAATTCCTCACCTAAGCGTGTCTGTGACAAAGTCAGCAACAGGCAACAGAAAAAGGATCCAGGAAAACCTGGAGCTACCCCGGATTTCAGAGTCAGGGCAGTGTTTCTATTGTGGTTATGGAGACCTTGGATGATTTCATCCGGAAAGCCGCACGCAGGTCCCTGGGGTTCAGGGAAGGGGGTTTCAACCCAAGGAAATATGCAGCCTAGGAGAGAGGACTAAATCTTCCTGGTGTTTTAAACGAAGCTCAGTCTTCATATGAGCAGGATTATATTTTACAGCTGCCTAAACCAGCTGATTGTGGGATTTGAGAAATCGCTGACCATATATTCCCTTCCGTAAGCAGGAATTAGCCTGGCTGTTTGCCTGCAGCTCTGTGATTGCATGTCCCTCAAAAGACAGCAAGGCCCTAGGATATTTTTTAACTGAGGTCTGGGGTGGCAAATAGTGGGAACAGCCATCAATCTCTGGCAAGGCAGAGCAAGTGATGACGATGATAAATAAAGTGGAGGTCGATCCGATATCCTTTAATGGGCCCTTGGTGAGAAAGAGGGGCGTGTGTGTGTAAACCACTGGGCAGATTGTCCAGGCAACCTGTGCATTAGAAAATATCCCCTCTTCTTTTAACAGGTACAAGTGTAAAGCATGCCCGGGGCCCTTCAACACCCAGCAGGGACTTCATGTGTCCAGCATGGGAGCTGTGCAAGTGGACATCAGGAGCATCAGTGTGCTCACATCCATTTGGTGATGGCTTTCTGGATGCGTGTGCACCAAAGCCCGGGGGAACCTCTTTACAGGAGGAGAAACTAACAGCTCTCCACTCAGCTGCTCCAGCAGAAGGCCCTGGGCAATTGCTGTGCTAAAGATCAAAGCTATCTGAAAGCAGAGCACCAAAGGCAGCTCTGCTGCTTGCACTGGAGGACAGTTCATCCAGCCTGGCTGAGCTGAAAAGAAAAAAAAAAGGATAAATTCTCGGTGGTACCTCGGGAAGGCTGTTGTTTCCCCAGTAAAAGGATCCCCCCAAACACCTTCTTGCCCTCCTGTTTCCCACGTGAATCACGGGGAAAGGCTGTGCTGGCAGCCGTGACTTCAGTGCTAATCCCAGCCCTGGGCTGGTTCTGCCTTTCCCCAACTCCCCTCTGCGAAATGGGGATAATTATACAAAACGTTGCAAAGTTCTTCATTAAGAATTTGACAAGCACTGAATGCTCTTAATGAGCACGAGTGTTGGGTTTACTTGGACGATGTCCTGACAAACATCCATCTCACAAACCAACATGATGGGAGCAGACGTCATTCTTCAGGCTACAGCACGACAGTCATGGTGGGCAAGAAACCACTCGTGTCACACTTCAAATTAACTGATCAGCCATCACTTAGGAAGCACCTCTGGTCACTGGCAAAGGAGGATGCCAAAGGCTGATATGGTCCCTCTTCTCTTGTCAGCCTCTACGTGTTGCTGGAACCCGTTTCCATTAACAGAGAGGGAAAAGCATCCAAGGCAAGCATCACAAAATCTGCATCTGGAGGTCCATTTTGCAGGGGGCTGCAGGGACTTTCACACACGTGTAGAAACTTATTAACAATAGACAGAGCTGTCTGGGACATTCATACATCCTACGTACAGGCTGGTGCTCCCAAGTTAGGGAAATTTAGCCGAAGAGCAAAGAGACACTGCAGGGGTACATGGGGATGTCGGTGTGTAGCTGTACCCCGTGAATTTCAGGAGGGGATGGATGGGCAGCCATGTGCCCCTGGGTCAGCAGAGCTCAGAAATCAGAGCCCACGGAGGCTGTTATCACTGGCAGCTGCAGTGAAGTGGAAGAGATGTCCTGTGTGGTGCTATCAGTCACTAGCTGTGTCACTTTTCAACACTTAATGACTGGAAGTTGGAGCCTTTCTTGGCTGAGTTTCCAGTCACTGGCGTGTGATTTCAGGCACAAGGAAAGGAATCACGTTAGAGGTCTTGCAGGTGAGCTTCCCTCCCTCCAGACACACGTCTTGGTGGCAATACATATTTATGAATGTCATCTTCCTTGGCTGCAGACCTTGCTCCAGCCAGGAGTCTGCTTGAAGACCTTGCCAGAGCAGCCTCCTCATTTTCCTGGGGTCGGATGTGCCCCATGGTGAGCGGGACCTTGCCTTGGTCATGCCAACAGAATTGCGCGGCCCGACAAATTCCACCTCCACCTCTAAAACTGAATAATTTATTTATTTATTTATTTAATTTTAATCTAGTTACTTCTTTAAAATCCCTCTGGACTAAGAGGACATACAAACATACAACAGCTATGGTGCTGGATAAACCCTCCTGCACCCTTTGGTGCATGTTCAGTCCTGAAGTGAAGAGGTGAACAAAACCTTGCAGTGTGTGCATCACGCTATAAGAAGCACGGAAGGACGGAAGGACAGAGCCCCTTCACTTTCACAACCACATAAACGTGTGCTAGAAAGATAAGCAGGCTCCTTTTTGGCACACCAGAGCGTTTTCCAGATGACAGCACTTTTTCAAGGCTGTTCCTGGTGGAGTCATATGGATTTTCCTTTTACAACAATCTCTCTTGTGGAAATCCCCGTTGGTCCCTGCTATTCCAGTGCAGGAGACGGTCTAATTCAGCTCGTTTTCCCCTGGGAAGATCCAGCTGATTATGCAACAGCAACACATATCAGCCTGCTAATGGTGCTTGGCACCCCTCTGGGCTGCACGGGAGGCCAGGGAGATCGCCATCATTACGGGATTAGTCACGCTGGGAATGCCGCGGGGTCTGCTCCATCCGAGGAGAAAAGAAAAATGTGTTGGGGTGGGCTGGAGAGAGGTGAAAAGCATGGCTCCCTGAGCTGGATAGTGAGGGGCACCTTTATGGGATGAGTGTGTGTCCCTGCATCTCCCTGTGCTCCACAGCTATTGGTGGGATTTAGGTAGCTGTGGGCTGGATCTGGGGGAATTTCATCCTGCAGGACCCCGGGGATG
The DNA here is from genome assembly GCF_009769625.2 of Cygnus olor. Taxonomy (NCBI): domain Eukaryota; kingdom Metazoa; phylum Chordata; class Aves; order Anseriformes; family Anatidae; genus Cygnus; species Cygnus olor. The sequence goes on along the minus strand of NC_049170.1, from coordinate 5,148,449 downwards.
CTTGGCTGGGTTTTAGCTGGTGTAAATGGCCAGCTCCTTGCAGACTCTGATGGGAGGAGAGGTTTGGAGCCCCCTGCCTCCCCTTGGCTGCAGGGCTCCCCAGGGGGATGTGGTTCTGAAGCGGTGGTGCTGAGGTGGGGATGCTCTCCTCCTGCTGACCAGGAGAGGCAAGGTCTGGGATGATCCCTCCTCTGCTCATCCCCCGGCTGAGGGAAGGATTGTTTTTGGCTGCAGGTGCCCCACAAAGAGTGTCCAGCTCCCTTTGGTCATCCCTGTGGGTGAGTGTGGAGCCCCTGGGACCCCTGCATGCCCTGCCAGGTCCTCAGCCCATCAAGGTTTCAGACACCCCCGTTTTAGGGCTGAGGACAAACACCAGCCCTCCCCATGCCCCATGGCACCGGCTGCATGCTCAGTGCCAGGGAGCTGCTGGGATCATGCTGGCTGGAGATCGTCTTCCTCCACTCTCGTCCTCCCAAGGCAAGCTGCAGTGGTTGGCAGCAAACCCTGCTTGTCTCCCACCTGTGCCTGCACCAGTGCTGCTTGGATGTCGTGTGCCATCAAGGGGCTTCAGCTGCTGCCAGCTGAACGAGCCCCTCCAGGACCAGAAGATTGATCTGGATGGCATTAATGCACGGACAGATCCCAAAAGGAGCTGCTCAGCCCAGGTAAGGACAGCAAAATGGCAGTGTCCCAGGGAATGTAGCCAAAAGATAAAGCCCTAAGAGAAGCGACAGCTCTTCTTTCTGTAACCGGTTGCTCACACCCTAACCCATCCTGTGCATGATCCTGCTGTGTGCAAGGTCCTGATGAGGCACATTTTGTGCCTTGCCCCCCAAAAGCTTCTAATACCACAAAACCAAAACCAACTGCAGCAAACTGGGCTGCGTGGTGGAGTGTGCCATCATCTCCTGACGCAGAGAAGAGCTCCCACCAGCGGCCTTCATCTCTCACCCATGGTGAGGAAGAGCAAGGGATGGCGGGGACGCACACTGCCCTGCTGGGTGCTGCTCATTAGCCTGAGAAACAGCCCCAGAGGCTGCGAGGCATTGAGCTGGGGTGTAATTAGCTGCATGGGATTCGCTGTGCGTCTCGGTCTGGACAACAAGCGTGAAACCTCAGGGCCAGCCTCTGTGGAAGATCTGCCGTGTGGAAGCTGAAGCCCGCGGGGGATGCTTGGTACTGCTGCCGGAGCCTGCAGGTCGCTGTGTGCCTAGCACGCAGCTCTGCTGGGATCCAGGCATCGCCCTCCTCCTCGCTGCAGCTTATGCAATATTTATGCACACCGATGCTAGGGAACATCCTAATGTTTCATCCGCTCGGAGATCTGGAGCTCTGCTGGGATATTTTGCTGCCTGGGTCTCCTTTCCCCCTGCACTGGGCTCTGTGCAGGTCTGGTCTGCCACGTAGGGATGGAACAAGCTCCCTGGATGGTGGCTATGTCTCCACACCCCATGCTACCACCTCCATTTGCTTCCCCCAGGGATGCCCAGGGTGGGCACCAGTGCTGGATTTCGTTGTGTCATCTCCCTTTGCAGGTCCAGTGAGTGCAGGGAGGGCGGGGGGTTGGGTCCGATGGTTCACACCTCCACAAGGTCCTGCCTTTTTCCACTGAGACCCCAGTGCAATGGCTCAAGGGTAGGTGCCCATGGTTATATTGGGCAGCTTGTCACAGCCCCGGGCCATGGGCTTTAGGCACTGCGAGTCCGAGGCTCTAAATGGCTTACACTGCTCCATCGACACTTCCATTGTGGGGCTGAAACCAAACATGCCTGCTGTTATCTAGCGCTCACTGGCATCCACCTGTTTTCATTTCCAAAGGCTTTGGAAGCCTGGGTCGGAGGGATTTTTCTTGAGAGGTGCAAGCAGAGGCTGCATGGCAGCCCAGCTGCCAGCTGGCTCAGGCAGCTCAACTTCAAATCTGGCTCTCTCCAGGCATCTCCCTCCACGGGGTCCTGACCCCGGGCAGCCCCAGACCTCAAAACACCGCTGTGCCAGGTGGCATAGGTGCCCTTTTCATCCCGGGCTGGCTCACCTGCCCCAGCGTTTTGCAGAGAGCTCACCCTTACGCAAAGCGAGGCACAAAAATAGCTTTATCCCCCCTGGATCCCGAGCCTGCAAAAGCAAGCGGGGCTGGTGGTTTGCTCAGAATCGTGCTTGGCCATGAGCAGAGCTGCTGGGTTGCTGGCCCTGGCCATCCTCAGCATCCGCGGGGAGGATGGATGCTCACTAAAGCACTCTGAGACTTGGAAAGAAGCGCTGCGTCCCGCCTGGCCAGGGGAAGCTGCTCCAAGCATAATGCGGCTTCTGTGCAGGGCTGCCTTTGCTATTTTTGTTTGTGCGGGTCGTGGAAAACGTGCCTTTCAATTTTTAAAAAATATTATTAAAAAACAAAAAGCCACAAAATTATTTTTCTAGTTTTTAGTATTAAAAAAAAAATCAACACAACACTGGCAAAAGAGGGATGGGAAAGGATCAACAATGCAGCAACTGAAAATCTTTCATTTGCTGTTGGTATCAGAGTTGTTATTTGGACTCCCTCTGCCCATGGTTCCTGGCTTTTTGAGCCTCTTGGGACATAGGTTTGGAAAACATAGAAAGTGCCCTTTGTCCCTGGGCTCCTGGGAGCATCTCAGCCAGAAGGAGCCTGGTTTGCACTGGGTTTAAGCATCCTTTTCCCCATCTTGATGGCAGAGGAAGAAGAGACTTGTTTAGCCAGAAATCAAGAAAGACCCAAATGGGAGAGCAGAGAACGATCTTCGCTCACTTAAATATTTGATGGGAGCTGGGTACGGCTCAGCCCAGTGTGACTCGGTTCAGCGGGGTGCACAGGGGAAACTCCTCACATGTGTTTGCAGATGGGCTGAGCCTCCCAGGTCGTGCCATTGCCCCCTGAGCAATCACTCTCATCTGTGCTGGGGTAAATGGGAAGAAGTATGGGGTGAGGAAAGGTTGCAGGGGAGGCCACAGGGATGGTTTTGAATGGCAATTGTGATTGCCTGCATGGAGATTTGCTGTGAAGGTGGAATATTGCTGCTCGTCTCCTGCGCAAGCAGGGTGGGGAATTCTGCAGTCATCAGTCCTGCATCTTAAAAACAAACCAAAAAACTCCTTGGGAAGGGGAGCTTCATTTTGTCCTCGTTCCCTGTTCTTGCAGTAAATAGGAGCAGCTCCCTGCTGCCTCTCTCTCGGCTCTGATCTCCGGTGTTTCTCATCCCTGGTCTCATGCTAGGTGTTGGAGCTGTTTTCTGCTGCATGGGGGGAAATGGCACAGGGGCTGCACTGTCAGCTGAATTCCTCAGCTTAAAGCCTGATTTCTCCTGATGTATTGCTCTGGATGAGTTGTGGGATCCCACTAATGCTGCTTTCCCCAAACCAAAGGTCGTTTAATCATTACTGACACCCTTGGAAAGGCTTTTCTGAGATCAGTGCTATGGGGCAAGTGGTTCAAAAAACCGAAGCAGATGTTTCAGCTTTCTAAAGGAAGAACTTACCATGTCGATTAATGACAGTTCATGAAAAGAAAACTAAAGTGTTTATCTACCAATACACGCAGCTTATCTTCCCCTAAATGCCTCTTTAGCGCCTTCCAGCTTTAGCCTTGCTGTACATTTATGGGGAAATAACATAAAAACTGGACAGCTTTCCCTGTCTTTTGGTTCAGGTGGGTTATCCTAGAGGAGGCTGCAAGCCCTGAGCACCAGATGGCAGTTCCCATAGGGCAGCTACTTGGAAGTCAGACTGAGCAAGTCCAAGTCCACCTCTAACCTTGAGAAGGTCCACGGGTCTCTCCTCTGTGCCACTTGGCACTGGGAAGCATGGGGCAGGGACTGGGCTCCAGCTGCTGGTGGATTTTGGTGAGGATGATGCCCCAGCTCACTGCTCTGGCTAACGCAAGAGCTTGTAAAGCCTGGAGGTCCCGAAGTGAGGTGCCAGTGATAATACACAGGAAATCACTGAAAAGGACTTCTCAAGCTGGCTTTTATATGGACTTTAGTCTCTTTCTGTGTGGGTGCTGAGCTGTGACATTTGCAAGTATGGGTGTAGGATGCAGGATCACCTCCAGGTGGGAAAGTAACACCTTCCCAAAATGAGCCAAGGGCACTGCTCCCCCACGGACCTGCCTGGGCTGTGAGGGTAGGTGGATGTTTTGGGAACGCCGAGCCAAGGCGAAAATAAGCTAGAAAAACAACCCAGGAGCCAAGCCCAGCAGAGTTCCTCAATGCCTCGTTAGCCTCCTGAATGCCTGAAGTGATCTGCCCAAAACCAAGCAGAGGTTTCCTCCGGACTGAGAGCCGTCCACCAAGCTCCTGGCACAGCCCTGGCAGCCCCGGCTCTGCCCACGTCCTAAGTCCACCACCCACATCCTAATTCCACAGCAATGCCCTTTTACGTGTCTGGGTGAGGGACGTGTACCAGTGTTGCTGTAAAAAAGGGAAGGATGCTGTAAAAAAACAGAAGGTTGAACAATTTGCCCAATGAATTAAGCTGCATTAATTGAGCTGCCAGCATTGAGCGTCCTTTGGAGATATCCCTCTGTCTTCTGAGGCTGTGTCCTCAGCATTTCCCCTTGCCTTTAATCTGGTTTTTGCTTTTTCTCCCATGCTGGGCTCATGCTGCTGAAATCCACTCATGCATCTTGTGAATGAGGTTTTATTTTGGCAGCCGTAAAAGCCCAAACAAGAACTGGAATAAGCTGATTAGGTCCAGGTTGGGTTGATGCAGTTAGCTGGAAGTGAGGAGCAGAGCATGGCGGTCCGTTGACCAAGGCACCTTGGGCAAGGGTTCGGGGGGGGCAGGAAGCACGGGGAAGGTGGGGAAGATGTCCCTGTGGGATTCATGACCTGCTGCGTGCCCACAGTGAGGGCAGGGGGGGGCGATGTGGGTGATGACTGGGTGATGGCGCATCCCACCATCCCATCCCGTGGTCTCCTGCTGGGTGAGGCCTTGCAGCCCATCTGCTGCTGATGGCCATCACTGGGACCCCAAAATCTTCTGTAAGACATGAGTTTTGAAGGGGATAGGAAAAAAAAAAAAAACACAGGAAAAAAAACTTCTTGTTTGTTTGTTTCTTCCACCTGTGTTTGGAGAGAGAGGATTATGGAAGCCAGTTCAAGCCCCTGCCTTGCCTCAGCTGATTTATTTCTCCCCACCCTCACTCCAGTGCCATGAAGAAAGGGTTGAGATAAGGGCTTGGGGCTGGCACTACACCTTGGGACATGGAGGAGGCACACCTGGAGCAGGAAAGGGGTTCTCAGGGCATGCAGGAACTGCCAGCTGGTGCTCATGGCTTGCAACCTCCTCTGGAGGTCAGGGTGCAGCCAGTGGGGAGCAGGGACCTGGGTCCTCAGCGGGGTGCAGCCCCAGGGATGCCCAGCCCTTGCTGACTGTGCACAGCTGCTCCCCTCATCTGCGCCCATTCAGCCTGGCTCTGTTCAACAGTGCTGCTTCCTGGAACTTGAAAGGGATGCTGACTATTTTTAATGAGCCTTCGCCTTGCTGGAGGTTTGCTTCGTGCGGATCACCTGGCCCCCTCCTATAAGGCAGGTTCGCTGGCTCCGCGTGCTCCCCACCTCTTGGAGAGGTGGTGGTGGGGGCACAATGTGTCCAGGGAGCAAACATGCAGGTGATGGAGAGATCAGGGCAGTGCCTTGCTCCAGGCTGGAGTGTACGAGACCCCCGTGGGGATGCAGGACACCAAAGAGGAGGAAGGCAGAATGCCCTCCACTCTTGGTCTTGGAGAAGGCTTGATTGCTTGGACAACCCCACTCTGTCTCCTCCTCCTGCCCAGCACACAGGTCAGGGCACTGGGAGAGCCCTGCTTTGCCCTACAGCCTTCCTGCACACCTGCCCCCAGAGCCCAGGGCACGATTCAGCTCACCCAAAACTCAAGCAAGGCAGGTGGTTCATGCCCTAAAACTGCCCACATCTCTCCATCAGCCTCAGCGCGCTCCTGGGATGGAGAATTGAGCGCATTGCCTTTGGGTGCTGGATCAGGCCCTTCAAACTCCAGAAAACTGAGTAGCCTTGGAGGAATTAAAATAAGATAATAGAAGATCTTGACGGCATTGAGAGGTGCAGCAAATGGGGCTGCCGCTGGAAAACCTCCGGTTCTGCTGTGCAGGAACCGCCTCGTTCATCAGTCCCTGCGACGTGACGGGACGTGCCCCGTGGAAACCTGCCATCCAGCTTTATTTTTTTCATGCTACTCTTGCTGCAATATTTTTTTCCCCCTGAGAAATTACTCAAACAGATGGCTGAGCTCGATATTAATACACTTATTTCAACATTTGCATAGAGCATCTGTCGGGGGAAAAAAAAAGTTTTGCAGGTTTAAAAAAAATTTTTTTTGCATCTTTGACTTGAATTCCAAGAATCTGAAAAGACGACTACCTCTTCCAAAAATGCATAAAAGGTTCATTTATATACCAGTAGGATGCCACACCACCGAAATGTCACTCACTGGCAGATGATTTGGAGGGGGAGAGGGAAATGAATGCACATATTACAGACCTGATCATGTCTAGACAAAAAAAAAAAAAAAAAAGGAAACTTTTAAAAGCAACCCCCCAACCTAGTCTTTCTGCTATTATTTGAGTCCACCTAATAATTTAGGGCCAAATTGTCTGTCCTGGTTTCAGGTAGGACAGAGTTAATTTTCCTCCTAGTAGCTGGCAGGGTGCTATGTTTTGGATTAGAATGAGAAGAGCGCTGATAACATGCTGATGTTTTAATTGTTGTAGAGCAGTGCTTACACCAAGCCAAGGACTTTTCAGCTTCTCGCTCTGTCCTGCTAGCGAGCAGGCTAGGGATGCAGCAGGAGCTGGGAGGGGACAGACCCAGGACAGCTGACCCAAACTGGCCAAAGGGGTATTCCATACCATCTGACGTCATGCTGAACAATATATAGGGGTGGCTAGCCGGGGTGGAGGGGTGGCCGGCTGCTCGGGGATAGGCTGGGCATCGGTCAACGGGTGGTGAGCAATTGCATTGTGCATCACTTATTTCGTACACATTATTACTATTAATACTATTATTATTATTATTATTATTGTTATTCTTTTCCCTGTCTTAATAAACTGTCTTTATCTCAACTCACAGACTTCACTTTCCCGTTTCTCTCCCCCATCCCGGAGAGGGAGGGGGGAGGGTGAGCGAACGGCTGTGTGGTGTTTGGCTGCCAGCCGGGCTAACCCACAACATTGTCTCATCTTCCTTCCTAGCTAGCTCTCCGTTGATTGAGCCGTTCTCCCTGCATTGCTGCTGCTGAGCCGGCATGCAGTGGTTGTCACCTGTTTTTTGGACTAGCCCTCAGAGGGGACCACGATGCTTGGGTGAAAAATAAAACCTCACAAAGACTTCATGGTTCATCAGTGCACGTTAACAAGGGGCCGGTCCCTTCAGTCCAAACTCTCCACATCACCTCCTTGTTCAGCCTCCAGGACAAAAGCTCTTCTTCCACCCATGTGATGAGCCCGATGCTAAGTTACTTTATTTTTCCCTTTCATGGCAAGCAATGCCGCGTAGCAAACATCTTCCTGATGGTTTCAACTGGCCTCCAAAGCATGGGGATTGGTCTGGTGGACTTCAGTAATGACAGCACTGAAAGCTGTAGGTCAGTCTAAGCTCTCCATCCGTATGTGCACTCATGTAATCATCTCTGCAACAGGATTTCCCACGAGTATGTGTTTAGGAAGGTGGCTGTTTGTGCCTTCAGTTTGTGCCCTGCCTTCCCCACGGCTCCTGGTCAGGTAGCATGGGGGATGCGGTCAGAAAACTAAAAGTCCCACTCGTTGACTCACATGGTGGAGACTGGTCGCAGTGACCTGAGCTGTAGCAGCCACCCAAGGTGCTGCAGTGCAGATTCAGAGTAGTGCCTTCGGTCTGGAGTCCTTCTGGACGCAGGCCTTAGCACTGCAAGGGCAAGAACACAAGTTTTCAGCCATATTTCAGACTGGTTTTCCCTTATTTTTACACATCATTTTATCCAGAGGCGCTATGGTCTAGGGTATTATAAGTGAGATGCAGTATTATAAATCGTAGCACATACGTGCTTTAATTACTTTGTCAAAATGATTTATAAGCCCTGACTTACTGGAAAGTACCAGGCTGTACCCGTGGACCGGTCTTGTCTGGTCCTTACCTGTGGTAGCTCTGAGGACCTGCTCATCACCTCTTCCTCCCATGTTTGTGCTCACGGGATGATATTTTCTTGAGCCAAGCAGCCCCTTAGCTTGACAGCAACCTTGGAAACGAACCCCTGGCTACACAGATGCCTTCCATCCCAAGATAACAGAACACGTGCAGTCCCTACCATCACCTCCCGCGTGCCACCACCAACCCCATAGTTCCACAGTGGGCTAACTCAGTTTATCCCACTGCAAACCCTTCAGGCAGGGTGTCAGCACAGCCAGGGCAATAAAAATTTACACCCACAGTAGGAACAGCACCAAAAACACCTGGCATAAATAACAGCATCTCGCACACAGGTAAGGGGTTGTGAGTTAGGATCCTTGCAGAGAGGGAAGAGGGAGAGGAAGGGGTGCTGTTTTTTGAACTTTTAATTTTTTTTCCCAGCATTTTCACTTTTTAATGACCTACTTAACCCATTGCTGGAGGATGTAATTGATGGCTCCAAAACATAACCGGGAGGGTTGTGCCTCCTCTGGCTTTGGCTGCTTTTCCACTGGGTTCATTCATCACGGTTTTGTGTGACAGCACAAGGGCTTAGCGTGATGAATGGTATGCAGATAAAGCCAGGGGAGAGAGGCTTTCACTCAAAGGCCAGCACTGGTGGAAGAGCCCAGAGGAACGTGCTGGGAGAGGCCCAGGACAAGCTGTGAAATGAGCCTGGAGCAGGTGGTGGGAGACAGATAGAAAGAGCGATGCCGGAGGCTGTGGGATGGAAACCAAGGGCTGGATGCAGCCCCAAAGGCATTGGCTGGGGAGGTGGGATCCCATCCCATCCCATCCCATCCCATCCCATCCTGTCCCATCCTGTCCCATCCCATTTCATGCTGGGATGGTGGGGTCTTTGGGGAAGGTCTGAGCCAGGCCTCTGAGAGGCATCCACACAATTTGTGCTCCTGATTTCCACATACCCGCTCTGAAACAAAACCAGGCAGCCTTGCCTCCCTCCTGCTTGTCATGGGATCTGGGCTCCAGGAACTCCCTCCCTTGCTCTGGCCATTTCCATAATTAAAGCACTAAGAAGGGGATGTGATTTAAATCAAGCCTGAGCTCTTGAAAAGCCACCTGTGGTGTTAAAAGCAAGTCAATAAAGTGTGCTAATAGAAGCGTTAACATTTCAGCGGTGTACAGGCAGCATTAATTATGACATTCCCCATCAGGAAGGTCATGCCAGCGTCCCTCTAGGAACGCGCAGTGGTTGTGGGTTTGGGTCTGAGCCTTGGGATGGAGAAGCAGCAGCACAGGTCATGAGGGGAGCACCATCAGGCTGGGTGAGCAGAAGGTATGGGAGAGTCAGTCTGATTTCCTGGTGGCAGACCCATTAAATGCAGGCTGGTTTTCCCCTGCCAGGCCCCAGAACCATTGGGAATATGATATTCCAGAACCTTCAGCTGGGATTTAAACACATCTTCTGCATCCAGACACAGGCTAGACTGGAGAGAGGACCGGAGCATCCTTCTAAGCACTGACAGCATCTTCCAGGGGAGCAACCTCTTTGGGCTGCTGGCAGCTCTTGCCTTCTGCCCCATGGGTTGTTGGTCCTGCTGTAGGTCCCAGGGTGTTCTCCGGCATGGTCCTTTGCTCATGGGTTTGTGTCCAAGCTATGAACCCCATTTGTATCCTTGACTGTTGGGTGTCTTCTCTAACAGGGATGAATCTCTGAAGATCCGGGAAGAGATACTCCAGCAGTGGAAGGAGCACAAGACTTGCCAGCAGCCCAAGGCTGGGATTCCTGGGCACAGTTTGGATAGCCAAGCTGTTCCGGACCCATCCAGGCTCCAGAAGCAGCTCAGCTACAGCTTAATTAATATGAATTGGGTACAGCTCTGCCCTGAGCCACTGCAAATATCTTTGCCCACTTACAGGCTTATTTTACTCAAAGACTGAGTCCACGAGCAGTTTGATGTTGATATTGTTCTAAGTGGAAAGCAGAGGAAAACAGAAGCAGAAGAATTTTACATTCACAAGTGCCAAAATATTCAAATCAAATAAATTTTTGTCTTGAATTTACTGTCTGGAAGAGCATTGCAAAATGATCTGCTCTTCCAGACATTTGTGATGTGTCTGATCACATGTGCAGAGGGAAAGGCTCCAAGGAGAAACAATGACACCAGCACCTTCTCAGAAAAGCCCTGAATCAGCAAGATGCTTGGCACATGCCTCGTGTTAAACATGTGCCTAACTCCATCCCCAACAGCACAGCCCTTAGACGTGGTGGGGAAGTAGCCGGGAGCTGATACATGCCCTCAAATGCTCAGCGAGACAGTGGCCACTCTCCATTTTTAATTAAATTACATTTATACAGTAGGAAAAAAGTGCTCATGAGTGCTTGATTAATGCTTTTTTCATTTTTTTTTCAATCAGCATGGGAATGAGGACATGGTCAGTCTATAGTTAGATATTTCTGCTGGCTTCTACAAGTCAAATACTTGTCTGAAAATAATGTCTCTCTTTTCCATACTTGCTTCTTCCTGATCTTGCCTTCTTCAGGTGAACCCACAGCATATGTGGAAGACAGAAGGATTTCTGCTTGCACTGCCCCATACCTCACAAGTTTTGCAGCACAGCTCCGCTTCTGCAGAGCTTCAGAGGAGGCGGCATCCTTACCTCCCATTACACATATGGAAAATGGGATGGAGAATTTGGAATGGGACAAGAACATGCAGTAGGTTGGCAGCACAGCTGGAAATTGGGATCCTTTCACCCCGGTTCCTTGGTCTGTGCCCTCTAAGTACAAGCTGAACTTTTACTAGATACACTGATGCAGGTATTTATCTAAGGATATGACCATTGCCTTACTGCACCCACCAAAATGACAGTGCTGACCTGAGTTTTGTCAAATGAGCACATTGTTCAGAAAATTGAGCCTGTGGCCATGGGGGAGAGCTGGTGGCAGAGTCAGAGGATGGTCCTGGAAGCTGCCCATCAGGACGTGCCCTCTCCCAGAGGGTGACACGACCTGCTCCTGAGCTAGGTCAGCACCCGTCTGGGACTTTGACACCCCGAGGATGTTCTGCCTTGGCTGTGTCACCAGCAAATCCACACGGGATTGATTTACCTCTGCTCACGGACATCTCCAAGGGAACAGGGGGCCAAGAGAAAACCCTGGTGAGGGAGATTTGGGGGAAAGCAGGTTAGGAGCTGGGCTGGTTGTGGCATTCAGCATTGTGCTCGCTGATGGGGAGAGAGTACATCCTTGTGCTAAGCCCTTTCCCAGCCCCTGTGGTGAAGCAGGTCGTGGGTGGAGGACAGCACGAAGGGGGAGCGAAGGAGCTGTGCTGTTTGGTCCTGCTTTAGCACAAATGATGAAAGCACTGTGATAAGCCATCCCTGACACTCACCGCAAAGGCAAACTTACTGTTTCCATCCCGGCTGCTCTGTCTGCATTCAGACTCTTCAGGCATTTCCTTACTTGGCATTTATCACTTCCAGTATATCTACATGGACTTTACTTTTCTCACTAAGACAGATTGAAAAACCATCAGTTTCTTGTCTGCTGTCCCCTTGGCCTGACACTAAATATTCTTTGTCTTCAGATACACTCCTGAAAAAACGTATGGATCTGAGCTCTGCCTCTCACAGCTGCCGTTTAGCTAAGATATATATGTTATTATTCATCTCCCCAGTCCCTCCTCAGCGCCAGTCTTTCTACTCGCCACCGGTTACGTATGAGGGCTGCCTTCCCCCTGGATGGCCATGTTATTTATTGCCTCTCGCTCGCTGACTACGGAGGGAGCAGAACCGTCCCTGCTCTGAGCAGTGGAAATGATTGTGAGCGGGGACACGAAGGCTGCCAGACCCACAGAGATCAGCGGGTTTTTGCTGCAGGCCTGGAGGTGATGGAGCACGGTGAAAGCCTTGAATCAGCCCAAGGGTGAGACATGGCTGGCAGCGATGACCGGGTGGGCAGCTGCACCGTAGGGAATTTCTGCTGTTGCTGCCGACCACAAAGCTCACGCCGCTGTCTGTTAAGCAGTTCCTTCATTTCCAGTGATGCACAGCAATAAATCCCCTCGATTCAGCTCGATTAAGAATTTCCTGGGAGCCTTGGATGTGTGCAGCAGGGCGTGCAGGGACCTCAAGGACAACACGGTGATCAGAGCAGGGCCATGAGGGAAAAGAACCCCCTCCGTTTCTGCCCTCTTGCCCCAGGGATTTCCATGGCACCTCCAGCTTCAACGAGGGAAACGTTAGCCCAGCTTCAGGCAGTGACTGCGCCGAGGACTTGGCTCTGTGGGGCATCCCAATGGCTGCCAGCCGGGGCAGGGACAGGCTTTGTGGTGGAGGAGAAGGACAGCAAGTGGCTGAGAAGCTCCGGGGGCAGCAGAGCATCCCCAGGTCAGCTGTGGGACAAGAAGGAACAGCCCCAAAAATTCTAATGGAGGCCCCTCAGCATTTTGAGATTAACCAGGGAAAAACATGTCTGTTTTCTGTTTGTTTGTTTTTAAACCAACTTACGTGGGGTATTTTTCCTGGCTGGCTTCACTGCGAGGGACTGGACCTTGCAGTGCTGCTCACTTTTCGGGGCTGTTCCTTGTGGCGATGAGAGGCTCATAAAATCATTTTAAAAAACAAAGGGCGTACACTTTAGAGCTCCAAGAGCCATGGGCTTATTTAAATAAAAGAAAGAAATTGATTTCTGCTGTGACTGGGGAAGCTGGGAAAGCAGTCTCTGAATCATACACAAGGTTGTTATCAAATGTCACCATCACCAAAACAGACCAAAAGCAGGAAAACCCCGGGACAGTTAAGTCCCTTTGCGGAGCTGAGAAAGCCAGGGTTGCAGATCCTGTTGCTCCACTCGTGCATCGATTTGGGATGAATACTTCGAGATACAGTCATTTTCCAAAGCAGGACGTCAGCTGCTCGATGCTCGTTAGCGCTAATGAAAATCATACAGCTCAAGGCTGGACTCCAGCCAGCAGCTCCTCCAGGCGCTCGCACTGCCATTTTCACTGTCATCTTGGGGAAGAAGCCGGAGCAGAGTCTGAGATAGTGAACTTTATGCCAGCACTAACTTTAAAGGAAGCAAAGACATCGTGGAGTACGCAGCGGGGTTTTATTAGGTTTGAATTTCGTCCAGCTGGATAGGAAGGGACAACAGCACCTGACTTTTTAATAGCCCTAACAAAAAGAAAAGTGCAGAAGTCTCCACCAGGCTCCTAAGGTAATTGCTTTGGTATGTGGCATATGGACCTGTGTGTGGGGAGACGTCTCATGCTGCTGTGCACCCATAAGTCCCCGTCCTATTGTTCCCTGCAGGTAGGTGACACACCAGCTGCCCTAGAGCTGCTCCTCCTTGAAAACTCCCCTTTAAACCATGTCTCAAACCTTTCCACCTCCTTGTCTGCAGCAGGCAAGAAGCCAGGTGGAGGTTCTGCTGGTCAGGAGCATCCAGAGCACACAGACCACAGGTTTCCTACGAGATCTTGGCCTGTCTATTCACCTCTCGGCCTTAGCTTCCTTGCTTTTAAAGTCTGAGCAATAACAGCCTTTTAGAGGAAGGAAGCGTGAGGATTCGTATGTTAATATTTGCAGGATACTCAAGGGATACTTTGAGGAGGTCCATAAAAATGTCTCACAACCATGAGTAATGTTTTTCTGGGCATATCTTGAATTCAGCCCAGGCTGCTATTGTTCCAAGAGCACCTGTGGGTACAGAGCCTTGGGGACACTTTTCTCAGCTCCATAAAGCTGGAGGAAACGGGAGGAGAAAAAACATCTCACATTGCTCCAGCGGGTAGAGCCTTCACTCACAACGGTCTATATCAAACCTGCTCTAAGATCTGGATTCGTTTCCAAAGATTTTCCACTTTTGGCCTATTTCTTCAATGTTTCCTTTGGTGACCACGCTAGTCGCTGGCTGGATATTAACTATTCACTCATTTGTTCCATGATTATCATCCAGTGAAGTGTGTGACTCTCCTGACAGGTCTCAGCAACAGCTTTCGTTTCGTGCAGGCCTGAGGCCGAGAACCCCCACTTGGTTTGGTTACTCCATTGGAAACGCAGACTAAATAGAAAAGATGCCAAGGGGGAGAAACTTCAGGTTTACACTCTCGTAAGTGGGAAGAGAATTTATTCAATTTATTCAGAAACCTGCTATTCTAGGCCTTCTTTCTACATTGAAAGAATATGACCAAATGTGAATTAAAAAAAAAAAAAAGATTTTATGGAAAAGTGGCGGTCTGATGGTGGGCAGGAGAAGTTGGTCCATGAAATTCATAATGAAGAGGGTGGTGCTCATGAAACTAAATTTCAAAGTGGTTTCCATTCTAGAAAAGCACTGGAAAAGTCTGCCTGTTATAATAAGACATTACTTCACTGCTTTTCTGATGTGATCTATTGCCTTGCAAAGCCCAGCAGTCCTGCCAGTGCTTGCAGCCACTAGCATGGTGCCGGGAGGACCTCTCTGGTTGTCTTTCTGGATGGGTTGTCTCTTCACTGATTAAATATGGAGCACTGTGGAGAGTCTGCTTTTGTACATGGGGGCACAAAAGTCTTAGGTCCAGGGATTTTGTCCATCTGTCCCGGTGCTGCCCGGATCACACCACAGTGTAGAGCTTGACCTGGCTTGTTACTGGTGTAGTGGTGATACCATCCTCGAAAGTAAGAGCTGCTGAGGACATGCGAATTGCATCCATAACTTGTGCTGTCATTGAACTGCTGATGGGCTGCAGAAACATGTTTCAGGCTGACTTTGAGACTCACAGCTCTTCAGGCTCGCCTCGTACAGAGCCAGGAGGGAGAGGAGACTTGGACTAGGCCAGGCAGTTGATTTTTAAGGCTTGTGCAATGCGGCCATCAGGCCTTCATAGAATCATAGAATACCCTGAGTTGGAAGGGACCCACAAAGATCATTGAGTCCAACTCCTGGCACCACACAGGTCTACCCAAAAATTCAGACCATATGACTAAGAGCACAGTCCAAACACTTCCTAACCTCTGACAGGTTTGGTGCCGCAACTACGTCCCTGGGGAGCCTGTTCCAGTGTATGACAACCCTCTCGGTGAAGAACCTCTCTCTTCCTGATGTCCAGCCTGAACCTCCCCTGTCGCAGCTTGACCTCATTTCTTCGTGTCTTATCACCGGTCACTAAAGAGAGTATATTGGTGCCTGCCCCTCCACTCGCCCTCTAGAGGAAGCTGTAGGCCGCCATGAGACCTCCCCGCAGCCTCCTCTTTTCCAAGCCTTCTCTGTGCGTGCTTGAGTGACGCAGAAGCAAACATAAAACCAGCTGAAGCACAGGGGGTCATAACAAAGCCTTCTGGCACTCCTGAGGGGCAGCTCGGACAACAGCTCTGGCTCTCTGTAGATGGGAAGAGAGAGCAAATCCCAAGGCAGAGGGCGTCCGGTGAAGCGCAGCGTGCTGCCAGGGCTTCCTCCTCCCGCCCCCTCTGCCTCCTCCTGCTGATTAAACAGTGCCTGCGCTGGAACACCGAGTGCTGCACTGATGCCCATGTTTTCAGAAGGAAGTTGAAAAATTGAGGAAGGTGCCAAAAACAGCCACAAAAATGATACAAGGGCCGGAAGAAATAGCTTGCAAGAGACTTACAGAGCTCACTCTGTTTAGCTTATCGGAAGGAAGATTGGGGGAACGTTACAGCACATAAGTACCTTCTCCTGAGGAAAAAATAAAAAAAGGAGGTATTAAAGAGGTCTTTAATCTATCACAGCAAAGCATAACAAGAAGTGGTGCTGGAAGGCAAAGCCAGCCAAGCTCCAGCCAGGAAAACGGCTTTGTGTTTTCTCCCTCGCAGTGAGGCAATTCGCTGCTCCAGGGACAGGACCGTGCTCCCTCTCCATGGATCCTGGAAGATCATTTTCTGGCACCGCCATCAGTCCCTGGGTGCTGGACCTCAAGCAGATGTGGTCTGCTGTATCCTGGGCCTTGAGACAATGCAATGATCTCTTCTGGCTTGAGGCTTTCTCATCATTTCCTACAGCAAGGTAGGAAGAAAGAGACCCGCTGTTGGGGTGAGCCACTACCCGAAATATAGATGTACCTGTGCAGAGCAGCCCCATAGGACACATTCATATCCTCTGGTAAGAAAATGCAAGGTCTAATTTGCAGCTGTGGACCATCCCCTGATGTTTGCAGCACTGATGCCCAGGGAGTCAAATCCAGTGGGATGTGATGCTGAATCACAGAATCACAGAACGGTTTGGGTTGTAAGGGACCTCAGAGATCACCTAATTCCATCCCCTGCCATGGACAGGGATGCCACCCACTGGTTGGTTTTCTTCTTTATGCATGGAGAGACAGCAAAAGCTAGGCGAGCCTTGGTTGTACCACGGGCAATCCCAGGCCAGATGGGCCGTTGACCCACCTGCAAAATGTTTCTTTGATGGGACTCCAAAGCTGGTGCCCTCATTTCCCCCTCAGAGGCCTTGTGTGGAAAGCCCTTCCCTTTACTCTGAGGCCAAAATGGGATTGAAAATAACCGTAGGCTTTGCATGATGCAAACTCAGAATCAACGCCCAGAAATAGGAAAGGAACAGCGGCGTGGTTGTACATACCACCACGGGGCAGGGCTGGCCTAAATTAGGAGCTGACCGGAACAAGAAAATGAGCTACTGGAAATGGCCTGGCCCTTCTCTACCCTTGTGCTGTTTCCACCTGCGTAACGAGGTGTAAAACATTCCCCAGTCGAAATATTAACTTGTTTTTATGCTGTCTCTGACTAGGTATAAATACTTAGGCAAGGTAGGACAAGGAAGAATAAGGCTTTAAATGCTTTAACATTCAAGAAAAGTACTCCGTGTACCAGGAGTTTTAGTGATCTCTTTGGGAGAGCCAAGTGTCTGAGCAAATTAGCCTTGGATCTGAACACTCTTGCAAACGGCTGTCTGAGAGTGAGCAAATACCATATTATTAAAGACAAACGAAAGTAGCAATCGAACTGAAGAAGACAAAGAGTTTTGCTCACGTAGATGCTGAACATTTTTTTCCTGCCTTCACTTCTGAGATCAAACCCGATGAGAGCCAAGCCTCTTTTATATTCATTGGCCTCCAAAGGAATATTTAGTGAAGGTCTTTTGCAAATTGCACGTCATGATCCCCACCACTACCAGCAGCCAGGGGTTCATCTCAGTTTGAAGACTAGAGTGCAGCGTGAGACTTGTTTGTTCAAGAAATGTTCCTCTCTTCGCTGGGCTCCATTAAACACAGCACTTCCACTTTCGTCAGGAATGTGTCTCTTATTTCCAATAAACACAACAGCTAATTAGCTGAGGAGAGGGACCCAAGGAAAACAAACACGGGTTGGAACAGAGATTGGAATTTGTGTAGCCTTTGAAATCTGGATGAGGTTTTTGCAGCTGGGGAGTATGATACCAGGTGAGGACCATCTGACACTGGACAACGGGGCACCCATAAGCACTGCCACCAAGGTGCTGTGGGGGAGCAGAAGGGGCTCTCCATGAACGCCAAGTTTTGCACTGCAGAAGAAGCCCGTAGACTTGTGGAAACACATTCCTGAAAGTCTTTAGCCCCCTGGGGTGTGATAGAAATTTCCTTTCATGAGATAACAAAGAGGCAATATGCTACCTACTGTCCCTTCATTGTTCTTTCTCCATGAACCTACTGTCAAGGGAATTATTTCCTCCCAGCTGAGTCCTAAATCCTTCCCACATCATCAGGGATGGGCTTTGGCCATCAGCAGCATGGAACATCTCCCCTAGAGCATCTGCCTGGCGGTCAAAGAGGCCACGTCTAGGCTCGTGCGAAACAGGGCATTCAAAGCCCTGTGTGCTCATGTGTAAGCTCCTGCTGCGCAGCCCTAATTCCCTGGCAGGCTGCCTGAGCAGCCAGATGTGCCTGACACATGGCGGGGCCGACTGCATTGCGCCACGCACAGATCCTTGAGCAAGCCCGGAGGGCAGCACCAGCAGGGAGAAATTAGCTCGGTGTGCGGGGACCCGAGGGATACCAGCTGTGGCAAGGCAGTCTGCTTCCTCTGCTGCTGATGCCATCTGCAGAGCAAGGTTGTTCAACACAGACTAGATATTTCTGTCCATGTCTGGGCCTTTGGGAAGTTCCCCAGGGCTGTTGTGCCTACCATCGAAGGCTCCTTTCTGCCTGCCTGATGTCTGCAGGCTCAGTATCATGGGACCGAGTCTTGCTGTGGGTTACATGGAGACTGCAGGAACATGGGCTGCAGGTTTTGATGTCTTCCCCAACTTCACCATCACTGCAATTTTGGCTCAGAACCTGTCCCCTCCATGTGGACCTGGAGCCGAATCCTCACTCCTGTCAGCCCTAACTTTCTAGTTGAAGCAGTCTCTGCATCAAGCCTGCTCTGCTGTGGCTCTTGAGATAGCAAATCTTGCCTGGGACACTCCTAGCAACAAAAATGTTTGTGCCCAACATGATAGTAAACACGAGAGGTGGAGTAAGAAACATGCAGTGCCAGGAGAAATGAAAGAGGGGGCTCCCTATCTGAGCACAGAAATTGGCTTGGTTTCTTCTTTTTGAGCTTGGACTGACTTCAGGAGCAAAGCAGGGAATTAGATGTTTTCCTCTTCCTTGTCCACGCCGTGTATCATCCACTCCGTAAGTCTGCAGTGGCTCTGCCAGAGGCAGCGATGACTGCCTCAACCAAATGGGGAGTGTGGGGCATTCAGCAAACACCCCAAGCTCCTTGCAAAATTTTGCAGGCTGTCAGGAACCTGTTCTTGCACTTAATCTATCCCTCTTCTGCGGCTTTTTTAGTGTGCTGGTCAGGAAGGGCCAGAAGCTGGACTTTTTATGCAGTCCAATCTGAATCTATTGTAAAATTTGTTATATATTTAATTTATTGCATATATAAAAATGTAATCTAAAATGCAAAACTGTGATTTGTGTTTCCAGCACAGCTGGATGTGAAAAGCAGAGGCCAAAAAAGCCTGCCAAAGCCAGCCCCTGAGCCCACGATTTACTCCTCTGAAGCTGTGGCTCATGCATCAGGGTTCGGGAGGGTCAGGTTGACATTCACACTCCCTGAGCCAATTCAATACCCAGCAATGCCATTGATGTAAGCTGCTGGTCAGTGCTGTGACATCTGGGGGGGCATTGGCGTAGACAGGTTCCCTCTCATGCTTATGACATGAAATGACTCTGCTCAGATTTGTATATTGAAAGGTCCCTGATTGCTTGCCTTTGGGAGCAAAGCCTTCCTAAAGCCTTCTTTAGGAATAGCACCTGTGGAAGAAGTATGAACCAGACTCCGATAAGCTGAACCCACGGCATACACCTGGAAGGGGTGTATTTTCAGACAGGAGTGTCACGGGACACGAACATGTGGTGGGACCCATTGTACAGTGCTGCCAGAGGCAACAGAAATACATCACAGGGTTGGGTCACGCAAGGAAATCTTGTGGGCAGCCCTCCCGCATGCCTCTCCCTGCAGCACCTCCATTGCTGTCCCGGGGCATCAAGCCTGACATGTCTCCATTCCTCCCTGCCTGGAAATTGTGCCAGCAGCGGATCTGTGTGGGGTTTTGTGAGCACCTGGAAGGAGGAGCAGGACCTTCATGGGGCAGTGACTCTCCTCCCTGGGTCCCAGGAGGCTACGTGTGGGTTAGCACTTGGAGGCCATTTCCTTGGGACAGGGTCTGTGTTCAGTGTGGGAATACTCGCTGCAGGCTACTCCACCTCTTTGGGTTGTGTGCATCAGGTGGAGAAGTTATTCACTTGTCATTCACACTGGGACAAACTTTGGCCATAACCCCAGGCCTTCCCATAGGAGAGGACAGACTTCCACTGCTGTCTCTTCCTCTGCTCCTCATGAATCAGAGTCCTGCGTAGGTGCTGTGTGATGATGAGGAAGGAGTGGCCCAGCTCCATCCCTACAACCCAGCAGCAAAACCCCGCTTACCAGCTCCCGTCTGTGCCAGCCTGCCTCCCATTCCCAGCTGGGAAGCCAGGTGCTCCATGCTCATCTGCGAGCAAAGCTCTTCGCTGTGCCTTCTCCTCTTTGCGTTAGCAGACCTCAAGCTCCTCTGACTTGTGACTTGGGCTATGGCAATTTGCAGCCACAGCCCCCCCAGCAAGCGCCTCCTTCCGCTGGAAGTATTGTCATTAAAAAGTCTGCCTAACTTTTGGCTAATTGGCAGAGGTTATGTGGATGCTTCAGAAAAAGGGTAAATCATTATAACCTCATGCCTCTGTAGTCAATTATAGATTGTTTTCCCAGCTCAGCCGATTTGGCAGGCGACGATGTTGCAGTGAAAAATGAAAGCCTTTAGCCAGCATCCCTGACATCTCTGCTTGAGAGCAGCTCAAACCAGAACCCTGTATCTCAGTCCGCACCCCGGTCTGGGGAGAGACGAGCTTTGGATGTGAGCCTGTCCCAGGACTATGCAGATTGGGCTAGTAATTTATTCATTTGTTTTTTCCTTTTTGGCCAGGTCAGAGATGCTGCTTCTGTATTGCAGCCAGGCTGATTTGCTCCAGCATCTGGGCTCATCTCATAGATGACCCCTGGATCTCACAGGAGAGGATGCTCAGGTGGATCCTCCACCCTGCTTTGGTGCTGTCCCTTTCTTTGGCCCCTCCAGTTTCCACTCTCCAGTGCAGAGAGCAGATTCCCTCCTCCCTGGGTTCCCACATCAGCCCTGGGTGCTCCTGGAGGACAGCATGGTTTAGTTTCCAGCTAGTGCAGTGCACATGAAGTCACAGGCACTTGCATTTTTTCCTATGGCTTAACCTTCCCCAGACAACACAATCCTCAAGTTCTCAACCAAGGTTTGAGGGATGTCTGGCTTCGTACCCACAAAGATATTTGTAACCTCACATACCTCAAGAATTAATTTAAAAGACTACTGCAGTTTCTTGCCTAGATGCTACCAGGGACTACGCAGGGGCACAAAACCTGGAGGAGCAACAACAGACCCAGACCAGGATCTGAGTATTCCTTCAGTCTCTGTTACGAAACAGAAGCTGTGTTATTTCTCTTCTCTTTAGAAACTTGAGCAAAATAAGGTACTTGTACAAAGAGCAGGACTCTGGATCGTGCGTCGGGGCATTGCTAGGCAATGTCCAAGTGCTCTGTTTACAAGTCCACCACCTGTCAGAGCAGCGCTGATTGTGTAGCTATACAGGGAATTACAGCAAAAAGCACTTTGGGAGGTTGCTTGAACCAAGGGCAACCAGACAATACCTTCTCAACCATCTGCCACAGAGTTCAGTGCAGTGCAGCGCAGAAACAGGGCTGCCTCCATGGTGAGTTAGGATAAGCCAGGCTTTTTGAGCTCTTTCACTCCACGCCTCCTTTTACAAGCCAGTTCTTGCTTTAACATCATATCACAAGTTCTGTTTGTGACTGCAAACAACCCATCTTGTATTTCCACTCCACGACCCCATGGGAAAGGGCTGTCTCACATTTTGGTGGCTTCTAAGACACACTACCAAGGCAGCACTGGAACAGCAGCTTGTCCGGATGTTACAAAAGATGTTTCTGGACAGTCTAATCCTGGGGTTGCATGGTGAAAGCTGAAAAAGGACACAAAATACAGTGGTTCTCAAAGTGTGCTGTACCTGGCTTCTTCCAGGTAAGATGGACAAGCTGGAAAATGGCTCCTAGCCTGTGATCTGGTGATGCTTTTGCTAATCTCACAAATGAGGAACCTCAGGTTTCTGATTAGCCCTGAAAACAAAGGGATATGTTCTTCATCTTACTTGAGGGTTCAACATTTTCATTGACACAGAAAATCCAAGGGCTTCAGCCATTTGGCAGCCTGCAAGAGTCTCCTAGCCCATGGGATGGGACCAAAACCCAGCCTCTGAGGTTGTTTGTGAGCAGCCATCTGCTCCATAATAAAAGTGAAGAATTCAGTTGTTTGGTTGACTTGGCTTATCCAGCAGAAAATGATAAGGCATTTAATATCTTAATATTTCAGGTCTGCCAATATCCACGTAAGGAACAGATTTGTGAGAGCAGGTAGCTCTGCAGCCTTGCTGGGGCAGTGACCAGAGGGTGAGAATTAATGCCAGAAAAATCAGGAGGAGAAACAAGACACAATTTTAACAGATCATATGATTAACCAGTGGAAGCACTTCCTTATGACCCATGCACGAAGCCTTTAAATCACATCTGGATATTTTTCTAATTGACTTAGTGTAAATCATCCAGAGGTTATGAGCTTACTTTACAACCTGATGGCTTCCCAACCTCACCATGCCCCCAGATGCTTGGATGTTCAGGCACATGGCCATGACATGGCCGTCTGTCAAAAAAGTATTGCTGATCCAAAGTCTTGGCCAAACCTCCATATTCATCCTTGCATTTCACCTCCTTTGAGCTTCATGTAATTCTGCTTGGATTTGGGATCCTCTTCCATCCCCAAACTCTTCCTGGTGCTGACAGGAGGAGCTGAACAGCCATTGCAGTCCTCCTCCCCTGCCTGGAGCTCTGTGTGCCACCTGGGGTGAAATGACCAAATATTTGTGAACAAGCTGGGCCTGGTTTATCTTTAATTGACAGACCTGTTCCTCACACCTCAAGGGACGGCAGAAATGGGCTCTTACACTGCCAAAGTGGAAATTTCCAGGAAACTTGACGAAGTTAAGCAGAGCTCTACCTGCCTGCACCATGTGCCCTGCGGAAGCGGCGGCACTGAGGTCGGTGAACACCATAGGTCACCCTGGTGGTGAGCAGGTAAAGCTGAGCATGAGTGTTTCTACTCAGGTTTGGACTTGGATAGGGCCCAAGGTATTGGCGTTACGAGTAGAGGTCACCCAGCCAAGTGTTGGTGTCTCCACCAGTAATGGCCACCCCAGGCGGCCTCCTCAGCCAACAGGCCCAGGGTGAGTTTCTTCTCCTAAATCCATCACCCAAATTAGGGCAGGCAAATCTTGTCCTAAAAGTGCCTATTTCTCTTCTATGCACTGATCATAAAGGGGTCCAGGGGAGAATGGAAGCCTACGGTGGATATCTAATGTTAGATAAACGGCACCCTATACGTCAGCAGCACTTGGCTCTGGCCTGCGGCAGGATGGGCCTCATCCTCTCCTCCTGCTCAATTCCACCCCTTTTCTGTGCTTTTCAGGTGCTTTGTAGAGAGCAAAGTGGCTCAGTAAGGCTCTGAGATGGGTTTCAGATTATTCCTGTAGGACAACATTGTCCTAATAATGTCTTCAGCACAAAGCACAGGGAGACTTTAGGAGCAAGGAACATGAGGTTCTCTTCTCTCATTCAAAGAGGTCTAAATCACAGTGATAGGGTTTTTTTAGCCAAACTTTTGTTGTTGTTGTTTTTTAATAAAGAAATTCAGCTATCCAGAAATGCCCAGCAGATTTGTGTCAGCTTTTGCTGAATTGCCAAAAAAAAAAAAAAAAAAAAAAAAAAGAGCAAGCCTGTAAGAATTACATTCAAAAAAATCTGAGCTTTTCAGCTTGGGATTAGAAAACCAAGAAAAAATAATTAACTTACAAACCCTTTCTTGCTTTTAAGGTTGCTTCAATTTTATCCTTTACAAGTGTTTGAAATCTCTCAAAGTAAAAAAAATAAAAAATAAAAAAAAATTGCTTTCTTCCCAGCTGAAATAAATGCTTTCTTCAGCAAGGTTTTTCCTGTTTAATTGATTGATTCACTTCAAATTTTAAAATAATGGCATTTCTGGTCAGCTTAATTCTGAACTTTCAGTGAACTAAGCAAGTCACTGAGCTGCTTTATAAGCTTAATTAGCTAATGAAGTGCTTGTTATCAGTGCCAAAGATTTCTTTGACGCAAATTACTAACACCTAAAAATGTAAATAACCCCCCAAATTCAGTTCTGAGAAAATCGCATCAACTAATTTATTTTAAGCACAACTAATGGGTTATATTTCTTAGCCAGTTAGTATTGATTTATTTTAAGCAGTAATTAACCACTGTGTGAGTAAGAAATATATTATCTTTCCCCTGTAAGAATATGTAGTCATAAAGAGGAATCAATACTGATCCAGCTAAACCCTGCTGTACCGATAAATTGCTACTGTTTGCATTTATTATTTATGCTGTTTCGTAGGTGTCCAAGTACATTATATACAAGCATGTTTTTAATTAAAAAGTGATAAGATATCCAGTTAATTTGCAGGTGGAAGCAAGGCCCTCCCTTGTAGCCTGGCAGGGGTGTAAGGGGGGCTGCTCACGGGTCTCTGGCCCAGCTGTGTTTGCCTCTCCCATGCAGCATGAACCCAAACTGCTCCATTTTTGCCACCCCATCACCTGCTGCCAGCCTGGCCCATGCACTGGAACACCCCAAAATGTGCTCTTGGGGCACGTAGGAGATCTGGACCTGTTGTACCACCCATGATTGTAATTTTACCGACCTGGGTACCAACACCTCCAAGTGATGCTAAGTGCAACATCTCTGCTCGCTCCTGCACCTTCTGCACCATATATCCTACAAGAATCTGTATAGCCTAGTGGGCAAGCACCGTCTAACCTAAAAAAAACATATAGCCTAATGGGAAAGCACCATATAGCCTACAGGAGCCTGTATGACCTAGTAGTCAAGCTTCACATACCTTAAAAACCACTGTATAACCTAGTGAGCAAGCACCATACAGCCTACAAGAAACCATATAAGCTAGTAGGTAAGAAACATACAGTATAAAAGAGCCCCTCTGATGATCTGAGGTGCCTGACACCACTTTACTCCCTCTTACATATCTGTGGGTGCTCTGAAGAGCGCGGGCTGGAGCCATCGCCGCTGCTGCTGGGGAGCTGCTCTCTCTTAACGAGATTTCCTGAGCAGCTCCCCCTTGCCTCCAGCACTTTTATTTATTTTCTTTTTTCTTTTCCCTTAAATACAGCGTTTGGCTGGTCTAATCAGATGGTATCAGATGGTTTAAGGTTGTATTTTTTTTTCAAAGCACATTATTTATTTATGGTGTTTTCGCTGCGTATTCCAACAAGGTGAGATTTTGCCGGAGGGTCGAGCAGGCGCGGGTTCTGCACAATAGCCTGCGTGGTGTGCCTTGCTGCCAGGCAGACACAATGAGCAGGCAGGCACAAGAGCAAACTCTTGCCACATATTTTCCTCTTCGTATTTTACTGCTGTGGGATAAGAGCATTCAGGGCGGAATTTTTTGGTTATTATCTTCTGTTCGTAGCGTGATCAGAGACCCACAGTGTTGCTCCATCACACAGCATGCCCTAGGTAACTCACCTTCTGCCCATACCCTCTTGTGGTGTCTCCTCCAAAGCCCCAGCTCCTGGAGCCCAGTGATTATCCAGCAATTTAAGAACTTTTTCTCTTCCTTTCTTAAAAAAAAAAAAAAAAACAAAAAAAAAACCAACAAGGTTTCTCTTCCTCGTGACAAGAGAGAGCTGCTCGAACGAAAGTCATCTGTGAAAACAGCTAACATACAAGGTTTTAAAACCCTGTGGATTTTCCAAATCCAGTCTTATGATTTTTCATGTTGGCTGAGGAGCAGGGAAATCTGCCTCGTGATTTTTGGTTCTCGTTAGCAGTGCTGTCATGGTTGTTACGTGTGGGAATGCGGCTGGTGAAGCTGCGTAGCTCATTTCCCTCCCTCTTCTGAGATGCTGCCTCGGAGAGCTTGGAAATCCCTCCAGATAAAGCTGTTATTTTGAGTGTTTTTACCAGGCTTGAGTCTGGCAGGGAAAATAAGCCATGCTGTGAGGCTGGAAACACCAAGGTTCCTGGCTCAGCTGCAGGTGGGATGCAGGCACCCAAATGGCCAGATGACAAATTAGCTGAATGACCGATTCTGTGGCTCTCGTACAAAGCCTTCATGTGGCATCGCCTTTCCCCACAGGATTTTTCACAGTGAGGGTGGTGAGGCCCTGTCCCAGGCTGCCCCCAGGAGCTGTGGCTTCCCCATCCCTAGCAGTGCCCAAGGCCAGGCTGGATGGGGCTGGGGGCAGCCTGGGCTGATGGGAGGGGTCCCTGCCCATGGCAGAGCATGGAATTAGATGGGCTTTGAGGTCCCTTCCAGCCCTAATAACTCTGTTATCCCATGATACCTGAAGCAGAAGGGTTTGTACATCCAGGTGGACCAAGCCACAGATCAGGGCAGACATCTCTGGTAGACCTAAGCCATCAATGACCAAAACTTTGGGGACAGCCAAACCTGGAAATCCGTGAAAGCCCTGGCTTGGTCCCTGCAGAGCAGCGGTGAACTCATGGAATTGCAGTGCCCGAGCCCAGGAACAAAGGACTTCCCCAGGGAAAGACTTCATGGACAAGAGAGGTGGAAAAATTTGGGAAGTAGCTTGGAGGTCAGTGGGACCAATATACACCATTACATGGCCTTACTTCCAACCCAGACATCATGAAAGATTACTACCTAGGTTTCTATTTTCTATTTTTTGTATGTAGATCACCTGCTATTGCTGGAAAAAGTGAATAAAGTATCAGGGGCACAAGGACGTCTTCAGGTTTCCAGGTCTGATACCTTTCTTTAATTTTTCCTGTTGTCCCATCTGATTAATGCAAATATTTGAAATATTTAAAAATTCAAAACTGAAATAATAAAACTTCAATTTAAAATATAATGATGTATGGTAATACATTCTATTATTACATAATTAAATGCATTATAAAACAACAAAATGCTTTATTAAAAAATAAAAAAAGGAAAAAAGAAAAATATTGCCCCCAGGTTAATGGCAGCACTGTTTTTCACTTGGCACCAAAGAGCTTTGAAGATGTTGGGGTCCAAACCTGAGCAAGGCCCAGCAACAACCTTTTCTGAGGCTGCAGGGGTCTGAGGACACCTGAATCCCATGGGAAAAGGCCCCAGAAGGTCTCTGGACCTCATTTAGAGATGGAAACTGAAGCAAGCTGGGAGTACTCAGCAGCTGTGAAACCCAAGCAGGGTCATCAGTGAAGATTTTGGGGCAAAGTCATGCACATTGGACTTCGGAGAAATGAAGAAAAAATGGAAGAAATAAAATCTGGGAAGGTGCTTTTATTGAAAGCTCTTGTCCTCAAAATGCTGTAGCAATAACAAATGCATTCCCTAGCACATAAAGGAGAAGAAATAAAGGTTAAAGCAGGGTGGAACTTTATCGTGTAGTTTTTTTTTTTTTTTAAACCTTTTTACTTTAATTGCCCGTTGTGATGGCAGGGAAAGAAATATGTAAAAAGCAAAAATAGCTAAAAATAGGTCAGATAAAAGGCAGCATATCCAGCCATAAATTATCCAGAGCCCAATAAAAGCTTAGTGAATGAGACAGTGGAATGTGTGGGGGCATGAAGACATAATGATATTAAATTAGAGCTTGCCTTCAAAACCGAAGAGGGTTGTGAATTACTCTCATTTAAGAGCTGTGCAGTAATCGATAGCGGCTTTTGCCGCTTGTGGACAAAGTCTCATAAATTCACTTTTATTCTAGGTGTCTGTGCAAGAGGAGCATGTGCCAGGGGGGCTTCGAGGAAGGGGAGCAGCGTGGTTGGAGAGCGCGGACTCCTCGCGTTAACCTGGCTCTGCTGCTCCCTCCCGCCCCCGCTCCCCGGGGAAAGCCGGGCGCTAAATGCTTGATGTGCTAATTGCTGTGCCACTGCACTCAGGAGGTAAAATGCTGTCAAGCTGGGCTCCCTTTGGGGAAATTAAATCCCCTGCCTAAACCATGCACAACGTCAGGCTGGACAACATTTCCATAACGTGTCACTGGGTCCGAGGCTCTTCTCACCGTGTAATCCTATATACCACTGTAATCCTAATGTGTTTTCCTTCATATATTCCTAAATATTGTTTTCCTTCGTATGTTGGAGATTTTCTAGAGAGGGTCTAAAGCATCCAAATCCTTCACTTCTGCAGCCACCGGTATCCAGCAGTGTCTCCTTGTGTGCCCCGTCTCTTTGTAGGCTGGCACCATTTGTGGGTTGGCACAATCTTCATGCCTAGAAGTTCCTCATGTCCTGGAGCTGGCTGGGAAATGCTAGTGTCTTGGCTTTTAGTGGTGTGACACTGGTGTGCCACTGATGTGACAGAAGTATTTGGGTAGAGCAAGGTCTGCAGACCCTCTTATCTCATAGCCAAGACTTATTATGGACCACAAAACTCTTCCTAACGCCATTCCACACACTTAAGACCTATAATAAAAGTCCACAATCACACAGTGTGCCACAGAAAGAGACACAGAGGACATCTTCCATATCCCAAGTCCCTGCTGTCATAGGGGCTTCATTAAATGTCCCCAAGACAGACCTAGAAAGCGAGCCATGCCTCATGCTATAGGAAAAGGTAACAAAGGCCAGCAGTCCCCAGATGGTCCAGGATGGACCAAACCTCTTTGCTTTCCTGTGATATTTGCATTGCCTCTGGCATGTTAATAATTAACAGGAATCTCCTTCTGCAGCCAGTATCTCAGGAGATGTGTGCATCTTCCTGACGGGCTTTGGAAAACAAATCTTACCCACAGACGGACGTGGGAGTTGAGCACGGGCTGAGCTTTGCAACAAGGAGGCAAAAACCTCCTGCTTTTGGCCGTGACACTGGCCAGAGCAGAGCTGGTATTATCGGGGTCTTGGGAAGGAAACTGCCCTGCCATGGAGCCCGTGCCCCTTGTCTGGGCAGGGTTTGGGGCCAGCACGCCGGCCGCGCAGCCCGAGGTGTAAGAAAGCAGCGGCAGCAGTTATCTGCATTCCTCTCATTCCACCAACAAAGTCTCCCCGTGGTTCATTTCCTCTTGAAAGGTATTAAGGAACATTAAAGGGATAGGAATCTGCTCATTAAAGACACGTCCGGCAGATCCCTCGCTCGCAAAAAGAAAGACTGCAGGGCTTAATTTACCCAATTGTTGATGATTGATTAGCAAGGCCATTTTAAAATGCTTTTGATCCCCCAGTCCCCACAATACAAGCGTGGCTGCGGCTGGAGCGTTGGACTATTCCCAAGTAATCTCGGAAGCCGAGGGAGCTTTGAACACATTTTTTATTAATACTCCAATCGATAAGCACAAGGGAGCAGATGAAGAAAAGCATTTTGCCGTAGAGCATCAGCTGTGCCAGGCTTTTGGCTTGGGCTCGTACATCTTGCTTGGCTGCATGACCAAGCTGCTGAGCACCTTCCAGAGCTACACACTGGGTGTGCAACAGGACTTTTGCACGCACACCGGCCATGGCAGCAGCAGCAATTGCACCACGTGCTTAAAAACCTGCTAGTGCATGGTTGTTTGCTGGTTGGAAATGTGGCTGCAGCTCAGGGCTATGGGAATGGCACGTGTGGCAGGGCAGGCTGGGCTACAGCTGCTTTGGAATATGTGGAGGCCCTGGGTCAGAATGGGTTTAAATGGGTCTTTTTTTTTTTTTTTTTTTTTTTTTTTTTTTTCTTTTTTTTTTTTCTTATGGGTTAGGATTTTATGCCTGTCATGCTGGGAGGATGAAGAAGCTCAGAAGAGGCAGACCAACCCAGGGTTAGCCTCCTCACCAAGAAGAAACATCATCTCTCCAAGTCCTGTCCTGAATTTGTGCTTGCATCCAGACAGCTGCCAGATCTGACCCAAAACAACACATACGAGGAGTGGTCAGGGTCTGGGCTGCTCAGGAGGCACCTGTGGGACCAGTTCGGGGTTTAGACCCCAGAGAATTGTTTGGCTTTGAAGCGACCGCGGGTAACTTCTCAGACACCACTGGCCACCTTGTTCATGAGGCGCACTGAGACCTGCTGATGGGAAGCCCTCTGTGCAGCGTAGGTATTGATACTGTTGTGAATCAGGGTCTCACATCCCACTGTCTGGTTCTCGTTCCCAGCCTGGCTCCCAGGTGGCAGCAAGCTGTCAGGTGGGCTCGCTCCCCCCTAGGGCAGCATGAAGGCAGAGAAGACCCCTCCCGAGCTGTGCATGCAGCTCCTCCTTGCTCCTTTGTGCACCCAAGGGTGGGGATGGGTCAGGAACCAGCGGTGGCATCCAGCTCACCTCCCCTTTGATGGCTGCAGGGCAAGGGTCTCTCTCTGCACTTGTCTCACCCTTTTCAGTCAATGGACAGAAGCAGGCGCTTTTAAGACATGATTTATCTGCTTTATTTTGGATGCCAGCCCCAGGATGAACGGTGTGTGGGTCTCTATTACCTAGATTTGTTTACGTAGATATGAATTATTAAGAGAAAAAGGAAGACCAGGCTGACAAGCTTAGAGGTGGGCAACTACAAGGGAGATGAACCAAATGAGATGCTTCCTAACACAGGCATGTGGAGAGTTTCCTATAACTGGAGACTAGCAAGCCCTATTTTGGACCAGAGGCTTTAACTCTTCTCAGTAGAGATTCCCGTGAACAATACTAATAGCAATCCCCACACTCTCCTGGGTACAGTCATCTCCTCTACAGTTTGAGAAATAACCACCCCATGGCTGCAATGCAGTGAGCAAATTAAACTCCTGAATTTAGGTCTGTGCATGGGGGTATCTCCACATGAGCCAGGTGGGGATGACTTGATACTTCTTGGTGGTTAGGCGTGATGCAGATGACCAGCTAATAAAGTGCAACTCAGTTGCTTATCATAAAGACTATGGCATTTTTGATGCCATAAGATGCCCCAGTTGGCCTCTTGCTACAGCTCTAGAGACACGGAGGTCTCCTGTAAGCCTGATGCCACCTGGATCTGGTGCCTGCTAGGTGTATGGCTGCTCCTCTCAGCCCGATGGTTATTTGTGCTTTCCTGTTACTGTGTCCACTAGCATCTCCCTCTGGGGTGACATGTTGAATGAACGGCAAGGAAAAAACAGAGAAGCTGCAATGTCTGGCAGGGATGTGGTCGCCTTAAGGAAAATTTCAGACTATCGTGTCAGACCTGAATTAGTTGTTATGCTGGTTTTTGCAGCTTAGCAAAGATTAGTGGAAGACATCATCACTCCCTTGATTTTTAGTGCTAACATAGTTTTAAAGACATAGTGCCTAAGAGAGGAACCCAATTGCTCTGGACATCAGTGCAGAGCAAGGACACAAACAGCTCAAATAACTGGAAAGAACATTAAGCTTGGATCTTCCTTGTGGTGGCTCCTAAAATTGAGATTGAATTTCACAGGTGTTCAATGGAATATGTTGCTTACTCCAGGGATGGTCTTGGTGGAAGACTGGACTCCTTTGTTCCCAGTCAATCGGTTTTACAACAAGCTGGAGGAATCCTTCCCAGTCTCTCTGGAGACTTACTTGGAATCACTGTGTGGTAAAGCATCAGTAGGGATATATCAAGGCAATCTTTTCTTGTATCTACAGTGACTGAAGTCAGAGCGCAATAGTTTGAATATGAGAACAAAATGAGAAGCAGACAAAATGCATCACTGAAAATACTTGGAAAGTTCTTTTAACTCAGGAAGAAAATGCAGTCAAGCAGAATACGTAAAGGTCAGCACATTCAACCTTAGGGTCAGCTTTCCTTCAAATTCCACAAGGAATTGCATGTCTCTAGTGGATGTGGTATTTTTGGTACCATTGACCAGAGAGAAAGGAAACCACACCTCCCAGCTGTCACTGGTAGAGCCACGAGGTTCGCTGCTGTTCTTCTATTTCTCTGGAGTCAGGCAATTACCAGATCCTTTTGGTTTCCCTTTTTCTTTTTAAATATGTTTCAAGCTCTTATGATAATGAAGAAAAGGGGAAAGAAAGATAATGAAGAAAAGGGACTTAGAAGCATCCATTTTATCAATGCAAACACCCAGCTTTCATGGAGATTGGTGGGATTTAAATAATCAATTTACATGGTGGAATTGGTTATTCTGGTCCACCACTGCCCAAATGGATGACCTGGCCCCCACCATTCAGCAGCACTACAGAGATGTCTGACTTAAGGGGAAGAAAAGGCCAGGTGTGAGCTGGGCAAAAAAAAGTGAGGGCAGCCCTGAGCAACAAAGAGACAATCCACGGGTCTACATGTCTGGGACAGCCTCTCCCCACCCTCGTAGAGAGATGTGAGGGCAAACACTTCACGTACTGTCAGGCTCAGAGATTAACTCAGTAGGTTGACTACCAACAGGCTGCCCACCCTCTTCAACCTCTGTTTTTGTGTGGTTTCTCACTAAGACATTGCTTTATCCTCCCTTCAGTTTGGAAAGCTGATTCCAGCCCTCCCTCCCATGAAGCTCAGCTCTCAGTCTCAGCTGGATACCCTGACAGCTCCTATTCGTGGTTAAGAGAGAAGTCATGCTGCAACATTTCTCTGTGGCACAAACCCATCTGATACGCGGATACATCTGCTAGCTGGCCAGCAGGACCAGGATGGCTAGTAAAATTTCCAGCCTGCTTTTTGACATCAAGGTGCTTGTCTGCAAGCTATATTGCTTCTGGGAGAAGTTCTGCCCCGGGACACGAATGGACAGTTGCCATTTGCAATACCCTCTCCGACCTGGCGGAGTTTAGCTCACCCGACACATCCTGCACAGGGTGCATCCCAGGGGTGTCAGTTCACAGGCAGTGTCAAAGTACAGGAAACCTTGGCTACTTTTTCTTCCCCTTAAAATAGAATTCAGGGAGTTGTAAAGATGACTGTTACTCAAGAAGTGTTATCCTCTGCTGGGTATGAATTTGTAGGAAGAGAGTTCCCCTGACTCAAGGAACCGTCTGTCTGGACAAAAGGAGGGTATAGGCAAGACCCTTGTCCTTTGTACCCCTGGACTTTGGTTCTCCAAAGTTCATATATGCCAAGGATCTTCCCAGGGTTGCTCCTCCCAAGCTGAAATCCTGCTCTGACTGTGACCTTGGCGAGTAGCTGGGGCTGTGCATGCCTCAGCTCCCTGCCTGCAGTAAGAGGGCTGCCAGTGCTCGTCTGGGCCACCGAAGCCCTCCAAGTGCTTGCAATTGCTCAGACACCGTGTATGCTCTAAACAGACTGAGCTGGGGATTATATAAACCAGCTATGCACATAAATTGAGAGATTTAGGAAGGGAAGAAGGAAGGTTTTGTCTGTGTATTTTTTATTACAGGATATAAACAGGCAAATAAATCATTTTCTATGTGGTCCATGCTTTAAGCCCAAATTCTTTCCCACTGTGTCTTTCAGAGTCTTATTCAAAGTCAGATACAGGCAAGGGAGCAGATATGCATTTCTTTTATTGTTCTACAATGAACAAACAAACTCAAATTAGTTTGAGGGGAAGAATGTAGCCATTCTCATCACTTAGGTCCTACAGTCTGTCTGTGTTTCTCGGCCTAGGTTTCATTTCAACAGCCTTTAAATGCCCAAAGCATGGATTCTCCAAAGGGACTGATCACAGCAGGCTCCCTTTATGGGGAAGATGGGTTATTTCTACAGCAGAGTCATTTGATCCTGTCTAAACTGCTTTAGACAGTGAGTATAACTGGGAGAAGCGCTGCAGCAGGGAGATGTGCTGGCAGCCCATTCAGACTTGTGGGTTCAGACCTAGAGGCTCAGATGAGAGGCTGAGCTTCTGGTTCCTACCAGATGGCTCGAGAATAACAGAATTGGGCCCCTGGGAACTGCAAATCGAAGGGTAGCAAGCTTCAGCACACCTAGGTAGTGCTTATTTGGTGCAAAAAGCCAAGCAGAAAAAGCAAGAACTTTGAAAGCTGGTGGGAATGGGTACACAACCTGAAAACACATGGCTGTGCACATGTTGTTGCCTCCTCCTGGGACTAAATGTGGGATTCAGTCAGTTAAATGCTGTGGTCTCCATCTAAGTTAGTTTGGGATCCCATTACAGTCAGCAGCTTATCACCATTACAAGCTGGCCTTGCATCATTTCAGCTCCAAACCAGCTGTGAGACATGATCCTACACAAGAACCAGCTGATTTCCCACCCTGAACCAACTCAAGAAGGAAGCTGGACATGGGTCCATAAAGCTGTTAATGAGGAGTTTGGCTCAGCCTTGATGTTGGTGTAACATTGTCAGTCACCTCCACAGGACATCTCAGCAGTCCGGGACCATCAATATTTATGAAAGTGAAACTTTTCATACCTTTACAAAGGAAAACAAAGCCCCTTCCCTCCCACCCCTGGATTACCACCCGGACTGGAAAATTTTCTGCTCTAGAAAGGACACAAAATGAAAGCCACAAAGCAGGTATGAGTTTCTTCTAGGAAATCCAAGCTCATCAGGAACAAACTTCTGGGCCCAGAGACAACAACTACTGTGCTGAAAGGAAACCTCAGTGAAGTATAGGGAAGGGAAAACTTCAGTGAAATATAGGGAAGGGAAAAGCCTCATTCATGTTTCAGTAGGTCACAAGGTGCACTAAATGGCCATATTATTGAATGCAAATATGTACTCTGGATCAGCTGAATGTTTGGTTAATCAGTTACAGGACAATGTTGCTTGCCATTGCCTTTGCAACAGACTTCAGAAAGATTTTTTTTCCTGTCTTTTTTTTTTTTTTTTTTTTCCCTTAGGAAAAGCACATACTGTCTATGGCACATGGCACTGCCAGACCTATTTTGTATGGATCCTCACCTTCATCAGGTCCTTTGAGGAGAGGAGACCACAGCCTGTTAGGATAGTGGACTAATGGAGCAGCTCACAAGATCTCTGACCTAAAAGTCAAAACTCTGCAGCCTCCTGCCTTGTAACAGCTCCAGAATTCAGATCCCACCTAGGCAGAGCAAACGATAGCAGAAGACTGCAGAATCATGTAAAAAATTATGTTGGAAGGGACCTCTGGAGATAATCCAGTCCAGCCCTGCTCAGAACAGGGCTGTTGCTCAGATCTTTACACTTCTTGCAGAAGTCTTTATGCAGAAATAAGACCTGCGAATGACTCTGCTCTTGTTTTGTGGGACCTGCACAAAATTGCTGCATTCCAAGACCTGGCATGCAGCTCAGGAGCTGTGGTGACTTCTCCCTGTAGATTTCCTCACAGGTCACCTCGATGTCATCTGATGCCCAAGCCCGTGACTTTGACTTCAGAGGGAGTGATTCCCTTTTTCGCCATGTTAACAAGAACCAGCTCAAATCTCTCAATACATCACCTCTAAAGTTGCTAGGAACTAATACACAGAAGAAGAACAAACTGCCCAGTGCATTAAGAGAAGATAATTAAAAAGTTTTTAAATATGCTTTCATATGCAAGCACTCAAAGGACAGGGCTGCTGGGAGATTGTCACGGAGGCAGGAGGACACTTTCTGCCAACAGACACTTTGTTAGGACATGTTTAGGCCTGTGGTCATTCTCCATTTCCAGACACAGCTGGTGCATGCTGCAGCAGGAACTGTTTTACTGGTAGGTTGGTATCCTCAGCACCTGAATTTTGCTCAGAAAAAAAAAAAAAAGACAAACAAACAAACAAACAAAAAAAAAACATTGGAGATTGAAAATTGCTGCTTATACCTGGGAGGACAGTGGCACACGGTTCTCCAGACTCGCTTGCCATTCATGTCCTGGTGTTAAGTGACAGCCCCATTTCTGAGGCACTTCCCCTTCTTCCACACCCACTCCGGTTTGAGGCCGTGATTATCGGCTCACGGATATTACTGGGACCAGTGGCACTCAGGCCCATTTCCTCCCACTGTCCGGCTGCCAAGAGAGGATCACACACGGGGTGACACATGGGAGCACGGCCTGCCAGCAGACCGCAGCACAAAAAAATCCCTACAGGTGCCTTTCCAGGTAGCTAATGATGTGGTGGGTAACCGTATCTGAGTTCCTCTGAGGCAAAAAGGCTGGAGGGGCCCATGGTGTTAATTGCACGTTTTCCTAGAGCAGCTGGAATGGAAACCCTGAAAAGTCTCAGTCAATTGTGCAGCTTTGCTGGCTTTGTCTTCTGGATCTCATCAGCAGAGCTGGTGTCTCCTTGTGACCTACTTGTAGTCGGCGTGCTTGTGGTGGCGTGGTGTGCCAGGCCCATCTCAGAGAAATCCTGCTGCTTGTTCTCCTTTGCTATAATCTGTCAATATATCAGCATCCTTGAGGAGAAATCAATCTCTTAATTAAGCAACTGGTCCTGAGGATATCAGGGATACCCAGAGTTGCTGGGTATGCAGCAGTGCTCTGAGGGTTTAGGAGGAGCCCTTGGTACGGGCAATGCCGCAGCAGTCGGAACAAAGGATTGACAGCAGAGCTAGTAACACACCATAAATGTCCCCCTTGGAGCTTTGAATTAAACACCCACTCAGCTGAAATGTTTGAATGATGAATATCATCATCTGGGGGGAGGGAGGAGGGAAATCTAGGCGGCTTTATTTTTTTTCCAGAGTTACAGAAAGTATTTCCTTCCTCTTGCAGATGTGCAGCTCGGCGCTGGAAACAGTTCCCCGTCAAGTTCAAGCAGCTGTACTCATGTGTCACTAGGCAATGAAACCCCAGGCCCGAGCTGTCAGCTCCACTATTGAAATTAATGGGCCAGACTGTTTACGTTAGTGGAAATCATCCCATTTAAATATATATATGTTATGCTGAATACATAACGCAACTGTAAATTGGCAGCGTGGAGAGAAGGGGAATGGGTCTGGAGAAGGGAAGGTGGAGAGGAAAATGACAGGGTGTAAAAAGAGAAAATCCGGGAGAAGGAGAAAACGTCCTCAGGGGAAAGATATTAATTTGATGAAAGAAGTGTAAGGAAAGCCAAGAACTGATCAGATAGCACTGGAATGAGAGAGATAAAGAGGAAGGTAGTTATGTAGGGATGGATAGCAGGACAGATAGATATATAAGCTCTGTGCAAGTATAAACTCAGAGTGGGATCTTATCGGTGTCCCAAACTCCGGAGGTCACTGGGATCAAGTATCTCCAAGGGTCACCAAACTTTTCAGAGGTAACAGCAAACTTCAAACTGCAGAAAAAACACAGTCTTGGAAGGGAATATGATTTTGTTTTTGTTGGTTTTGTGTGTTTTTCTTTTTCTTCCTTAGTTAGTATTCAGGGAAAGCAGCATTTTCCTGCAGCATTTACAGAGAGTAAATAATCAGGAACACGCTGCTGGAAGAGCTGGGAAGGGGCCAGAGAACATGGGTGTGATGCAGGGGACTGGCCAGTTGCTGGCAAGGTTTCCCATGTGTAGGGGAGAGTGAGCGGGACTTCTTAGTCTGAGCTGGA